>NC_080162.1:207078278-207398278 GCF_950295315.1 Erinaceus europaeus | reverse complement strand
TCTCTACCATGAGTTTTGTTCTTTTTTTTTTTTTAGAGAACTTGCCTACCATATAGCTAGCTATGTTTTTTAAAAGAGTTGCTAATCTGATTCCCAATTTACTTTTGAAAATATCTTTATTTATTGAAAGAAAAATATGAAGAAAAGAGGTATTTCTACCAAAGCCCTGCTCAGCTCTGGCTTATGGTGGTTCTGGGGATTGAATCTGGGACTTCAAAGCCTCAGGCATGAGTGTCTTTTACAGAAATATTATGCTATCTCCTCAATTTCTTAGTAACTATACCTATAAGTATTTTAAGAATATGAGATATGAATGATTAGTATTTTACCAGGACTTATGAAATGATACATATTACTTTATTAATTTTTCAATAACCTTTGGAAGTTGATCTTATTGTTTTGATATTATAAATGAGAAAACAAAGCCTTTGGAAGACTAGGTCCTCTAAGATCACACAGCTTATTAAATAGTAGAGATGGTATCAGAATTCTGTATGAGTGCAGAAATTTACTTCTAGGTAATGACAATTTTCACTTCCAGTGCTGAAGAAATGACCAACCAATGTTTCTCAAGTTAGCTATCACAACTGCCTTAAAAATTAACAAAGAATTTATATATATATATATGTATATGTATGCATATATATGTATATATGAAGAATCTCTGTGATGCCTGACTGTATTATTATTTTTTCTTTTCTTTTAATTTATTTATAAAAGGGAAACACTGACAAAACCAAAGGATAAGAGGGGTACAGCTCCACATCATTCCCACCACCAGAACTGCATATTCCCTCCCTTTCCTCAACAGCTTTCCTATTCTTTATCCCTCTGGGAGTATGGATCAACATTGGTAGGAAATGTTCCATCTTCCAAAGGGAGGCTGGACAACATACTCTATCTTCCACCTGAGGAAGATGGATCCTGAAATTAGGGCAGCTTGGAACGTTCCTACTCATGACCACAGAATGTGAGCTCAGATCTACAGGGATGCAGAGGTCACACAGGCTCCTAAGCTGAATATGGGCCCCAGATCACATCAAATCGATGGGGGTGACTGTACTTTTTAAGGACTTCTGTTTTGGCTACCATAGATGACCAGTCATCTTACAGTCTTATTATCATCACAGAGAGCGAGCGCCATTGGCAGCACTGCCTCCATACTCTGAGTACAGAATGAGAACAACGTGGAGTGAATAACAAACACTGAGGGTCGTAAGCGGACACATTGTAAGAACAGTGACTGCTGCTGGCCCTGTTTTGTGCTGAGCACCTCATCTACATTTTCCTTTTCAGATGTTGCACACCTGCACTGAAGGATGCATCTACTAGATTTGAATTCTCCATGCTAGTGCCTACTCTCTGATTTGTAGGTAGCCACGTTTCTGAACAGTAATATGTACATGGTAATGCCCATGTGGAGCTGAGACTTTGGTCAAGGTCTGTCTGGCCTCAATGCCTGGACATTTAATCAGTGTCAGTGTAGTATATTACAAAAACATCCTATATTTCAGGTAAGTATAAGTAATCTCAGGTAGTTTAGCAGGAGATGTTTGTATCTTCAGACAAATGAGGCCACTGTGCACGTATATGGTCTCTAAAGCATGATGCCCTTGGTAACACGGGAACAGGGGATAAGGGGAGAGAGCAGAACTGGTATCACCCATGCCCAGAATTCTATTTTTAAAAATATTTATTTATTACTGGATACAGACAGACAGGAATTAAGAGGGGAGAAGGAGATAGAGAGGGAGAGAGACAGAGAAACACCTGCAACCCTGCTTTACCAATCATGAAGCTTTCCCCTTGCAGGTGGGGACCAGGGGCTTGACCTCAGGCCTTTGTGCCCTGTAAGGTGTGTGCCTAACCATGTGTGTCATCACCTGGCCCTCATAACCAGAATTCTAGTGGTAATCATTCTAAATGGGCTCTTTATGATTTTGATACTAGGGAGTAGTTTTTCTCACTGGTACTCATCTTTCCTCTGTACTGAAAACTACTTAGTGACAAACTCCTTGGATATACCATAGACCCCAGGTATAGTGCTTGGCAGTTAGTGGGGGCTAATGAGTATCTTGATTTTCTGCAGAGCTGTGGGAGGAGAGATCAGAGGGGCCATTTGCCTCTGGAATCTGGAGCAGGAGAGAATGCAAGCTCTCAAGATCTCGTGAACAGACTTCTCTGTAACAAAAAGAGAGGGTGATGTGACTGAAGGGGAGGTGTGCTCCACTCTGTTTTGCTCTGGGCAGCTGGATGTTTGAGGCTGTGCTGATTTTCGCTTTTGGGGACCAAAGGTAATAAATATTCTGTGTATCACTCAGCTATTAAAAGTGGTGAATTTGTTTTCTTCACCTCTTCTTGAATGGAGCTTGAGGGGTCATGTGAAGTGAGATAAACCAGAAAGAGAAGGATGAAGATGGGGTGATGTCACTGGTGGACAGAAGCTGAGAAATAGGAACAGAAGGGAAACACACAGCAGAACATGGACTGTGAAGTTGGCGGATTGCACCAAAGTCACGGACTCTGGGGTGGGAGTGTCCTGGACCATGATGGCAGAGGAGGACCTAGGTGGGGGCTTAGAGTGTTATGAGGAAAACTGAGAAATGTTACACATGGACCAGCTACTGCATTCTACTGTCATCTGTAAGCCATTAATCCCTCAATAAAGAAAAAGTGCCAGACCATCATTACATGATTATCATAAGACAGAGCAGGCACAGTGTATGGAATAATAACATGACATAAATGAGAAGGCAATGACGTCCACCATAGAACTGTAAGCAGTGCTTCATCTAGCATTATTCACACATTGTCTTGACAACAATCTTGTGGGTGATTACCTCTCACTTACAGGGGAGGAAACTTTGAGATATTATCACTATTAATTTTATAATTATCATGCCCATTTAAAAAATTTCTGACAATAACTCAGTTTTGTGGGAAGCAGCAGGTAAGACAGCAGAGGATTCTGGGAGAACACCCTGATGGCCAAAAGAAAACAAAACTTCCAGTTAGTTCTATTTCATATAGCTCTGAAAAAATATGCAAAATTAGATTCATAAAGAATTGTCAGAGTCATTTTTATGGTTGAATGATTGATATTCAAAAAGTGGCCTGTAGCTGGGAGTATGGATCAACCAGTCAATGCCCATGTTCAGTGGGGAAGCAATTACAGAAGCCAGACCTTCTACCTTCTGCATCCCACAATGACCCTGGGTCCATACTCCCAGAGGGATAAAGAACAGGAAAGCTATCAGGGGAGGGGATGGGATATGGAGTTCTGGTGGTGGGAATTGTGTGGAGTTGTACCCCTCTTATCCTATGGTTTTGTTAATGTCTCCATTTTTAGATAAATAAAAATAAATTTTAAAAATAAATGAATTAATTAAATTGAGTGAATCGCAAGGACTGGCATAAGGATCCCAGCAGGGTTTACAATCAACAATATTTATACCCCTTTCCCATATTAGGGTGCTACTCTCTTCCCTGATCCAGCTTTCTGGTCCTTTTTCCAGCCATGACATCATCTCCCCAGACAATAACTTGGGTCCACCAGCATATCAGATTTCAGGCTCAGGAGAAAAACTAGTAATGGAATATACCTAAAGTAGGTTTACTAGCAATCTTCAAAACAGACACCCCAAATCTTCATCTGCACTATTCCAACCTTCAGGCTCATGATTAGTCAACAGTTTTTTTTTGGCTTTATATGTTAACTCTTTTTTTCAGCCACCAGGTTCCAGATGCTACCATGATTTCAATCAGACTTCCCTGGACAGACAACCCCACCAATGTGTCCTGGAGCCCTGCTTCCTCAGAGCCCTGCCCCACTAGGGAAAGAGAGAGGCAGGCTGGGAGTATGGATCCACCTGCCAACACCCATGTTCAGTGGGGAAGCAGTTACAGAAGCCAGACTTTCCACTTTCTGCACCCCATAATGACCCTGGATCCACACTCCCATAGGTTTAAAAAACAGGAAAGCTATAGGGGATGGGATGGGATGTGGGTTTCTGGTGGTGGAAATTGTGTGGAGCTGTACCCCTCTCCTTGAGTTTTTAAAAAATATTTATTTGTTCCCTTTTGTTGCCTTGGTTGTTTTATTGTTGTCATCATTGTTGGATAGGACAGAGAGAAACAGAGAGAGGAGGGGAAGACAGAGGGGGGGGAGAGAAAGACAGACACCTGCAGACCTGCTTCACCACGTGAAGCGACTCCCCTGCAGGTGGGGAGCCGGGGGCTCGAACCAGGATCTTTACACCGGTCCTTTTGCTTTGTGCCACCTATGCTTAACCCACTGTGCTACGGCCCAACTCCCTCTCCTTGAGTTGTTTTTTTTTTTTTTATCTCCTATGATTTTGTCAGTGTTTCCTTTTTATAAATAAAAAATTTAAAAATGTGGCCTGTAGTTAATGTCTACAACAGGTTGGGTTAGAAATGAGATACATACAGGTGGGACGTTCACTACAATTTACACAGGAAGCACCGTGACACCTCCAAGGATGTGATTTCACTTCCTTCATTATGGATTTAAAGGGATTCTTGAAAAGTGAAATGTGTTCTTCCAGTCAAACCTTCTGCACCATCATCCATGGGAACACCCAATCCACTCTAGGACGAAAGCACTTGGCACACCTGGGTTGAATTAAAAGCAGGCTGAGCTGATGCCAACCAGCCAGAGTGTGGGCAACTCCATTACCTCACCCTCCATCGTGTGCTGAAGAAACAAAGATAATGACATTTTCCCAAGGCTGGGGCTGGGTATATCTTAATTTGTGAGTGTTCACAGATGGCTTTGAAGATGGCCAAGGTTATTTAAGTGCCACGTATTATTATTTGTTGTGGTTCCAGAAGCTACTACTCCTCCCCATTGTCAGTCTACAACACCATAAGGGACGTGGAGAAAGAGTCTCTGAAGTGTCCGAACATCAGTGAATCAGGTGCCTTTGGCCTGAGCCCTCTGATGGTATCTGTGAAAGTACCCTGAGCTTCACAGCATTTTTGTGTGGGTCGGTGCTTGACTGATTTGCACTTGAACAAGTCAGCAGCAGCCCTGGCACAGGGCTGGCACACAGGGGATGCAACGCTCTTACTTGGTTTGCTGACATCACTCTTTGCCCTGTGCCCTTTGAGATGCAGATCAGGTTCCCGAGGAGCCCCTGGGCCTTTCATTACTGACATCTAACAAAAGAGAATTAATGCTCTCTGAGTTCCCTGTGCACCAGGTACTTTGGCCAACATGACCTCACTCATTCCCGCAGTGGTCCAGTGAAGTTGGTCTCTGTGGTCCCATTTTGGAGACGAGGATCCTGAGATCTAAGGAAATTAATCATTGGCTCCTGAACATGTAGTAGCAAGTCCTGAAGTCCAGCTCTATCTGCCTCAGGGACCATGTACTTTTATTAATTACTTCATCAACTGACTGGTGAAGTTCCTTTAATTCAAATATCTTCCCTTTTCTCCTGCTGTTTTCTGTGACATATGGCCTGATCCTGGCTCCCTCTCCACTTTCACAAGTTCTTTTTAAGAATTATCTGTATATATTTATTAGATAAAGATAAGCAAAAATTGAGAGGAAGGGGGAGATAGAGAGGGAGAGGGACAGAGAGACACATGCAGCCCTGCTTCACCACTCATGAAGCCTCCCTCTGCAGGTGGGGACAAGGGACTTGAACCCAGGTCCTTGAGCACTATAACAGGTGCACTTGAACAGGTAGGCCACCACCCAGCCTCCACATTCATTCAGTTCTATACTCCTTTATTTCATTTCCTCGAACAGGTCCAAACTTCCCTTCTCTGGGATGTTGAACATGTTGTCTGAAAGCATTTTATATCCCAACCTTCTGCTCCAGATTCTATAGACTTGGAAGTGATATTCATGGTGAGGGTATAGCTTTAAGTGCTGGTTTTTATTCCCAAATATCAATAGCTATATATACTAGTTTTTTTCCTCAAAGGAACTGTTTATTTAAGAATTTTGAAAATATTAAAAGTGAGGAAAATGTTTTTTTATTCAAATCTTTTTGTCTTAGTTTTGCTTCTGATACCAGATAGCACCAACAGTATTCTTCCCTGTGTCTTTACTTAACATTATCTTATTAGTTTTTTCTTTTCTTCTTTTTAAAAAATCATTCTACGGGGGTTGTTGATGGTGTAGAAACAATTGTTTGTACCTGGTACAATTTCTCCCTTCCTTATGATAGAAGTATGTCAAACATTCCCACGCCACAACTCAGATCTTTGTACACCATCAAACAAACACCAGGAGCCCAACATCTCTCTACTTTCCCTCTTTCCCTCCTTGCCCAGAGTCCTGTGCCTTGATGCAACATAATACACAAACTTTCCCTTTGTGTCTTCCTTGTTTTAAGGTCTACCTATAAGTGAGTCGTCAATCCTTCTCTTGTTGACTCATTTCACTTAACATGACTCCTTCAAGTTCCATCCTATGAGACAAAGAAGGTGACTTCATTTTTAATAGCTGAGTAGTACACTGTTGTGTATGTATACCACAATTGTCTTCTTCTTTTAATAAATGATTTAAGAATGATTAACAAAATTGTAAGGTAACAGGGGTACAATTCCACACAGTTCCCACCACTAGAGTTCTGTGTCCCATCCTCTCCATTAGAATCTTGTGGCTTAGTGCTAGAGCTGATTTCTTTTTTGTTTTTTGTTTGCTTTTTGGCTTGTTTTTTTCCTGGGTCTCTGTGCATGGACACATGGACGCCTAACTAGATGCATCACCGCCTGGTCACACATTCTCTTTCAATGAGTGCACCGGTTTTTGCCCCTGAGGTTCCAGAGGACACAAGGTCAATTCCCAGCACCAGCTTATGCTATAGTCCTCTCCGTCTTCCTTCTCTCATGATCTACACACCTAATAACTATATAAGTGCATTTAAAAATAAAATCAGTGGCCTGGGAGATGGTACAGTGCATAAGGCATTAGAATCTCCAGCATGAGGTCCTGAGTTCAATCCCCCACAGCACATGTACCAGAGTGATGTCTGGTTCTTTCTCTCTCCTCTTCCTATCTTTCACACAAATAAATAAATAAATACATAAATAAAATGTTTAAAATAGGCAAAATAAAACAAAATAAATATTATCTATGCCTGTATCCAAGTTACTACAAAATAATAGTTTTCAAGTGAGACCTAAATTCATTTTTATTACATTTATTAAATGTAAAATCATTAAAATTATTCAGTCTTAGAAACAGCACTGTATTACTTTAGTCATTCATAAAGCACACAGTACTGTCTCACTTAGAGACTGTGCCTTGACACTAGAGGTATAAAAAAGTCAGTGACGGGAAGTGTTCCAATCTACAGATTGCAATAATTCACATGTAACCTGAAAAAAAAGGCAACTTAACTTTATTTACATTCTACTCACCAAATCGACTGATTTCCATTATTGGCAATTACTACTATAAATTTCCCTATAACACATTCTTTACTTAAAGTTTTTTTTCCCCTGAAATTAAGAACATACACTTTGAGAAATGTCAGATATTCAGTCATTCGTCCTCAAATATGAACACATTTAATGTTGATATAATTTCCAAAGAAGTTACTTCTTCCATTAACCATTTCTGATTGCATCTATTTAATGCAAGAGTATATGACTGACTATATACTTGATTATTTATATTTCTTGGATAATGACTCACATTGAAAGGCCTATAGATATTTTTATTTGGCCTACATATATACAATCAAACATAAAAATTTATGTTTAATTAACAGTCAGAATATCAGTTTGACTTTGGTTAGAGTAAGTTGTTGACTGTAAAATAATTTATTCATGCTTGCAGTCATTAATTAAATTAATTTTAAAACCTGGCTAAAAAAAAGAAAGTACCTTCCTTGGGCCAGCAAGATAACTCGCCTGACTAGTGAGTCTACTTTTTCTTTTCTTTTCTTTTTTTTTAATTTATTTAAGAGAGAATAAATTAACAAAACCATTGGGTAGGAGGGGTACAACTCCACACAATTCCCACCACCCAATCTCCATATCTCACCCCCTCCCCTGAAAGCTTTCCCATTCTCTATCCCTCTGGGAGTATGGACCCAGGGTCATTGTGGGTTGTAGAAGGTGGAAGGTCTGGCTTCTGTAATTGCTTCCCCGCTGAACATGGGCGTTGACTGGTCGGTCCATACTCCCAGCCTGCCTCTCTCTTTCCCTAGTAGGGTGTGTCTCTGGGGAAGCTGAGCTCCAGGACACATTGGTGGGATCTTCAGTCCAGGGAAGCCTGGCCGGCATCCTGATGACACCTGGAACCTGGTGACTGAAAAGAGAGTTAACATACGAAGCCAAACAAATTGTTGAGCAATCATGGACCCAAAGCTTGGAATAGTGGAGAGGAAGTGTTGGGGGATACTCACTGCAAACTCTAGTGTACTTCTGCTTTCAGGTATATATTTTGCAGTAGTTTATGGATACGTGTGAACATAAGCTCTCTCACACAGAACCTGGTGTATATCTAGGTTTTGGGACTTTGTTAGAAAGTGAACCACCTGGGAAGGAATTAGAGAATACTATGAAAGGAAAGGTCTCACCCGAGTAATGAAGCTGAAGGGTTGTCATTCCACACGTGAAGTCTCTGGACACAGTCTGAAGTGAAGCATGTTGAGGTGGCTATCATTGTGTTGATTAGGTTGTGATCAGCAGATGCAATATTATTTGATATGGATTGGGAGAGGCATAAGGGAAAGTGAGCCCTTTCCAAGGGTTCCAGGCCTGGGGGAAGTAGAGGCTCTATAGTGGAGATGTGAGGTTCCTGCTGTCTTAGGTTTCAAAAAGACAATTGATAGTTAATGTTATCATCACATTATTTGGTAATTGGATTAACTTTGAAAAGTACGTTTGTTAGGGTTTGCTGTACAGTACCCAGTATTTTGTATATAGCTGTGCTATTGGTTGCTTCAGCTAAGTTAGAAAGATAAAGATGAGTATGGGATGATACCGCTCATCAACAGAAGTTGCGGAAGAAGATCTGAAAGGGAAACTAAAAGCAGGACCTGACCAAATTGTAAGTAGGGCACCAAAGTAAAAGCCCTGTGGTGAGGAGTAGACATGCAGCTTCCTGGGCCAGTGGGGGGTGGGAGTGGGTGGGAGGGATGGGTCACAGTCTTTGGGTGGTGGGAATGGTGTTTATGTACACTCCTAGCAAAATGTAGTCATATAAATCACTAGTTAATTAATATGAGGGGGGGAAATTAATTTTATGTCTTGAAGTTTTTTTAAAACACGGACTGAGTCTTTTTAATATATAGGCTGTGTACTTGATATGTGGACTCTCTCAAAAGCCTAGAGTTTACTTTTTCATGCCTGTGACCCAGGTTGAGATGTGCTCGAGCGAGCTTTTGAGTTGTGGTCTCCTCTTGAGAAGATTTCTCCTTGCAGGCAGGGACTGGGGATTTGAACCCAGGTCCTTGTTCACTGTAACATGTGACTCAACCAGTTGGACTACCACCTGACCCCTGTCTTCTCTCTCTCTCTCTCTCTCAAAAGAGTTGGTTTGGAGCTGTGAAGTCCCAATGATGACCAAAGAATGATGACATAATAAAGGATATATATATATATATATATATATATATATATATATATATATAGAGAGAGAGAGAGAGAGAGAGAGAGAGAGAGGAGAAGAACTATTCACCACCTACCTTTAAAATAAAGTCCCATGGGAGATGCTGTTGTTAAAATTTCGGAGGCTCTTGCCGGCAGGTTGGCTAGCTTCACGGCGGGTAACAGAGATGCGGAGACAACGGCTGGGCAGGGAAGCTGTATTTTTTTATTCAGGAACAACGATTCATAAACTAAGACAAACTAATCACCAAACAGAACTCTGCTGTCTCTTTGCGGCGGCACAAGCACTCTTTTCTTTTCCTCTGGAACTCAGGAACTCTCTCCCTTACTCTCGTACTCTGGAACTCTCGAACTCTGGAACTCTGGAACTCTCGTACTGGGGAACCCTCTGAAACTCTTCCACTGTGGAACTCTCTCTTACTCTGTAACTCTCAAACTCTCGAACTCAAGAACTCAGGAACTCTCGGACTCAGGAACCCTCTCTCGGGGTTCCTTGGGGCGGGGCCAAGCAGGCCCGTGAAATTAACAGGACTGATGCAATTCTCTTGGCGGGAAAGAACTACCCAATGTAAAGCATACAACAAGATGCTCTCTTATTATTGAGTTAAAGGACACTTGTTGACATGAATATTTTCTTACAGAACCAAGCTACAGAGAGGAGTTTTAACCTGGTTTCAAATACTCTTGGGTTTTCTCACTCAATATGTCTTTTTTTTTTTTTGTCATTGTAATTAGGTCAGAGAAGAGTGGTTTTAGCTTTTTTATTTTTATTTCTTAATTATCTTTGTTGGATAGAGACAGTCAGAATTCAAGAGGGAAGGGGGAGATAGAGAGACTGAGAAACACCTGCAGTACTGTTGTACTCACAAAGCTATCTCCCTGCAGGTGGGGACTGGGGGCTTGAACCTAGGTCTCTGTGATCGTAGCCTGTGCACTCAGTCAGGTACGCCACCACCTGGCCCTGGAAAGTGGATTTAAAAGTGAACTATAGTTGTCAAGTGAGGAAATTGTGGAGAAAGCAAACTCTCTTCCTCTTTCCCTCCTATTCTCTCTTTGCTCTTTCTCTCCTCCTTTCTTTCATCTGATATTCCTTTTTTTCTTTCCCTTGCTTTCCTCCCTCCTGCCTTTCATGAAGTATTCCCTTAGTCGAAAGCAAATAAGGACTCACGAAGATGACTAATATTATAATATTATAGTTTTTATATATTTAATTTATTTAGTAATGAGAAGGATAGGAAGAGAGAGAGAAAGAACCAGATATCACTCTGGCACATGTGTTGCCAGGAACTGAACTTGGGACCTTGTGCTTGAGAGTCCAACACTTTATCCACTGCGCCACTTCCCGGACCGCTACAATATTATTGTTAACAGCCATAGGTTGTTAACTGGCGAGCGTAAAAACTTGTATTAAGTGGACTGAACAAGGAATGCAAATTTTAATTAAAGTTTGAAACTAATTTGAGGTATCTTGAAGATTTTTCCTCCTTCAACTCTTGTTGAAGAATTTTAAAAAATTTTATTATCTTAATTTATTTATTGGGTAGAGACAAACAGAAATTGAGAGGGGAGGGGAGATAGGGAGAGACAGAGAGACCCCTGCAGTCTTGCTTCAATACTCATAAAGCTTTCCCTCTGCAAGTGGGGACCAGAGGCTTGAACCTGGGTCCTGTGCTCTGTAACATGTGTGCTCAACCAGGTGCGCCACCACTTGGTCCCAGAACATTTTTTCCTGCCTGAAGTACTTCTCTTTATTTTCATTTCTTAAGATGAGAAGTATAACAGTAGATTCTTTTTTTTTATTGCAACCTCGCAAGAATTTTTACTTCATACTAAATTCTTGTGCAGAACTGAAGACATAGTATTAGACTGAGTCTTACCAGAATATGTACAGGGCGGCACCATTTCGTTACTGTGATAATATTAACTTACTTCTCTGTTGCGACTGAGACTAACTAGTATGAAACACCTGTTTCCTCTTCTTTCTGGACATTTTTCGTTTCCCTGCCTCTTGTGAAGCTAAATAAGAGACTGAACTCTAGCCAATAGAATGTGATGACAATGACATGTCCCACTTTCTGTCCAACATACAGCAATCTCTTCTAATATCTTTTATGTTTTACCCGGTCAGTTAGCTTCCAGTCAGCACAGATATGGTGTCAAAGTTGAAGATGCTGAAGCACTTTTTAGATTTGCTTATGTGAAAGAGAGAGAGGAAAAGAGAGAATCAGAATATCATTTTGACATATCCAGTACTAGAAATCAAACTCAGGACCTCACACTTAAGAGTGCAATGTTTTATCTGCAACCATGGCTCCCAGACTACAGAAAGAGAAAGTTCTGAACTTTGAGGTGGAGGAATATATTTCTTGGAACCAGACAGAGGGAAATTTGATGATTAGTACCGTCTATCATGGGTGTTGCATTTGGGGGCACTATATATTTTAGAGATTATTTGTAATATCCAATAATGACGACTCAGTTAATGGTCTCATTATTTGCCTGATGTAAGATCAACATCCAGATGTTAATAAGTTGAAGCTTATGCTGAGTTAATAACAGAATAAATGTTTCTTATACTCCATATACTTAGGATTCTCTTCTAGCTTATAGAGTTAGTCCAAAAGTCGAGGCGATGAGGTTTAGCAAGGAGGGAGAAAGGATTTCCAAGGTTCTCACTGTCCTTTCCAAGCCTCTCCCAGTCACAGTAAGTGAAGGAGAGAAACAATGAACCACCTCATTTTAAACATCCAGTTGCCTTAAAATATCTGATTTCATTCATGTATGATACACAGGAAAAGAAAACAAACAGACAAGCAGAAAAAGTAAGTTATTTAACAACTCGACTCATCAACAGTTACCAGAAAACAAGAAAGTGTGGCAGGGGTTGGATGGTGGTGCACCTGGTTGAGCACACATGCTATATACAACTAGAAGGGGAAAAGGGTGGTGATTCGGAGATATAAAATGATAGATCTGGATATGAAATAGCAAATGCCATCCTAACCATCCAATGGAAATTGCTCTTCCACAATTCCTCTGTCTGTCTGTCTTGGTGACTATGTTGGGTTCTTTATGGGCTGATTCTTGGGTCTCTTAAAACCATTTCTACCACCATAAATTTTATTGGACTGGAGTTAAATACACTTAACTGGGGTTCATAAATAGGCCTTCTTCTTCAGTGCTTGATTCTGCTCTATCTTTCCTGTTGTCCACAGCCCCTCTAAGACCCTCCAATCAAGCTACACTTACATATATGCACACACATTTCATGAGATGCTTCTTCATGAGAGGGAATTGTAAATTAGAGTCAGGAGGCCTTGATTCAAATTCTTTCCACTGTCTACACCAGTCATTCATCAGGATAATTCCCCACCTGCAGGATGAGAGTTGCAGATGAATGTAGAGATTATATTCTCTGTAAGGTATCTGCTTTATATCCAGAAATTATGAGCTACATTTTTACAGTGCGTCTTGTGATGGCAACAATCTGGAACTGACTTTTTCAAAATGTTTCTTAACTTTTTAATATTTTAGTATATATGTTTTTATTTATAAAAAGGAAACATTGACAGAGCCATAGGATAAGAATATTTTAGTGTATTATTTATTTTTTGAATAGAGGAGAAAATTTAAGAGGGGAGAAAAAAAAAGAGAGAGACAGAGACTGGAGCTCTGCTTCACTACTTGTGAAGTTCCCCACTCTGCAGATAGGGGAGCTGGGGCTTGAACTCAGAGCCTTACTCATTGTAGGATATGTGCTCAACTAGGCACATACCACCCAGCTCCATTGTGCCTTTGTTTAAAAACTTCTTTTCCCGTTTTCTTTTTCATTATTCCCCTTTCATTATTTAGCTCACTTTCCCCGTAGGATGATTCATTCAGTAGTGGAGTCAGAAATATGGTTGTGCCAGGGTACTTGAAGAGCTGGCTCACCAGGGAACGCTCAGATTACAGGCCACTTCTTCAACTAGTAGACACTTAGTGACTATCGAAACTTTGTGGCTTACTGATAACTAAGTATAATGTGTTTTTATCCTTCCTTTTAAATATTTTTTAGTTTCTTAAATTTATTTTCCCTTTTGTTGCCTTTGTTATTTTATTGTTGTTGTACTTATTACTATTTTTTAAAGAATTTATTTATTTATTAATGAGAAAGATAAAAGAGAGAGTTTAAAAAAAAAACAACATCACTCTGGTCATGTGCTGTTGGGGATTGAACTCAGGACCTCATGCTTGAGAGTTTAGTGCCTTAGCCACTGTGCCACCTCCTGGACCTCTAGTTATTATTGTTGTTACTGATGTCATTGTTGTTGGATAGGACAGAGAGAAATGGAGAGAGGAGGGGAAGACATAGAGGGGGAGAGAAAGATACACACCTGCAGACCTGCCTCACCACCTGTGAAGTGACTCCCCTGCAGGTGGGGAGCTAGGGGATCAAAAATATTTTTATTATATTTATTTATGGCTAGAGACAGCCAGGACTTGAGAGGGGAGGGTGTGATAGAGAGGGAGAGAGACAGAGAGATATCTGCAGCCCTGCCTCACCACTCATGAAGCTTTCCCTTTGCAGGTCGGGACATGGGGCTTGAACCCAGGTTCTTGTGCACTATAATGTGTGTGCTTAACCAGGTAGGCCACCACACAGCCCCTTCCCCCCCTTTTTTACAATGACTTTGTTCCTATTATATAACACAGGCTAATGTTAGTCCTTACTGAAAATGCAAACTCTAAAATGAAGAAATAATTCAAAATTTCACTTTCTAGAGTTTCATACTACTAATAGTGGTTATATGTATATATCTTAAAGAGGTTTTTCCTAAGGAGCATATATTTTTTTCAAAAGGGAGAAATTGTGAAATTCTTGTCTTATGACCTCCCTGATTCTGGCATTACTAATCCACCGACTTCATTTCATTTTCTCTTTCCTGTTTGTTGGCTAGCTCAACTGGAAAGGGGACCATGAGCTCCCACGACATTCTGCCAAGTAAGTCCTCCCTAAGGTTTAGATTCCAGCTGCCTGAATGCAGGACTCACACTGTATACACCTGTGACTCATCAGGATACAGCAACAACGACAAAACAAGCACCAATCCCTCAGACTCAAGAACTTTCTGGTGGTGTCAAGGCCACTCCAACAGCAAAGACGTGGCCTATTTCATCCTTAAACCCTAGCTGGTTCACTTGTTTCCTGGCTTCAGGCAGTCCAAGGTTGCTGGCATCTATCTGTTTACCCAGCCATTAGCCATGGGTTTCTGCTCCCCAGAGGACTCCTGCCCCCCCCCCACTCTCTGGAGGGTCTTCACCTCTCTGGGTCAGCTTTTTCAAGTATAAAGAACCAGAGGGTGAGGGAGAGAAGTAAAGACACCATAGCACCAAAGCTTCCTCCATTGTGTTGGGGGCCAGGCATGAATCTGGCAACGCACATGACAAAGCAGGTGCCCATGCAGAAATTTGCAAACAGAAGCCTACTGGTTGACCTTGCGCTGAAACTCTCAGCACATGCGGAAATCTGTCTGACTCTGACTGCCATGAAAAATCATTGTTTTTACCAATTATTGCTTTCTGTTAAATATTTTTATTATAGAAGTCTTAAACTTGCTTTTTATTTAAAAAAAAAAAAAGGAAAACAAAAAAAGAAAGGGGATCTTTCCCCTGATTGGTGACACACAATTGCAGTGTGCTGCTGTGGGTAACAGTAAATCACTTTGAGAGTTCCCTCTGAAGAACTAGAAGCACACACACAGCCCTAAAGCTCTAGCAGAGGGACACTCAACTCATGGCCAGACGGGTTCTTATTTTGAATAATTTACTGGAACCACAATGGCCAAGGCGGAGTCTTTTTCATGTGGTAGAAAAGTTCTCAAGACTGAGTTGATTCAAGAGTGAAACTCATCTGTGTCACACTATGTTGACTCAAGAGGACTGCCATGTACACTAGTTGCCCTTTTGCTGACAGGTGGGATTAGCAGATGCAGAATGACCATCTGCAGGAGTCCTCAGATGTTTCTGAGGACATAGATGGTCTGTTTGTACTAGACCATCTTGTCCAATCACACTCCTGCACTTATCATGATCATTGATATGTTTTTTTTATATACCTGGACCCTATTCCATGTTGACTGTTCAAGCTTCACTGTTGCATTTGAAAAGTACCATACAGTAGAAATTTTGTTTCGGTTATAATGTCAAGAAAAATAAACCTCAGAAAAATTTGGGGATTTGCCTAACACAAAACAAGCTACTCAGTGGCCAGGGCAGAAGCCAGCCTAGTGTTGCTTGAATTAAAAGCTTGAGTTCTAAAACTCTTCCATGGTGCTTCCTCAGTCATAAGAGAGAGACACATGAGCTCTCGTGGATGGACAAATGAGCCGACTTATCTTACAGATGGATCTTAATAAATGTTAATTGACTGGGAAGCCACAGCTCCTACTAATGCTCTTACCAAATTTGATTCTCCACACCAAATGAGAGAGTAAATTATACATAATGAACTTGCTGGTCCAGCTGCATTTCTTTTCTCTTTCTTTCTCTCCCCCCTTCCCACACTTGTTCTGTCTTGGAGTAGCAAGAACACTGAGAGAGAAGTTATCAGAGGTGATTCTCCTAACACAATGCCGCCCTTCCTCCGTTGAATTATCAATATTTCAAGTCAAGGAGTCCTACTTCCCCTACTTTGTTATACAGTACATGGCTGAGGCCAAGAGAATAGGGCTGGTCACAGCTTTGCTGCTCAGGGCTTCTTGACTCGGTCTTTGGACACTTTTACTTGCCTTGAAAAATGATAGGATTAGTTCCAAGATGGTAGGATAGGAATTCAGGGAGATTTTTTCCCTTTACTTGGTCCCTAATTAAAAAAAAAAATGGGGGAAGAGAGAGAGAAAGCAATATGAGCAGTTACCAAGATTTCAGACTCGCAATGGGCTAAATATGGGGATGTCTGCACTAAGGGAAGGAACTAAATGGCTATCTTGACCTTGCATAGAGGGGCGATTTCCCCCTAAAAACAGCTGCCAATATCTTCAAAAAGGCATTGAATCAGTCTCTGAATGCATCATAGAGATAGACTCATGGAAGGGCCTAGAAAAGGCGGCAACACACCCTTCTTAAGACTGAATCCAGTTCTGCAGAGCGGCAGGAAGAAGTGTACCAACTAGCTGTTTGTGTCATTCATGGTCTCAGTGACCAGGGGAGACAGATGATGTTCTCTCAGTGCTACCATCATGTCTAGAGGATAGTAGGTCTTCACGGCTTGAACGGATAAAAGCCTGCAGTATGGTGAGCACTGCTGAAGAGCCCACAAACACACTTGTGGGTTTTTGCTGGGTTTTTCTTTCTATTTTAAACAGAGCCAGAGAGCCAGAGAGTGCATGAGACAGATCATAGCACCAAAGCTTCCTTCAGTGCAGTGAGAGCTGGACTTGAACCTGGGTTGAGGACAGGGCAAAGCAGCACACTGTCGGAGTGAGCAATATTACTGACCTGTGTCCTAGGTTTTTCTAATAGGTAATGCTGTAAGGTCTCATTTCCATTCCTTTCTAGGCAAATTTGCCATCAGTATGCGGACGGAGAGTATCACTCTCTTGAACTCTGACATTCAGACTCCTGGTCTCCTGACCAACCTGGAAGAAGAGCCCTAGGAATGACAATGTCATCCTCCCTTGGACACAATTGAAGCAGAGTTGTTGTCAAGGTTGACCCTTAGTCTCATCTTCTCTAATCTTACCTATAGGTTTCTCTTTGCTAAACTATTTTTTTTTTTTTTTGCTTTATAGCTTACTGTTTTTCAGCCACCAAGTTGAAGATGCTACCATGATGCCATCCTAACCTCTCTGGGCAGATGACTTTACCAATGTGTCCTAGAACCTACCTCCCCAGAGCCCTGCCCCTCTAGGGAGAGAGAGAAACAGGCTGGGGGGGGGTGGAGCCACCTATCAATGATGGTGTCCAGTGGAGAAGCAATTAAAGAAGCCAGAACTCCCACCTTCTGCTCCCCATAAAGACTTTTGGTCCATACTCCCAGAGGGACAAAGAATAAGAAAGCTTCCAATGGAGGGATGGGGCATGATGGGCTAGCTTCACAGGAGGGAGACAGATGACTAGGGACTCACAGCTGAGCTGTACGCAGTATCTCTTTATTCATGTGGAACGCAGCACAATCTAAGCTAAGCTATCTATAATCACAATCCTGTCCTTAAATATATACTCGCCAAGTAGGGTGGAAACAGGATGTGACGTAGAGAGGGTGGAGCGAAAAGAGACTGGTGCAAATCAGGGTGTACTAGGAGAGGGGGCGGAGCAAAAAGACATCTTGAACCAGTGGGGATTAAACCAATGCCCTGCAGGCAGGGTGGTGCTTAGTTAACAGTGGTTACGTAAATAGAATACAGTGTTAAGCAAGGGGGGTTAAACCAATGAAACAGAAGGGGTTTTAGAAGTAGAATTAGAAGCATACCAACAGGGGCACAGAACTCTGGTGACAGGAACTGTATGGGATTATACCCCTGCTATCTTACATGCTTGTTAGTAATTATTAAATCACTAATAAAATTTTTAAAAATGAATCTAAGTCTGTTTGCTTCTACAAACCTTAGCCTGTATATTCTCTGCCCTGAGTAATTATAATAGTGAATCTTCAGCAAGTAGAACAGAGTCTGTGTAGGAACATGTGTGCCTTCTCAGTGACATTTGCATCAGAGGATTCAGTGTGAACCAACTCTTATTATCTCATAACAAATATGTGACCACAACTTTGTTTTAATTTTCTCTCTCTTTGTTTATTCTTTTCTTTAAGGGATATTTCCTTGTCTTCAAATGAGCAATAGGATTTTTATGAGAATTAAACAAAAGAATAAATGTAGATGAGATCCTCTAACGGTTAAAAATTCAGATGAGGAGTCACAGTTAGCTCACACAATTAGCTTTTTAAATAGGCAAGTTGATGAACATACACAAATGAATGTGTTACCAGGAACTGACAAAGTTCTCCTTAAAGAAATTTTCTTTTCAAAGAACTTTGTCCTGTATACATATAAAATACATTTTAGAGAGTTAAAGGGAATGAACAGATTACAGTATTGGACATTGAAAATGGACTCTGGTCAGTAGAAGTTTGCAAAAACTGAAGTCTTCCCATGCTAGCTGCATGCCTGAGCTTCTTATCTAAAGTAACCAACATCTAGCAGGGAATTTCTTGCTGGGTTCACATTTGAATAGAGACCTGAAAGACAAGAACAAAAGTTTCATCCTGTACTTGGTTAGGAATGATGGTCAGGGGAGTATGAAAGTGAAGGAAGAGCTTGCAAGGGAGAAAGATAACAGAATGTGGAGAAACTGAGAAATGAAATTGGATAAGCTAGGAGGAGTTGAAAGACAATCTGGAAATAAATGAGAGAGAAAGGAATGAAAAGAGGGATAGAGAATGAGGCTCAGATGAGAAAAAAAAAAGACAATGAAAGGACACATTTATAAAGAAAAGTAGTGTGAGAACTTGGGTGTTGGGTGTGGTTGGGACTATTCCCCGGCAAATGTACAAATTTGTATACCAATATCAAGCCATGAGTAAAAAATGTTAGAAAAATAAAAAGAGAAAGAGAAAAGAAAGTAGTGCAATGTGTTAAGCCCATGTGGCACGAAGTGCAAGGACCGGCATAAGGATCCTGGTTCGAGCCCCCCGGCTCCCCACCTGCAGGGGAGTCGCTTCACAGGCAGTGAAGCAGGTCTGCAGGTGTCTGTCTTTTTCTCCCCGTCTTCCCCTCCTCTCTCCATTTCTCTCTGTCCTATCCAACAACGATGGCATAACAAACAACAATAATAACTGCAACAGCAATAAAACAAGGGCAACAAAAAGCAAAATAAATAATAATAAAAAAATAAAAACAGGTATTGTGAATCATACTAACTGCTAGATAGGTTAATAATTTAGCCATTGTAGACTCTGAAGTCCTTGAAGTTTATAGTGTCTTATAGGTTATAGCATTTTGCTCTCGCTGTTAAGACTCTGAGTGCTGCATGTGTTCTGATATTTCATTTTTAGTCCCAGTTGTTTGAAATGAGCTGAATGCGTTATATTTTTTCTTATAGACTTGTTCTTCTTCCTTTTTTAAAACTTATTTATCTCCTTTGTTGAACTTACTTCATTAATGATATTTGTTGAACACTATCTAGGACCAGACATTATTCTAATCATTTTAATATTCTGTGAAGAGATTTGTAATTCATTCAGTTCCCGTGTGGTTATAATCAGCAGTATCAATGCCAGCAGTGTTACCAGTTTCTATGCCCATGCCTCCCTTGAGCAAGTAACATCACATTGTGTCCTCCCAATACAACTGTTGATGTAGAGATGTCTATGAATGTAGGAGAACTACAACTCAGAAAACTTAAATGTTTCACTATAGGCCAATTAATATCCAAAGTGAAGACCTGGAACTAGAACTCATCCTGACTCTACATCCAGTGCTCTTCCTACCATATTTGGAGAGGCCAGTATTGCTGTCACACACCAAAAGTGGACTAGAACACTGTGTTCTAAGAGATGGTAATGCAGGGTGGTTGAGGAAAGACCTGGATTCAAATTGTCTCTCCTGTTGTTTTCTTATTCTTTTTCTTTCTTTTTTTTTTTGCTACCAGTGTTATTGCTGGACTCAGTGCCTGGATAACCCTACCACTTGGAGTAGCACTTTTCCCTTTTTCTTTTATCAGTGTTAGAGAGTGGGAGATAGAAATCGAAAGGGGGGCTGAGACAGAGAGAGACAAAGAGAAGAAAAGACACCTGCAGCACTGCTCCACTTTTCATGAAACTTCCCTCCCTGCAGCTGGGGACCAGGGACTTGAATTCAAGACTATGCTCATGGTAATGCTTATAATCTACTGGGTAAGTCACCAGCTAGCCCAGACATATCTGTCACTTCTTAGTTGCTTGACCTTAAACAATGACCTGTAACACTTGAATCTTACCCACGGTCTTATGCAACATGGGAGTGATAGTAGTGCCAATTCTATTGGCTAAAACAGGAGTTAAATAAGATAATTATTGAAAATGCTTCTCAAACAGATGTTAGCTGTTAGAGGGCAGCTTGGGACACAAGCATACTGGTGTCCTTAAATGCCCCCTTGATTGACTAGACCTTTGCTTACCTTTTACCTACTGGGCATCCACCCAGGTCTCTGAGGGATGCCGTGACTTATTCTAGCCAAGGGGAATTAGCTGCCACTTGACATTTGTTTCAGGACACAACCCATGCCAGTAACAACTCTCTGGGCCCATGTGCCACCAGGTCAGCACTCTTGAAGAAATCTCTTTTGAGTATCTGGGATTCGGCCCCCATGGGAAATGGCCCAAATGGATTGTGTGTTTGTGTGCTGTGTAAAAAAAGGTCACAGATAAAGTTGGCCAAGGGGAGATAAGGAGAAAGATAGCAGTCTGGGGTAAGAGCCTAAGGTCAGATCTTGACTTGACAAATCAATTTATTTACCCTTTCTCTTGAGAACTCAATCCTTGTGAAGTTGGCCTTTACATAGCACTGAAATAAGTTAGGGATCTGAGATCAGTCAGATGAGGAATTTAACTAAATAAGACTTAGAACTGCCCTAGGGGGTGTATGTTATCTCTCTCTTTTTTAAAAAATATTTATTTTATTTATTTATTCCCTTTTGTTGCCCTTGTTGTTTTATTGTTGTAGTTATTATTGTTATTGTCGTTGTTGGATAGGACAGAGAGAAATGGAGAGAGGAGGGGAAGACAGAGAGGAGGAGAGAAAGACAGACACCTGCAGACCTGCTTCACCGCCTGTGAAGCGACTCCCCTGCAGGTGGGGAGCCGGGGTTCGAACTGGGATCCTTATGCCGGTACCTTGTGCTTTGCGCCACCTGCGCTTAGCCCGCTGCGCTACAGCCCGACTCCCGTTATCTCTCTTTTACAAGTGAGGAAAACGGGACCCAAAATGTATATTCTGAGATGGTTGGCCTTAACGTTCCCCGTATCTGGGTAAGGTAATGTTATCAGTCGCATGCTTATCTATCACATATATTTTGAAGAAAGCAAAAATCTCTGTTTCCAGTTTGACCTTCTCCTGTGCAGTGCATATTCACACATTAAGTATCTATTTGTGATTTTTATGTGGATGTCTAATAACTATTTAAGATCTACCCTGCCCAAATGCATACATTGGGTGTATATCCTTTCCAAAGACTTGCTTTTCACATGGTCTCCACATTTAGTTGATTGACACTACTATTTACCCTCTTCTTTTTTAAAATATTTTTTATTAGTGATTTAATACTGATTGATGAGGTTGTGGGGAGTTCCCACCATCAGAGTTCTGTATCCCCTCCCCTCCACTGGAAGTTTCCTTATTTTTTATTCTTTTGGGAGTATAGACCTAGGATCATTATGGGGTACAGGAGGTGGGAGTCCCTGCTTCTGTGATTGCTTCTATGCTGGAGAACAATGGCAAGTTGTTCCATACCTCCAGACTGTTTCTATCTTTCCCTAGTGGTGGAGGGCTCTGGAGAGGTGGGGTTCTAGGACACATTGGTGAAGTCAAGTTGGCATCATGGTAGCATCTGAAACTTGGTGGCTGAAAACTATTAAGAGATAAAACAGAACAAATAGTTTAATAATCAGGGAGCTAAAGGTAAGAATAAAGCAGAGGAGGTTTGATGTCCTCATATTGGAAGAAGCCCGGGAGTCTTCTTTAGGTAGATTCCAAGGGACCCTTGACTTTATATTAATTTTTGCTTGATCCCTAAAGCTAACATGCAGATGGGTTGAAAGTATTGTCTGGGGAGACGGTGTCAGAGTTGGAAGTAGGACTAGAAAGCTGGATCAGGGCAGAGAGTCGCTTCAAAATATGATAAATGCATATAAATACCATTAACTGTGAACCACTTCACAATACAAGACGTAGGAATCTCCCTTGATTTTCCAAATCTTCTTCTCCCCGACACATTTATTCTGACCACAAGACCTCTTGCCTTTACCTTGCAAACATTTCCTAGATTTGTCAACTTTATTCCAGATAAAATAAGTCCATCCTGGTCCATGCCCCATTCTCAACAAGTTGAGGAATTGCCTTCCTAAGAGACTTCTCAGCTAGTCCCTGCCCCCTTACAGTCCACACTCTTGTGAAGTCACTGGAGTGCCTTCTGAGTTACGGATACATTCTTCCTCTGCTTGCCACCACCAGGAGAGATGTCAAACTCCTTAGATATGTAAACCCTCAGATCCCTGCTGATGTGGTTCCAGAATACAGTCTGAATTTTATCTCCTTCCACCCCGTTCCTGGAATACTGAGGCCCCAGTCAAGCAGGCTTTCTCTTCTTCCTCAAGCCTCACAAGTTTTCACCAGTGACAGAAGCTACTACTTCCTCTTGGCTCCCTTTGATGTCAGAAGATAGTTAGTTCCTTCTCAGGTCAAATGCTATTTCTCTACATCAGCCCAACCACCCAAGAGATGGATAGCTCCTTTTCATGCTACTTCATTTAGACGTCTTCATACATATGTCATGTATCTTTTTCTCTCTTCCAATGAGATTGTGCATTACAGGGGAGTGGCAATTGTGCCTTTCTTTATTTCCTGTCATATCTGTGTTTCATAAAGTAGCAACATGGTCTGCCAGAGTGAGTGTCCAGTACAAATGTGTTGACTGTGTGACTCACTACCATTCTGAGGCTTCTATGACTGTTTCAGATGAATGTGGATTCTAAGGAGTTTCCACTGGGGAGGGGAGACAAAGGCCCCAATGTTGCCTTCAACCCAAAGTGTCATCTTAAAAAGACTTTCATCCTTTTGGGTCATATTTTGGGGAAAAACAAATAAAAAGTAAAAACTTCCATCTCTCAGGGTTCTGCTATTGGTCTTACAGATGCCATCTTGGTAGAGATGACAAAAACAGAATGCAGTCTCAAAGCCAGCATTTTAAACAAGTGTGTATCTCAGCTGTGTGGTTTAGCTGGGTGGGGAGCCCTCAAAGGGCAAGTCCCAGGGTCAGGCCTAACAGCTGGCGGACACAATCCTCCCTCTTTCTCAGCACACCCATTGCCACTCAGGCCCTTCTTTGCAGTATGTCCATCTTTCTTCTTTTCAGTGTCCAACCAAACCTTATCCAGATTGTACATTAACCCTAATGCCTGGGGCAGCTGGACAGAGTTAATGGTGCTGGGTTAAAATCCCAGCTTTGATAATTACCAGATAGGAATGTTGGGCATATGGGTGACTTTTTCCTACACACACTGTTCTCATATTAGGAAAACAGCTACTGTCATGTCTGAGTTTCTGAGTTGCAAGAAGTGAGTGGCCTAGTGCTTGTGAAGAGCTTGGATGACTACCTTGTACACACTACATGTACCTAACCCCTTTTTTGAATATAAGACATTTTCCTAAATCACTGAATTCTTGGAAATTCAACTATTTAAACTCAGTTGATAATCTAAAGCTCCAGCTGTGTGCATGTCCTCCTCCTATACCCAGAAGTGGGTTTTTAAGGGCTCCAGCCATATGACACAGAAGTACGAGAACATTTTTTACTTTCCTTCTTAGAATATTTCCGAGTTGAGACTAATAATAACAGCCAGCGTTTGTGAAATGCGCTACATTCTGCTCCTGCTGCTACTGTTATTACTATCACTAGTGCTTCTATTACTATGAGTATTTTTATTACTACTCCATTAATACTTTTGCTATTACTCTTACTACTATGATTACTACTGCTATTACTAATACAAGTTAACATTCACTGATTACTTGCTAGGTGATAGGAAATATTCTGTGAGCATTACACTTGTTCCCTCATTTCACAAGCAGGGAGAGAGGTAGTACCTGAGTGATTAGAAAAAAAAAAAATTGGAAGTCAGACTTCCTCCATTTCAGTCTACATTCTCATGGCTCATTGCTCTGTGACTCTAGGAACGTTCTTCCCCCCTCTTTATTGGGGGATTAATGTTTTACATTTGACAGTAAATACAATAGCATAACATTTCTCAGTTTTCCACATAACAATACAACTCCCACTAGGTCCTCTGTCATCCTTTTCCAGAACCTGTACTCCCCCCATCCCCACCCCACTCAACCTAGAGTCTTTTACTTTGTGCAATACACCAACTCCAGTCCAGGTTCTGCTGAGAAATGATTCCTAATAACATTATGTTTCCATTATCTGAAAATAGGGATATTGATGATCGGATAGGTGTGGATAGCGGGCTTGAAGCTGGGTCCTTGCGCATAACGCTATGTGTGCTCAGCTGAGATTACCGTACCTCTCTCCACTCCCCAGGATATAGTCTACAGACCACCATAGTTGTTAACTTCTTGGGTCCTTCAGACAGCCTAGACACTTCTTCAGAGCTTGGAAGGAGATGTGGTCATTTCTGTGTCCACAATATCTAGTATAGACTTTCATATCCTAAATTTTCCAGTGAACACCTGTTGAATAAATGGCTGAATTCTTGAGTATGTATTGTAAAACAAATATTAATCTTTGTGAATTTTAAAGCATATAACAGCCTTCTAAGGCCAAACTCAATCCCTGACCTGTTACTGCCTTTTTTCTATAGTGATAAGGGCCTTGCATTCTTCTTTTTAAAATTTTATTAGTACCGTAATATTGACTTACAAAACTATGAGATAACAGGGGTATAATTTCAAACTGTCCCCACTGCCATAGTTCTGCATCTCCATTCCCTCCATTGGAAACTTCAGTAGCACTCCCAAAGTCACAGATAAGAGTTGACTCTTATTTCTGCATCTATCTACATTTACACACATTTGCTCATTTTCCCTATGATCCTGCCTTTCCTTTCCAAATTATGCTAACAGTTGTTACTATTCACTTGTGTCCTTCTTTTTTTTTTTCTCTCTTCTCTCTCCAGAGCTTGATGGAATTGGAGTTCAGAGCCTTCTGGTCATCTTCCCTCTGTTCTTTCTCTTCTGGGAAGTATGAACCAAAAAAAATTTTTTTTGGGGGGAAGGTGGGAGTTCTGACTTCTGTAATTGCTTTTTCTCTGTACATGGGTGTTGGCAGGTGAATCCACACCCCCAGACAGCTTCTATCTTTCCATAGTGGGGCAGGGTCCTGGAGAAGAGAGGTTTCAGGACACATTGGTGAGGTCCTCTCTTCAGAGAAGTCAAGATGGAACCATAGTAGCATCTGCAATTTGGTGGCTAAATGCAGTGAGATATAAAGCATATTGTTCAATAAACAGGAACCCAAAGGTAGGCACAGAGCAAATGAAACTAGGTGTCTTTCTGTGGGAAGGATCTAGGAAGTCTATTTTAGGTCTGTTCCAAGGGGCCCGTGCCTTTAGTAATTTTTGCCTGAATCTGATAGCTAGCTAACATGCAGGTGTACTAAAGGTATTGTCTGGGATGTTGGTGTCAGATTAGAGAATATGACTAGAAAGCCAGATTAGGGCAGAGAGTAGTTCCCAAACTCGAAGAAAAGTCATACATAAAATTAACTGTTTTCCCCATCCCCCTGACCCAGGGCATATATATTGCTGAGTCTGTGGGTCAAGAAAGTACCTGAATGTGTGAACTTGGACTCTTAGATGCCAGGGAGCTGCCTGCATGGCTGACCCACATCAATGTAGGGAAATCGCCTGTTAATCTTTTATTTCCGTGTTCTTGTTCAAAGAACACTGTTCCTAACTTGTCTATATAACCCAGTAATTGAAGGGACATAACAGATAGTTTCTAACTGAAGAGTAACTACCTGGCTTAAACAATTAAAAGATTAAACACATATTTTAAAAAAGCAATAAAATAAGCCATAGAGTAAAACATTAAGAAAAAATATCTTTAATGACATTAAAATCATATATTGAGCATGCTAATAATTTTCCTTTTTATATGCTCATTTGTTAAAATACTGTCTATATAAACAGCTTTCCTAGTTTCCCTTCCAATTTTAACTGGTTATTTCCCTTCTTACTATACTGTGATACTATGATTATCATATTTATTGGTTAAATGCTACTCCTACAGGCCATTATAAATTTTCTTGTCTCACTGTAATAAGTGTATTTGATCTAATTTTGACTCTCAGAGTCAATGGTGAAAATACAATATGTATACCTTTTTTCTTTCTCTCTTTGTCATCATCGCTGGGGTTTCACCATTCCAGCCTGACTTTTTCAGACAGAAAAAATAAGACAGAGAAACAGAGATAGAAAGAAAGACACCACAGCACACAATCATTCTGTTACATAAGGTCGTGACTATATTGTTTTTTGCAAGTATTCTAAAACTGAGACAACTCACACTTTAACAATACTTCCATGTATTTTCCTGACTTCTTTCTCCAACTTTAAGTAGATATTAGCATCTGGTGGACTGGTGCTCTAATCAGAGGTCTGGGAGCACCGCAGAAGGTCTGATTAATTCAGTAATTTGTATAATTTATTATAATTGGGCTTCAACTAGGCCCAAGTTAACCTTTACACTGTCTTTGATGAGAGAGAAATTCATTCAATTCCATCCAATAACCCTTATTAATTATATAAATGAGCTACAAGTTAGCTGTAAATGAGCTAATCTATACTGAGTAATGAATAGTAAAAGTAGTATTGGCGGTAAGCATCATCTACTTGGAAGAGCAAACTGCTTCCAAAGGTGACTTGTCACGCAGTCGCTACCTGGCTGCCATGACATCCTATCTCCACAGCTGACTTCATACGTGCCACAGAAAAGCTGCAGGGTGGAAGAGGAAGTGGCACCACAGGTTCTGGGACCATCCAGACGCATCTTAGATTTCGGCTCTTACTCTTTGGGGGTGTTATCTTGGAAAAAAAAACGCTTTCTTATCTCTGTAATGAGAATATAATCTTCATAAGTACTCTAGAGAGTTGTTAGATTTAATTGAAATTTAGTACACTAAATATAAAGCATGGCATAAGTACTTAATTAAGGTAAGGTTTCTGAGGTTCCCCACAGTTACTTAAAGGTAATAGAATGATTGGGGGGAGGTCTTTCAAATTCAAAATCTTCCCTCTTCTCTGAACAGCCTGAACTAAGGAGGCTGACTTGAAAATATTTTATGGTATTTCCTTTCTTCGATGGTGTGCTTGTGACTTGAGTAGAAACCACCAATTTGTAAACTGAGAATCAACCACAAAAATGGCCCAGGAAGAATAGAATGACTTTAACTCCTCCCTGAACCTGCTTCTTTGTCTCTTTTTATTAAGTGACACACATCATGTCAACACACACACACACACACACACACACACACACACACACACACTCACACACACACACACACACACACACACACACACACACACACACACACACACACACACACACACACATATATATTGGACACCAATTCAGAGTTTGTCTAGATTTACAGTAGTAAAGGGCATATTTGTATAGTAATTAGAAAAAAAAATCTCTGGGGAAGGTAGCATGTGATTAAGCAGTCACTTTTCAACTTTCATTTTTGTTTATTTAAGAGTTTGAAGGTAGAACAAAAATTTGCATTCAAAAGAAATACCTGTGAGGCTCCCAAGGGGCGGGGCATCAAGGGGGCGGAGCCAGCCAGCAAGATGGTCCCCGCAGGCTCCCCTGCGCCTTCTCAGCCTGATCCAAGTTCTAAGTCCGGGAGCTGCTGGACAGCAACCCCTGACTGGCTGAAAGTGGGTCTGATCTTGGGCATGTCCACCATCTTGTGGTTCTGCCTTATCAAGGAACGTAATGACTATGTTTCAGAGTACAAAGGAAGAAATGGGTTGGAATATACTTTTGAAATACTGACATAGCATGTTGCAAACAGTGATTATAGCAGTTTCCCAGGACCCACCAGTCTGCTGAATTGCACATGTAAGAGAAAAAGTTTCTTATGGATGTCTGTCAAGTCAGCAATTGTGCTTTGCATTGCCAAATGAAAAAATAAATACTCTGTATTCAAAAAAATTACCTGTGACACAGTCTCAATTAATCTAATCATGGTTTCACGCATACATTTGGACTAGAATAATATAAGACAAGTTAGTGAATGTTCACAGAGAGCTGTTGTGTGTTCTGTTAACAAGTATGTAAAGCCAACAATAACTGGATATATTAGAAAGACAACTCCACTTATGTGCATGCGTATGCGACAATGCTGAGCATTACATAAACATTTCCATAATTATTTGTGTTCTAGTAGCCTGTGAATATTTCTTTTATTAATTCACATATAAATGGAGTCTTAAAAAGGTCGTTTTACTAGTCTGGCCATGGCTACTCAACTCACAGAAGGTGGAAGACAGGGATTTAATCCACATTTACGTAGCCTCTAGTTTTGTTTCATGCCCACTATCAAATATTTATTCTGTGAGAAAACATTCAATGACAAAAAAGCCATAAAAATTGTTAATTATGAGCTCTTCTGTGGGTCATAAAATAGATTTTAAAAATCCTATAATTTAGAGAAAGTGGAAACTTAATTTAAAAATTTTACATACGTTCAGAGCAAGCAAAGACTGATTTCTTTCATTTTTTTTTTGTTATTAGTAGTTTGTTACAAGATTTTAGGATTACAATGTCTAGTTCCACACCACATTCACCACCAGAGTTCTGTATCTCCTTCCTCCCACCTCCCAGATAATCACCAGAGTTCTCATTAGACAGACCTGTTTCTAACTGCTAGGTTTTCCTTCTTTTATACCAAACCTTTAATTCATCCAGAAAGGCACTTCTAACTGGCTAATGCTCTTATTCTGTGTCTCTCAGATTTATCTCATGAACATACTTCCCTAGTGGGGTAGACAGTGACAAACGCACTGTACCTGTTAGCATGCACAGGAATCCGGGTTCAAGCTCCTAGTCCCCATCTGCAGGGGGGAGGCTTCATAAGTGGTGAAGCAGTGCTGCAGGTGCCTCTGCCTCTCTGTATCTCCCCTCTTCCCTGGATATCTCTCTGTCTATATCAGAAAATAAATGTTTATCTCACTAAGTGTTGAACTGCATGAAGGCTGACTTCCTTGGCAGGCAGTAGATACTAAGTATATGGAGCAAAGAATGGAGGAGTGAAGGGTATGTATGCTTCATTTGCAGTGCATGTGATCTGGACATATAAAGATGAAACAGGCAGATGGTTTGGACAGTCCCAAAAAGAAAGAGTGGTTTAAAAAATACATATAGTTGACAAATGTTATGCTCCCAAGAAGGACTGTAGAGAATACATGTTTTATTCCTTAAAAAAACTTGCACAAATGCAATTCCCTACAACTGGACTAGAAAGTTGAATTTTCTACACTTGGAAACTTGCACATCTATACTAAAGTGGTTACACCTCACTGGGAAAACCATCTTCCTGATCATTTTATCACTACTCCCAGGTAAGTCTGAGAATGGTTTTATTATGCTAGCTTTGTAAAGAACACCAAGAAGGTAAGATTTAGATAGTAGGCTAGTGTTAGATAGTGAATCTTAAATTTCATGCTAAGGGGTTAATATTTTTTCTTCTTAAATAAAAGCAACAGGGTTTAGGACAGATTGAGATTATACAGAGCATACTGGGGGAATTTACAAACACAGATTTGGGTTGAACCTTAACTCGGTGATTGCATGGAACTTTTCTCAACTTCACTCAATTTTCTAGCCCATGAACTAGTATGATAGAAAATGCTTGTAGACTAACTATTAAGATAGGAGAAAGAGTATGTTTAGATGGTGATATGAGTCCCTGTTAAGTAGTAAAAGTTCAAGATGAGAATGAAGAAATTATATCTTTAGTTGAGTTAAAAGTCTGGAAGAATTTTCTGGAGAGCCTTGACAAAGAAGTGGTAGTGGAGATGGCAAAGAGGAAAGTTAAGAACTGTAGTTGATTAGAAGTCATAGTTAGGAGGGCAGTAAAAATGGACTCTGGCATAGTCATGAGCATAAGCATGTGTCCTGTGATCAAAGACCTTCGAGTCTTACTGAGTAAAGAAGAAATTAAGCACACAGAGAATTAGGTCACAGAGCCCCAAGAGAGACAATTTCGGGGTAGAGGACTAGGTCCACAGAAAAACCGATAGTAAGTCATAACCAAAACAGCTGCTGTTTACTGTGCACCTGCACTAGTCCAGAAGGCTGTTGGACACCAGCATCTATTTTCTTATTTAATACTCTCATTGGAGATCACAAATATAAAGTTTGAAGGATGTGATATTCTTAGGGACAGAGTTCTAGCTGGTGATAGAACTGAACTTCAAACTCATATCTGATTTCAAAGAAGGTGGGATCAATAATCTTATAGTACATGGAGAATGAGAACTCTGGAAAAGAATTAAGCTGTGTCCTATAGTGCAGGATGGGTTTTCATAGGGTAGAAGGAGCAACATTCAACAACACTGAAGCAAATGCATAATATGGAAGACTATGGGCTTTAGTTCTTTTAAAAACACATCATTTGTTTATTTCTATTTATTAGACAGAGACAGAGAGAAATTGAAAAGGGATGGGAAGATAGAGACAGAGATAGACAGAGCGACACCTGCAGCCCTGCTTCACCACTCTTGAAGTCCCCCCCCCCCCGCAGGTGGGGACCAGAGGCTTGAACTCTGGTCCTTGCACACGGTAATGTGTGCTTTTAACCAGGTCTACCACCATCTAATCCCACATCAGTTCTTTCTATGAAATGATGTAAACACTTTTGTAAATCTAGTAGACAGCTCCAGGGTTATATTTCATAGTATCTTCTGTCTTGTGGAAAGGAGTAACAAGATATAGATACAATCAAAATAAGAATCAAGTGGCACAAGGCTGAAAAGAATCTTGCTTAGGTAGGTGTGGTACTGACTATGTATATAAACCATCTAGTAGCATTTCTGTGCAACTTACTTTTATGCTTAAATGTTGTTTGCTAATGTTTGCAGAACTTCTCTCAACTAGAAATTAAGATGAATGATAAGTGTGGCAGCCACTCTCTGAAGGGAGGCTGTGTCATCCTACTCTGCTGCTCAAGGAAGATTGGTCCTGAAATGAAAGCAGCCTAGAATGTTCACAGCTCTGACCATGTACTGCAAGCTCAGACTGACAGTGACTAGGAGGTTACACAGGCTCCTGTGCTAAATCTGAATAGATATGGATGGATATGGGTCAGATCAGTGGGGGTAAACATTTGGTTGTATTTATATAGTTTCCTCATATTTGGGAGCTACTCTCTGCCCTAATATAACTTTCTAAACCTATTCTCTACTCTGAAACTATCTTACCAGACAATATTTTTGTCCAACTCCATGTTAACTATCAAACTCAACCAAAAACTAGGAATGTTAGAGGCCCCTAGGAACATAACTAAAGTAGATTGCTCACTTATTTCTACTCCAATATATCTATTTCCATCTGCTCCATTCCTACTTTTTGGTTCCTGTTCTTCTGTTATTTTATCCTGCTTTATATCTTATTGCCTTTCAGCCATAAAGTTGCAGAAGCTACCATGACTTTCTTGGGCAGACGTCCTCACCAATGTGTCTTGGAACCCCATCTCCCCAAAGCCCTGCCCCACTAGGGAAAGATAAACAGGCTGGGGGTGTGAATCCACCTGCCAACACCCATGTCCAGCAGAGAAGCAATTATTTGAAGCTTGAACTCCCACCTTCTGAACCCCCCAAAATAATTTTGGTCCATATTCCCAGTGGATAAGAAATGACAAGAAGGGGATGAACAGAGGGCTCTGAACTCCAATTCCATCAGGACAAGGAGAAGAGAAAAAAAAAAAAGGAAAGACTTTCAGAAACAGTGACAAGTGTTGGTACAACTTAGAAAGATAGAAAAAAATGAGGCAATGGGAAAAATGAGCACATTTATATAACAGTCACCTCATATCTATAACCTTGGGAGAATTATGGTAGCTTCCAATGGAGAGAATGGGGATACAGAACTCTGATGGTGGGAATGGTAAAGAATTCTACTCATTATCTTATAATTTTATAAATCAATATTGAGCCACTAATAAAATTTAAAAAAACAAAGTAAAATTAAATAAACAAAAAAAAATAAATGAAATAAAGTGTGTGGTAGCTTTGCTCACTGTGCTGCTGTGCTCACTGAATGAGAAATGATTTGGACACAACTCCAAATTTTAGTTCTGTACCCTAATTGCTTTGTGACATGGGACATATAATTACATACTTCAAATGTTTCTACCCATACTGCAGATAGTTCATTTATTTCCTCTGGCTTGTAATATCATATTTGGTAATGTACTTCAAAGTACTCTGTCACTTTAAGCATCTCCTTTTAAAAAATTATTTGTTTACTATTGGATAGAGAGAAATTGAGGGGGCTGGGGGAGATAGAGAGGAAGAGAGACAGAGAGACACCTGCAGACCTGCTTCACCACTTGTGAAGCTTTCCCCCTGCAGATGGGGACCAGGGAATTGAACCTGTGTCTTTGTGCACCGTGATGTGTGTGCTTACTCCAGTGTGCCACTGCCTGTGTGTGTGGGGGGTCTCACTTTGTCATTTTAATTACATAAGAGGGCAAATATGCTGCATTCAAGTGAGGAATGCAGTTTGGAAGTCTAGACATCAATCTTTTGTTGTATGCAGCCTTTTCTATCTTTTTTAAAAATCTTCATCCAACAGATTATTAAATAATGATACCATTCTATCCCTTGACTTTGGGTGATTGAAGTTAATGATCATAATCCGTGTATTTTAAGAACTTGCAGTTAACACTTATTAAATTGCCAGGCTGAATCAGGCACCTAGTCTGATTATTCTTTCCAAAACAATGACTTGAAAATGAGTGAGAAAGCACTTCAATACTATTTAATAAAAGGAGGACAGTCTGAGAACTGATGAAATTGTTGTGACAGTCCACTGGATTGTGCTACTGGAAGTTTGGACACATCCTATCACATTTGAATTTACTTTCTGAAATCAGGATCTGATTACAGCCTGCCATACTAACAGCAGTTACTCATTTCAGAACATGCTGATGAAATCACTGTAGAGACAATGTGGACAGTAGGAAATATTTTTCATCTACTCTCAGAGATGTTTGCTATAACTTTTATTTATTCTTAGCTATGACTCTGCCTGTTGTTCAGTCTATGGCTCATATTAGCATAACATCAAGATCCTGAGGAAGAGAATATTAACCCATGAGAGAGAAGCTGATGATAGACAAATACTGTTTAACTGGCTGGATTTTGCATCCAGACTTGGGTTCAAATCATGACTTTGCCACTTAGGAGCTGTGTGATCCTGAACTTGTTATTTCACATTTTCTGAATATGATGTTTCTAATCTATAGAGCAGGCTAAGAACTACCCCTCTCTTAGGGTTGTTTTAGAAGAGTATACAAGTTAGTATACAAGTTTAACACATTAAAATGTTGAGAATGTGGACAATTATTACTTTTATTATCATCATCATTATTTAATTTATCATAATCATCATATCATCATCACCAACAACAATAATTCCCACTTCATCAGCATCATGTGTCTTAATATCTCCATTTTTTACTGTGGGTCTATTGATAGCTATCAAAAATTCTTCCATTTCCTACTGGCTTACCACTTTCATTATTAAATTATGTATCATTTTTGTTGTACTTAAAAGATCCATCCATGTTTTCTGAAATTGTAGTCTTTTATTAAATTAATCTGTACTAATAAATCACCAAGTTATCTGAAGCCACTGGAAGTTAACTGTTGAAAATACTAGTAGATCATGCCTTTTGATCTGCATAGAAGAATAACAAAGCATCTCACTTGAATATTTAAATTCTAGCATTGGGAGTTAAAATAAGATCTCATTAATAGTTGTAATGCAATAATCTGGATGACATTTTCTTTGACCTTCTCTCATACTTATTCAAAATGATAGCTTGCAATCCTCCAAAAGTATATTATTTTTGATTCAAGGAACACAATCTTTGATTTCTCTGAGGTAGTTGTCACTGTTTACCATCTTCAACTCTTTCATTTACTCATCTGTTTGTTGACTGACTCATATTCAACAGACAGTTATTTTTTCCCATCTGTGTACCAGGCTAGGGTACTTGGGGGGTATCTTGGTGGCTAATATGATGAGGAGTACAGTCAACTGAGGAATGTTACAACTAAATACACAATTGCAACTCATTATGATAAAGTCTGTAATGAAGACAGCATGGAATGCTGGGAAAAGAGAACAAGAATACTATCTGATGGATCAGGGGAGGACTGGAGAAGTGTTTGATACTGAAACGGAGTCTGGGTAGTCAAAAAAAAAAAGGTTGTGAGTGATCCACCCAGGAGGACCAATATGAGACTAAAGCAAACTCCCCTTCTGGTTCTTTTGTTCTTGGTCCTGGTCCTGGTCCTGGTCCTGGTCCTGGTCCTGGCCCTGGTCCTGGTCCTGGTCCTGGTCCTGGTCCTGGTCCTGGTCCTGGTCCTGGTCCTGGTCCTGGTCCTGGCCCTGGTCCTGATCCTGGTCCTGGTCCTGGTCCTGGTCCTGGTCCTGGTCCTGGTCCTGGCCCTGGTCCTGATCCTGGTCCTGGTCCTGGTCCTGGTCCTGGCCCTGGTCCTGGTCCTGGTCCTGATCCTGGTCTTGGTCCTGGTCCTGGCCCTGGTCCTGGTCCTGGTCCTGGTCCTGGTCCTGGTCCTGGTCCTGGTCCTGGTCCTGGTCCTGGTCCTGGTCTTGGTCTTGATTTTGGTCTTGATCATGGTTTTGGTCCTGGTCCTGGTCTTGGTTTTGGTGCACTGGCAATCAGCTGTTCTCAGCTATCTAGCACTTTTAAATTTTTCTTCCTTTTTTTTTTTAGAACTTTACCCAATACATTAAATATGAGGCAATCTGAATTATAGCCTTCAGCTAACCTTGAAATCCTTTCTCTGTGACTTCTGAACAAAATATCTGCATTTTTTCTGCTAAAAAATAGACTATGATTAATTCAATGAGTATCTTCTGTGACATGTCATTCTGTACTGAACTGGATGAGTCTCTTTCTCCATTTTATTTTTAATTTTATTTTTCCTTTTGTTGCCCTTGTTGTTTATTGTTGTTATTGCTGTCCTTGTTGTTGGATAGGACAGAGAGAAATGGAGAGAGGAGGGGAGACAGAGAGGGGGAGGGAAAGACACCTGCAGACCTGCTTCACCGCCTGTGAAGCGACTCCCCTCCAGGTGGGGAGATGGGGGCTCCAACTGGGATCCTTATGTTGATCCTTGCCCTTCATGCCATGTGCGCTTTACCCGCTGTGTCCAGCTGTCTCTCTCTTTTCTTTTGCTTCCATGGTGCATAAAAACTGAACTTGAGAGTGTAAACCAGAGTGGTGAAAATATGATGTCTAGAATCATATAGCATGTAGATAGCAGGGGTGGGAACCGGAAATACATCCCAACTCAATGAGCAACAGTCCTACACAAAGACGGAGTGTCTGAGTATTTATTCACACTCTTTGGAACGCTGGTTCTACATGATATCATGCTATCCTGTAAGAGTGTATCATAACTCTCCTTCATTTCCTTTCCTACCGCCCCACTTCTATGAAGAATAAACCACTTGCCCTTTATGCTTCTAGAGTTTCTCACTTAGTATTATACTTGTATTATGTTGACACTGTATGAGCTTGAAACTATGGATCTATGTCTTCATCATCTCTACTCCCTTAGTACATAGTAGGTCCTTAGTGCATCTGGCTGAATGAATGCCTGAGTTTCCTTGTCTTATCTGAGTCAGACTCTCTGCAAGTATTATTTTTTTATCCCTTTATTTTGAGGACACATTCTTTCCAAACAAACATTTATAATGACTGTGCTTAAAATAGACCTACTAAATTTTTCCAAAATGTATATCTCAAATCTTCAACTGCAATATTTTTATCTTTAGGCTCATGATTAGTTAACAATTTGTTCTGCTTTATATCTTAACTCTTTTTCAGTCACCAGGTTCCAGACACCATCATGATGCCAACCTGACTTCCCTAGGCAGATGATCTCATCAAGATGTCCTGAATCCCCACCTCCCCAGATCCTTACCCCATAAGGGAAAGAGAGAGGCAGGCTGGGAATATGGATCAAGCTGTCAATGCCCATGTTCAGTGGGGAAGCAATTACAGAAGCCAGACCTTCCACCATCTGCATTCCACAATGACCCTGGGTCCATGCTCCCAGAGGGTTAAAAAATAGAGAAGCTATCTGGGAGGGGTTGGGATATGGAGTTCTGGTGGTGGGAATTATATGGAATTGTACCCCTTTTATCCTATAGTCTTGTCAATACTTCCATTTTATAAATAAAAAAAGGGAATTAGATGTTGTGTAGGCCAGGCAATTTGACAGTTTACAAACAGAAAACTCTTGAGATCGTAGGTGTGAGATTTCCATCAAGTACATGGACTTGACAAAGCAGTATTTTTATTTGTTTTTAATTTTTTTATAAATTTATTTATAGGATTGAGACAGCCAGAAATTGAAAGAAAAGGAGAGATAGATAAGATGAGAGACAGACACTTGCAGCACTACTTCAACACTTGTGAAATTTTTCTCCTGCAAGTGGGGACTGGGGACTTGAACCGGGTCCTTGTGCATTATAACGTGTGCTTAACCAAGTATGCCATCACCCAGTGCCACATCAACATGATTTATTTTGATTTTTATTCATGATTTATTATTGATCTACAACATTGTAAGTCAGCAGGCTACAATTCTACACTGTTCCACCACCAGATTCTGGGTTCCCAGTCTCTCCATTGGAAGTTACTGGAGTTCTCTTAAGGTTGCAGATATGGGCTAACTATTATTCCTATAACCATCAGTCTATATTTGTGTAGATTTCCTCTTTTATTTTTTCTTGTGGTCCCACCTTCTCCTTTTTTCCAAGTTACATCTACACTTATTACTACATCCAAATATCCCTCCCTTTGATTCTTCTCTCTCCAGATCCTGACTGAGATGGAGTTCAGAGCCCTCTGGACATCATAAGCCAGTATTTGTAGAGAAGTAAATTCAGACTGTGTTAACCAAGCAAATACAGATTGGAGATCCTGTCTTAAATAGGGTTTCCTTAGTGATGACTTTGTCTCCTTGTAAATATCACTAGTCTCTCTATTACGTTCAAGTGCAACTTTCAAATTCAGGGCTCTGATATCGGGCCCAGGTGACTGACTTAATAATGAGGGTTTTCACAGTGTTTCCCAAAAACCAGTCTGGTATGGTATGAGATGAGTGTGAACGAGGTGAACTGGGCTTCAATTATGATTCCACTCTTGCAAATTTGGACAAAATCAATTTCTCCTTTAAATTTCCTTTTCCACACCTACAAAGAAGACTGTTTTCCCAGAAGGGTTTTGGAGAAGTGTAAATGTGATGATAAAATGAGCTAATAAACGAAACCTGGTAGATAGATACCTGCTGGCTCTCATAAAGGTGAGTTCTGCCTCCTTCCAGGAAACCAGTAAGACTTGACGAGATGGACTTTCTTGACAGTACCAAAAGCTATTAAAGGAAGATGCATGTTGTACAAAAGGCCACAGAGGCAGGAGCCCTGGCTTAGCCCTCCCCCCCCCCCCCCCCCCCCCGGGCTCCCTCATCTCCCTCCTACTCTCACTCAGCTGGCCAAAACCACCAAGTGTTCTTTGTTTTCTGAATGGAGTCCCTGAGTCCTGACCACAGTGGCTGTCTGGGCTCTCCCCACACCTCTTGACCCTCCTCCGCTGCTGCTGTTCTGTGACCATTTCCCAAATACCAGGAAATCAGAGTTGGTGCCGCGAAAAGTGACTTTTCGATTGCCTTCAGTCCAGGCTTTGACTTCCTGTGAAAGCAAAAAAGGTACTGAAAGTGGTAATTATAACAGTGAACACCCCTCCCTGTGACACCCCCCACACCCTGGGAACCGCCCCCCCAGGGGTGTCAGTGTCACAGGGCTGATTGGGGTGGGAGGAGGAGTCTTTCCTCACAGGGCAGGAGGACATCAGAACTAAGGCCTCCATTCTCCCCACAACTTTTTCATCTTTAAATGGGTAACCTATGCATATTCATCAAAAATAAAAAAATTAAAAATTAAAAAAAAACAATAAAACAACAAGGGCAACAAAAGGGAATGAATAAATAAATATTAAAAATAATTCACAAAAAAAAAAATAGAAACATGTGAGGCGATACCCAGTGAAAACCCTCCACCCCTAAATTCTACACCTGAGAAATAGTTTTCTCTTACTGATTTGTGTGTGTATCTCTGCAGGGTTCTAAGCATATTTTTAAAATTTCTATGACCTATTTTATTTTAGTTATTTTTACTATTGGATAGAGACAGAAATTGATGGGGAGAGGGATGTAGACAGAAAGAGAGAAACACAGAGAGAGAAACAGAGAGAGAAAGGGAGAGAGAGAGAGAGAGAGAGAGAGAGAGAGAGGGAAGTACAGACTTGCTTTGCTACTCATGAAGCTTCCCTCTTGCAGGTGGGGACCAGGGGCTTGAACTTGCATCCTTGTGACTGTAATGTGTGTGCTTAACCTGGTGCGCCACTGCCTGACCCCTGTGTTTGATAAAAGTTAGACACAGAGACACCAGAGCACAGCTGCTCCGTTCTGGCTTGGGGATGGTGCTGGAGACTGAACCTGGGACTTGGGAGCCACTGGCATGAGAGTCCTTTTGCATATCCATTACTCTGTCTCCCTGACTGTTTTCTTTTACCCGGCAGCCAGAGGACACACATTATTTTATACCAGGCTTGTTGTTCTTAGCACGATGCTTTGAAACTCATTCCCACACCACCTTCACCCCTACAGGCCAGACAGAAATGGAAATTTATGTCTCTTGCACATGAAAGGAGAACATTCGTATTTATATGTGTGACCCAGAGTCTACTCCAGGACTTAACAGCTCATGGGAGTTCAGATTGTATGCAAAGAATAACTTGACGCTTAAGCTATTTCCTTGATCCAGTTCTAAATCCATTAAGAAAACATTAAGGAGCTGGTGTGATCTTTTTCCAAAGAGGGTGCCTGCTTTGCCAGACCTGAGGTCCAGATGGGGTCTGACCCCCACTGCACTGGGGGCACGGTTCAGTGCGTGGGTGTCTTCCAGCTACTCCCTCTGTGTCTCTCTGTCTGATAAAGGTAGCTTAGGGCAGTGAAAATTGGTGTGGCCTTGGATGGGCATACTCTTGGGAAACGACCACAAACAAAGATGGAAATGTAGAGGTGGTAGGATAGTAAGCTGACACAGAAACACAGAGCCCGGGCATATTCCCTGCCAGCTCTGGGACTGCCTTCTCAGACGGGCTCTTCTAGAAGGACACAACTGAAATGCACAGTTTAGAAATTGCTCAGTGTTGGGCCAGACGGTGGGTGGCACACCAGGTTAAGTGCACACAGCACAAAGCACAAGGATCCACACTGTTCTCTGGGTTCGAGTCCCTGGTTCCTCACTTGCATGGAGGATGCTTCACAGTCAGTGAAGCAGGTCTACAGGTGTCTCTTTTTCTCTCTCCCTCTCTTCTTTTCCATCTCTCCTTCCTCTTTCAATTCTGTCTTGTCTAATGAAATGGAAAAAATAAAAACTGACCACCAGGACCAGTGGATTCCTAGTGCTGGCACCAAGCCCAAATACAAATGTGCAGTCCAAAAAGAAAGAAAGGAAGAAAGATCAGTGTGAAGAGAAGTATTTGAATTTTCTGACAGAAATTGTTGGTGATGGCTGGAGGGAACAGACATGAGAATCCGGTGTGGAGAGGAAGTTGAAGGCAGGAGCCAGGATGGGTAAGTTCAGATGAAGAAGGACAGACCCGGATAAGGTCACAGCTCCGTGTTTCCATGTTGAGTTCATTACACTCCACTGGGTTTTGTTTGTTTCGATCAAGGAAGAAATTACTTAAGCCCACTTATACTACTACTTTATCACTCTGTGGCTGAAAGGTCTTGGAGAAAGTGCCATTTAAAAATGCAAGGTGGTCCGTAGATAGAATAATGGTTATGCAAAGAGACTGTCATGGTGAGGCTCCGAAGTCATAGTTTCAATCCCTCCCACTACCATCAGCCAGGGCTCAGCAGTGCTCTGGTAAAAGGGAAAAAAGAGAAAGCTATAAACTCAGAACTTAAAAAAGAAACAAATGGAAGGAAGAAAGACCCTTTAAAGTCATGTTCGAATGCGGGTACATTTGCCTTTAAGTGGCCTCCCTGTGACTGCAATGCGGCAGGATGTGATCACTTTAAGTGTCAACTCAAGCAGGCCAGGAGACTCACTAGCCATCAGCACAAAGGAACTGCAAGGATTTCTTCCCCTCGCTTCACTCTGTAGCTGGCTGAGTGACCAGCCGTGGCCAGTCGTTCCACCTTTCAGAAAATTGGTGTGGTCTTAACAGTGCCTGGCCTTTGGATGGGCCCACCTCTGACAGCTTCTCCACATCCAGCAAGGACTCCTTGTAGCTCAGCCCCAGCTGGGCAGAGCTCGAGACGGAAGTAATAAGAACCTGGGAAATTCTCCTCTGTTCACACCTTTGAGCTTAATTCAACGACCTACACTTTTGTGCCAGGCACCACAGGCCCACGTACCACAAGCTTCACGGCTGATTAGATTTCTGAAGACTTGCTGACATCTTAGTTTGGCAACAGATTTCTCCAAGGTTAAAACAAAAAATGCTTTGATTTTTTTTTTTTTTTAAATCTCTTGTTTAAAGTAGTAGGCGCATGAAACAGATGCATTCTCATGGAGGCTGGATTTCTGCGTGTATTAAAGTTCTCAAATACAAGGCTGGTGGTGGCACACCTGGTTAGGTACACACCCTGCAGAGTGCAAGGATTCAGGTTTGAGCCCCTCGTCCCCATCTGTAGGGGGAAAGCTTCAAGAGTGGTAAGGCTAGGCTGCCGGTGTCTCTCTGTCTCTTTCTCTATCTCCCCGTTCCCCCTCAATTTCTGATGGTCTCTATCCAGTAAATAAATCGACAATAAAATTATTTTAAAAATTCTCAAATAAAATAAAAATAAAGTTCTCAGGTGAGAACGCTGATGCTGCTGGCCTAGGGGCCAGACTTGGAGGAAGACTGGTGCAGAGGGGAAGCTAGGGATCGGCCCTCATCTCTCCTGTGGTTACTGTTTCTAAACCTTCCTGTTCTCATCTGTGGAGTGGGGACACACAGAACCTCAGACACCAGTGTTTACACTTAGGAAAAAAAGAGAGAGAGGGCCAGGCGGTAGCATAGCTGGTTAAGTGCACATGGTGCTATGTGGAAGTACCTGTGTCAGGACCTGGGTTCGAGCTCCAACTCCCCACCTACAAGGGAGACGTTTCACAAGCGGCAAAGCAGACCTGCCTACTTCCCTCTCAATTTCTTTCTGTTTTATTGAATAAAATGGAAAAATCAAATTGAAAAAATGGCTGTCAGGAGCCTCAGAGTCATAGTGCCAGCACCGAGACCCAGAGATCACCATGGAGGAGGAAACGAGATGGAAGGCTATGTATAAAGTCAGCACATATCTCTGACCTTCGGAGGCCTAGAGTAGGTTCCTCTGGATGGGCAGGGGCACACAGAACTCCGGCGGTAGGAATGGCGTGGAATTATACTGCTGTTATATTATGATTTTGTAAATCACTAATACAAGCAAAATATCTAGCTCCATTTTTAAGACTTCATGAGGGGCTGGGCTTGACACCCAGACAGGCTTTTTCTGAGTATTGGTGGGGAGCAGTCAGAGCAGTGGGCATGCTGTACAGTAGTGGTTCAGCATCAGGCAGAATAACATTCAGACACTTACTGTGAGAATCAGTGCTTACTAGACTGTGAACTCTGACAAGGTATCTACATTCACTAAGATCCAGATCAAATTGATGGGGTCTACAGTCAACAATATTGATACCCCTTTCCCGTATTTGGGAGCTACTCTCTTCCCTGATCCAGCTTTCTAGCCCTTTTTCCTGCCATGACAATATCTCCCCAAACAATAACTTGGGTCTACCTGCATATCAGATGTCAGGCTCAGGGGAAACAAACAAACAAAGAAAACAACTACTATAGTCATGGGCCCTTTGGCCTATAACTAAAATAGGCCTACTAACTATCTACAAAATGGAGACCCCAGCTCTTCATATAAATTATTCCAGCCTTTAGGTTCATGATTAGTCAATTCTTTTTAGCCACCAGGTTCCAGATGCTAGCATGATGCCAACCAGACTTCCCTGGACAGACAACCCCACCAATGTGTCCTGGAGCCCTGCTTCCTCAGAGCCCTGCCCCACTAGGGAAAGAGAGAGACAGGCTGGGAGTATGGATCCACCTGCCAACGCCCATGTTCAGCGGGGAAGCAATTACAGAAGCCAGACCTTCCACCTTCTGCACCCCACAATGACCCTGGGTCCATGCTCCCAGAGGGATAAAGAATGGGAACGCTATCAGGGGAGGGGATGGGATACGGAGTTCTGGTGGTGGGAATTGTGTGGAGTTATACCTATCTTATCCTATGGTTTTGTCAGTGTTTCCTTTTTATAAATGAAAAAAAAAACAACATTTCATCCCCAGTACAGAAAGGAGAATGTGACTGAGCACCCAGAGTGACTAGAGGAATGAGATAAACTGAGAGACCTGTGTGCTTAGCATGGCCTTGGACACAGGGCCAAGAATCAATAATGGTCAGTAGTGCACATTTGGAACTAGATGAAATGGGGCAGTTTCCAGTTACATTCTCAGACCCACCTGGCCTAGATGAGGCCAGGCAGACAATTAAGATATTAAGGAAATAATGCAGCCATCAGGAGGAGAACCAAAACAGAACAATCCATCAACAAAACTCTTGTTGGTAACAGTAGTAGATGTAACCCTGGGGAATGGACGAGGGCCAGCTGGCACGTGGCTGGACCCACCAGCCTAAGCTGCCAGACCCTCAGCTCTGCCTGTGCTAGTCTACCCCCATTTTCTGTCCCTCTAGAGATCCTCTAGAAGCAGAAGGGAAGTCTTTGGATCCCAGAGGGAAGGGGGAGGAATGAGAGAGCAGAAGACACTCAACAATTATCTCCCCAGACTGTTCAGAATGTAATGTTCCTCTCCGCCCTTTTCTTTTCAAGTTGTAATTTTCTTCACAGAAAGAACACAATGGAGAATATATTCCGGACTGCTGAGAGCTTGCCACTAGCTCCAGCAATCTAGATGCAGGGACAGATACAGGGAAAAACAGCAGCATTTCCTCCCTGCTGACATTTCAGAGACTGAAGCCCAGAAACGCAGTTAGGTTGGAACACTGCGTTACCGACTCACGGAATGGTTTCAGTGAGCTGTGTCTTCACTGCTCAGTGAGTGTCAAAAGCTACTCACTCTCTGTACGGGAAGGTGGCATCTCTTCCCTGAGACCTGCCCTTGTCCTGGTTCACTCACGAGGGCAAAGGACCAGCCCAGGTTGTGTGGCTTGCTTCCTCTTGTTACCTGCTACCTAAGTGTTTAATTGTTCATAATTTTCCCCTCCTCTCTCAGGGAAGTGAGAAAATATTTATGATTCGGTTTCAGGACAACACATGTCTCTGGGAGAAACCATTATAGGAGCTTAACATACCCCCTTTTCTCTGACTCCTCCCATTCTTCGTTCTCTCTCTCTCTTTAAAGTCTTATCTTTATTAATGATATTCAAATAGTGACTATGTCTTTCTCTTGTTAAACTTGAAGTATTTCATCTCCACTTTCTTCTATTTATTTCTATATTTTTAGGCTCAATGTCCCAGTCCCTCATCTGTTATGAGTTAATTCTGATATCTCATGCTGACAGTTTCCACTTTTATTATTACTTGTCCTGAGGTACGTCTTTTCAGGTTTACTTTATTTGTTACTCTCTGGAATTTCTGGATCTGAATATCTGCTGTTTTATCTGTGACTGCTCAGCTCTCATTTCTGCTGGTTGCAACATCACTTACTTTCTATAATTCATATATTGTTGATCTACTCTGCAGAAACATCCTAACTTGATTACAATCAGTCTCTCCCTCTCTTGTTTGTTTTCTTAATCCTTGAAAGTATAACATCATATTCATATGCTATGTACTACAATGGATCACAGACCGTGAAGACAGATTGATCAATCACTCCTATGTATGTTGTTGCCTGGGTATCAGCCTCACAGTAGATCCTGAATCAATACTATTGACCTGACTTGATCTCTTCCCATTGCCTCTTATTTAGCATTGATGATATTCATTGTTCTTTTCTAGGGGTCTGGTGAGTGGCACTTGAATTGGAATATGCCCTAGGCCACCGAATTGGCATGGCTTGCAGGTCAAAAATAATTTCTTTCCTCTAACACTGGGTTAGTTAGTATTGTAACTTTAGTCTGGCCCCTTCTCTGAGGTCTGAACTCACATTGCCTGGCTGACTTTATTTTTAGGTGTCTAGCAATTAAAAAGAGGATTATAGGTATGTTTGGGTTATTATTATACTATGTGACTTGGAAACCCAGTATTCTGATTATGATAATATAATCTGTTAAATGAAAACTTATCTTGATTTTTAAAACCCCTTGTTTTAAAAGATGAGTGACTTTCAAACATCATGACTAAGAATTAGCTGGAGTATTTGGAAGCAAGGGAAATCTTATGTGTTCCCTCTGGAGTTTCTGAATTCCTAGTTTTGGGCAGTGAGAAGCATGAAGAAAAAACTTCAGACAGAAGGTCTGGCTTCTGTAATTGCTTCTTTGCTGGACATGACTGTTGGCAGGCATTTTTCTGACTTCTAGCAGGGTAGGGTTAGATCCCTTGGAACATACCTAAGACAGACTTCCTAACTTCTTCCCACCAGAAGACCCTTAAGTTCATCTGCTCTATTCCTACCTTTGGGTTCCTCACCAATGTGTCCTAGAACCTCACCTCTCCAGAGCCCTACCCCATTAGGGCAAGACAGAAACGGGCTGGAGGTACGGATCAACCTGCCAATGTCCATGATCAATTACTGAAGCCAGAACTCCCATCTTCTGCAAACCCCCCAAAATTTTGGTCCATACTCCCAGAAGGAGAGAAATGATGGGAAGATGACCAGAGGTTTTTGACGTGCAACTCCACCAAGATCTGAAGAAAGAGGACAATAAATAAATAAATAAAAGAAGGATACTCAGAACTAGCAATGGGTGTAGATATGACATTAAAAGGAAGAGAAGACAGGATGATAGGACCAAAAAAAGGTGAATATTGACATATACAGTTATAGAAATAATAGTCACCCATATCTGCAGCCTTGGGAGAACTACAGCAGTTTCCAATGGAAGGAATGTGGATGCAGGACTCTGGCAATAGCGACGGTGCAGAATCATTCCTCTGTGATCTTATAAATTTGTAAATCAGTAGTAAGTCATTAATCAAATGGAAAAAAAAGTGTGAACTATAACTGATCAACTGAAACAAAATCAAGATTATTGTCATTTTCTAGTGACTTGTAAAAGACAAACTTTTTTTTTTTCCTGGTGCCAGTGTGTTCAAGGATATAGTGTCCATCTTTCCTCTTTCAGATCCAATCCAAACTCCTCCCCTGGTCTGATTCTTTTATGTTTCCTTTAGGTAATCACATCTTCACTGTTTTGCTTTCTGTCACTTTATATCTCATCTCTTCTTTTTCACTGGGAGTCATAGAAACCATATCAGATAGCTCCCATACCTCAGAAACCAGCTTTCCTACCAGTTGATTTTGTCCTTCGATCAATCCTAGAATAAAGGTTAGTGTGATCTCCATTACTACTACACAGGAATTTCTGTGCCTTGCTCAGAGTCACAAAGCTGGTACATAGGATCCAAACTCAGAGCGAGTGATCTCAGTGCTATTGTTTACTTTTGTGACATGGTGTTCGTGAAACAAGATCTATTTAAATCACACTGTTTATTCAGGACTCTCCTTTTCTGAAATAAGTGTTGGACTCCATTTTACAATCCGCAAATTTGGTGGTATGGGGGCATGTCTAGCTTGTAGATGTCTGAGAAGATCAAGAGCCATAGTGTCTAATTGCAAACATAGCTGTGCAGGATGTGTGGTGCAATTTGAGGGATTAAGTCAGTTCAACCCTTCACCTGAATGAAATCAATCTGTTCCAAGACACCCCCCCCCCCCCCAGATAACAGAGATGAGAATCATGTAGTTTTGTAGCAGTGGTGAAACTTAATTAACAGGATAAACTCTCTGCCATCAAAGCACAATTTACCCTTTTTCTATGGGTCAGAGGTACCATTCAAGGATAAAGCTATTAAGAGCCCTCTTTCCTGTTGGGACATTATTTTATCTCCTCTTCAAAGAGTCATCTCAAGGCAGCCACAGCCATGGAGACAGAACGTGGCAGGTGTAGCTGTGCCCTGGATTAGAGGCCAATTTTCCCCCAGCAGAGAGGAGAAAGGCCACAGTCAAGCAAGATGAATAGACCGGGCTTGTTTTGTCATGGTCTGCAAAGAGCACACTCGCCAGGCACCTGGATCAATCAGTCTCTTGTGTTGAAGGCCTTCTGCTATCATTTGTGAGTGACTTGTAGCTCTTTTGTGTCACCCATGAGGGACTTCTTATCTGCTTGGCTGATCCAAAGGTCTGATGCGGCTTGCAGTGGGGCCCAGAGCCAAGAGGTGATCATTTGTTTCTTTGTCCTTCACTGTGATGCAAACAGACAGTATCCGTAGTTTTCCTTAAGAAGATATCTCTTGCCTATGTTTTCACATTTACATCACTTGTCAACTTTGGAAGATGCTGTTGAGATAGAAAGAGGACAGTGACTACAGACAGACAAGGAGAGGCGTCGCAGGTCGATGACTAAAAGCTCTTAGGTTCCCAGGTCATCAAGAGACCTTGCTTGTGTTGCCTCAGTGAGTCCAGCAGACATCCCTGATGAAGTCACAGAAGTCGCCATGCACCCAGCTGAGCTCTGCTGTCAGAGTGACCATGTCAGGAGCTCCCCGAGCGAATACAGATCCACCTATGAAAACTCCACCACAATGGAAGAGACAGTGGAGCTCTTTATGAAGGTGCTAATCCTTCCCCAGTACCAGCATTTCACTCAAGAACCATTTCCCATTTCTTTGTGGGAGAGGAACATCTTCTCACATTCTTTACCATACTTATCCCCCCAAGAGGGCTGCACAGCTTCTAGTAAACTCTGCCTGTAAAACCTCAGCACCTCCCTCTCTCTTTTCCTTCCTGGGACGTTGCAATCACAATCCTTTCTTGTTTGCAAGGATCCCATGGATGGGAGAAATCAGAAACACTGTTCCTTATAGTCTCTTGGAAAGAAAAGACACTGGGGGACAAAGGTGTGTGTTGCTTTGCCTGGTCATCACTGTGGTGAAGATGAGATTTGGGCTTTGAAGCCAGACTAGTATCGACATCAGTCCTGGTTAAATGGCAAACTACTCAGTGCCTCAGTTTCCCAAATGCTTATAAAAATGAAGTCAACCATGCCTGCCTTGTTAGAGTATGTCAAAGAATAAAAACCACCCTGCAGTTCTTCTCCTGGGGATATATCTTAAAGAACCAAACATAAACATCCAAAAAGATCTGTGCATACCTATGCCCATAGCAGCATTATTTGTTATTGTTCTTTAAATTAAACTTTTAAAAATTATTAATTATTATTATTATTATTATTATTACCAGAACACTGCTTAGCTCTGGTTTGTGGTGGTGTGGGGGACTGAATCTGGGATTTTGGAGCTTCAAACATGAACGTCCCTTTCACATAATCATTATGCCATCTACCCTAACCCTAGCAGCATAATTTGTAATAGTCAAAACCTGGAAGTAAAGTAGTTGTCCAACAACAGATGAATGGCTGAGAAAGTTATGGTATTTTTACACAATGGAATAGTACTCAGTTACTGAGAATAATGGATTCATCTTCTTCACCTCATCTTGAATGGAACTTGAAGGAATCACAAGTGACATAAGCCAGAAAGATAAGGATGAATATGGGATGATTCCATTAAAGACAGTAAGTTATGAAATAAGATCAGAAAGGGGAAGTATACAACAGAACTTGAATGGACTGGGTTTCGTGTATTGCCCAAAAGTAAAGGACTCTGGGAAACGAAAGGGCTTTTGTGTCCTTGTGTGTGATGGTGGAGGAGGACCTGGCTTGGGGTTGATTGTATTTTGCAGCAAATTAAGAAATGTTATATGTTCCAACAGTTGTATTTAATGTAAACCATTGATCCTTCCAATAAAAAAATCTGATCTCTAGTGAGATGAAGGGAAGTGGTATTAAGAACAAAAGTCAGGCTGGCTACCCGCCACCATTCCTAGCTGTGCATGAACCTCTGCTTTAGCTCAGTCAGCATCATGAGTGTTCTCTAGGCTACCCTTGGAGAACAAAGAATTGTGGCAGCAGAGGTGTGCCGGTAGTTGGTGGCTGTTGTTCGTAAAGCACCGAGGGGCAGAGGGAAGCAGAGGCTCTGTGATGGAGGCATCCCCAGAAGGTCCTAAAAAAACAAACTAGAATCTATAACCAGACCTCTTAGCTTTTTATGGCCAGACCTTTTTTTTTTTTAAATCTCTTTTCTTTTCCCTTCCCTTCCCTTCCCTTCCCTTCCCTTCCCTTCCCTTCCCTTCCCTTCCCTTCCCTTCCCTTCCCTTTTTTCTCTTCTCTTCTCTTCTCTTCTCTTCTCTTCTCTTCTCTTCTCTTCTCTTCTCTTCTCTTCTCTTCTCTTCTCTTCTCTTCTCTTCTCTTCTCTTCCTTCCCTTCTTCTGTGCTTTCTTTCTTTGTATCTAGAGCTCTCATTTCAAGAGAAGTAGCAGTAGCAATTATGTCATTCTGAACAAATGTCCTGCCAGAGACCAGATGTGAATGATTATTGAATATAACTAACTAAATAAAGGCTAACCGGGGCCCCCATATGATGACATTAGGGCATGGAGTCATCACTTGCCAAGGGTGACTGTCCTTCTTGCCTGCAGGCTTCAGAAGCACTGTGCTGCTTATCCCTTCTCCAGGCTGGGAAATAAAGCACGAGAGAGAGAGAGAGAGCCAGGAGATGCGCCTGCAGTGAGGTCAGCTTCCCCCGGGCGTCGGGGCCCATTACCACATGCTGCTGATGCTCATCTTTGGGTACCCTGCCTCTCAACACGGGGGTGACCAGCAAGGTGGACTCTGTTTCTCCTTCATAAGGATCTGGTTTTCCTCAGTAGGAATATTGCTGTCACATCTGGATGTATGAATCACTCATCTCAGCTATTTCAGACCCAATCCGAATGTGGCTGGCCTTTAGAGACAAGACGTCATCTCAATGGATTTGGATTATTATTATTATTACTATTATTATTATTATTATTACTATTATCTTTACTCATTGGATAGAGACAGCCAGAAATCTAGAGCATAGAGAGATAGAGTGGGAGAAAGACAGAGACACTTGCAGACCTGCCTCACCACTCATGAAGCTTTCCCCCTGCAGGTGAGAACCAGAGACTTGAACCTTGCGCACTACAACATTCACTCAGCCTGGTGTGCCAATATCCAGCCCCCCTTTTTGTTTTGTTTTAATAGGTATGATGATGGCCCTGGAGGTGGCACAGTGGATAAAGCGTTGGACTGTTTCACATGAGGCCCTTAATTTGATGCCTGGCATTGCAGATGCCAGTTTGGTGCTTTTTTTTTTTTCCCCTCTCTCTTACTCTTTCTCTTTCTCCTTCTCATGATTAAATAATTATTCTAAAAAGAGAATTAGCATAAAATTTGCCGTTGTTATTTGTTTTGCCACCAGTGTTATTTCTGGGACTCAGCTGCTTACACTCCAAGTCCACTACTCACAGTCATTTTCCCCTTTAAAAAAATATTTTTTTTATTTGACAGGAGAGAAAGAAACTGTGAGAGGAGAGGGAGACAGAGAAAGACTCCTACAGCACTGTTTCACTGCACATGAAGCTTTCCCAACCAGGTGGGAACCGAAGTGCTGAACCCAATTCCTTGCTCACGGTGACATGGTCTCAGAGTCTCAACTAGGTGTGTTCACTGCCCAATCCTGATATTTTTTTTCCCAAATCTCATAATAGAATTCTTCAAACATACAGATAAGCTATAAGTACTTAAACATGGGGAGTCGGGCTGTAGCGCAGCGGGTTAAGCGCAGGTGGCGCAAAGCGCAAGGACCGGCATAAGGATCCCGGTTCGAACCCCGGCTCCCCATCTGCAGGGGAGTCGCTTCACAGGCGGTGGAGCAGGTCTGCAGGTGTCTATCTTTCTCTCCCCCTCTCTGTCTTCCCCTCCTCTCTCCGTTTCTCTCTGTCCTACCCAACAACGACGACAACAACAATAATAACTACAACAATAAAACAAGGGCAACAAAAGGGAATAAATAAATAAATAAAATAAATAAGTACTTAAACACCTGTCACCAAGAATCTACCATAATGTTCCTACTCTAGTTTTTTTTTTTTTTAATTTCTTTATTTGGGGGTTAATAGTTTACAGTCAATAGTAAAATACAATAGTGTGTACATTTGTAACATTTCTCAGTTTTCCACATAACAATACAACCCACACTAAGTTGTCCTATGCCATCATGTTCTAGGATCTGAACCCCCAACTCAGAATGTTTAACTTTGGTGTAATACACCAACTCCAGTCCAAGTTATGCTTAGTTTTTTCCTTTTTGACCTTGTTTTCCAATTTCTGCCTATGAGTGAGATCATCCCATATTCAACTTTCTCTTTATGGATGATCTTACTTAACATGATTCCTTCAAGCTCCAACCAAAATGGGGTGAAAAAGGTGAATCCACCATTTTTAATAGCTGAGTAGTATTCCATTGTTTTTATACACCACAACTTACTCAGGCACTCATCTGTTGTTAGACACCTGGGTTGCTCCCAGGTTTTGGCTTTTACAAATTGTGCTGCTATGAACATAGGTGCACACAGATCTTTTTGAACGGGTATGTTTGGCTCCTTAGGATCTACCCTCAGGAGAGGAATTGCAGGGTCCACTTCTAGTTCTCCAGACTGCTCTCTACAGGGGCTGGACCCATTGACATAACCACCAGCAGTGCAGGAGGGCTCCTTTGACCCCACAACCTCTCCAGCATTTGTTGCTGCTGCCTTTTCTGATGTGTGACATTCTCATACCCTAGTTTTTTCTTTTAACCTTTTAATGTCTTTTTTTGATCTATTAATTTGTCTTTTTTTTTTTTTTACAAAATTTAAAGTAAACTGCATATATCAGAACATTTTACCACTTCATATTAGTTATTATTTAGAGTTGAATATGTGCATATGCATATGTAAGTCTATTTATGTAATAATTTGTGGTAGCAGTAGGGTGAAAGAGACCATTGTACAGCCTTGGCCTATATGATGCTGGGGACTGAATGTTGAACCTCAAGTTTACAAGCTTTGTACTCTTCCACTGCACCATCACCGCAACCACCAGCTATTTTTGACTATATAATGAAATATACAAGTCAGATCTATCACTGGTTATTTTTAAAAATGCACATGGTTGTATATTACAAGCCCTGTAAGCCCTTTGTGAGATTATGAGGGTCCTCCGAGTTTCTCTCAAATATGCCATTCCTTGCCTTCTTCGGCAAAAGCAACCAACACTTCCATGATCTCAGATATAAAGGAAAAGAAAAGAAGAAAACCAGTAGTTTAGGGCCCCCACATAGTTTGTTTTCCTAATCTAGATCTTCATTTTAGTGGAGCCATATTCTTTCCTATAGCTTTCTTTTTTCTTTCTTTCTTTCTTCTTTTTTTTTTTTTACTGGGTGGGGATAGATAGCATAATGCTTTTGTAAAAAGACTCTCACTCCTGAGACTCCAAAGTCATAGGTTCAATCATCCACACCACCAAAAACCAGAGCTGAACAGTGCACAGATACCAATAAAAAAAAAAAAAAAAAAACTAAAACCTCAGAATAATAGAATGTTTGGGGACTCACTTCCTGTGTGTTAAAATTAGAGCCCAAAATATAGTTGTAAAACTTTAAAAATATGGCAGCTCAAAGGATTAAATACAATTCTTGGTACATGGAGTTCATTCCAATAGAGATTAAGTAACGATACTATACTTATTACTATTTTCATCTTGTCATGATGCGTATGTCACCTAAGTAAGGTGTTTATCTCCATCGATTTTGCCTGGGAGGTTGGCTTTGGGATATGTCCTAACACTCTTATGACTCAAATCTCCCTGGAGATATCACTCTCTATATTGTCTTTTTCAACTTGATCATAAATCTCAGTGTGTCTGCTGTTCTTGCAATACTTTTTTTTTTAAGGGTGGAAAACCAATTTAATAAAATGAACACTCCATCAAGAACCTCTTAACAGAAAGTAGGTATAATCCCATGGTGGTGGGTAGGGGGCTGGAGGTCAACAGTGAAGCAACTGAGATGTCAGGTTAGAGCTGGCCTGCAAAGAGATCACTGGCTGTTAGCCAAACTCCTGCTCAGCTCTGGGCTGTGGTGGTATCAGGGGTTGGGCTTGGGGACTTCAAGATCTTGGAAACTCAAGCAGGAAGAAAAAGGAGTGTTTGCATAACAGTGATGGTATCTGCTACCTGTTGTATCTGCTGATTCATCCCAGTGTCCTGTGAAAAAAGAGCCATGCATGTAGGAAGTGATTAGAATATGTGTGTAGCACTAGTGCAGAGTTTCCACCAGGTAGGAGCAATTCAGAAGGCTTGCAATAAGACTTCTCAACTGTTATGTTTATTCAAGAGTAGCTACTTTGCTCAAGTTCACACAATGGTTGGGGTGGAAAGTTCTGATTTGAAGTTTTGTTCTGCTATAAAACTGCTTTTAGAAAAAATGAGTCACAGAGGTTTTTCTGTCTTTTGATTCCAATCACAGTTCTATATGACAGATAGTATATATTGCATTTTGCAGGTAATGTGGCCTAAGACTCAGGGAAGTAGCAATAAGTAATGGAACTTGGTGTTACATCTAAATTTATCTGATTTATAAATCCTAAACTCTGTTCTTACACTATAACCTTTCTGATGCATTTTTAGGTACATTTAACGGAGAACAGTGGAGGCCGGGTAACTGAGCAATTGATAAATCGACCAGCATGAATAGTCAAGGTTGATGATAAATGGTTCTCACATACCCCTGGGCTAACAGACATGCATATAGTAGGATCATATTATATAGTATATATAATATATAGTATATATTATACAGTAGGATCATGCATATAGTAGGATCATATTATATAGTATATGTCATATATAGTATATATTATATAGTAGGATCATGCATATAGTAGGATTATATTATATAGTATATGTCATATATAGTATATATTATATAGTAGGATCATGCATATAGTAGGATCATATTATATAGTATATGTCATATATAGTATATATTATATAGTAGGATCATGCATATAGTAGGATCATATTATATGGTATATGTCATATATAGTATATATTATATAGTAGGATCATGCATATAGTAGGATCATATTATATAGTATATGTCATATATAGTATATATTATATAGTAGGATCATGCATATAGTAGGATCATATTATGTAGTATATGTACTATATAGTATATATTATATAGTAGGATCATGCATATAGTCGGATCATATTGAGTGATTTTGTGTCCTAAGATGGTACATGGGCAAAACTTATTGTTTTCATTTCATAGGTCAAACAAACAAACCAAAACCCTGAGGGTCTGGAAACTTGTACAAGTCCACAAAGCAGTGTAGGGCCTGGCAGTGGCACGCCTGGATGTGCATACCTCTCACAGGAAAACACAATGGATGGTTTGTTTTGGAGGTGAGGAGTGCTTCCACTCCATTCAGGAGACTTGAGAATGACTCTCATGGTTTCAAAGTAAAGAATTTCAAGACTGTGTCCTTTCAGAGGAGACTAATGATAAGAGCTAGCCCTGGGCATGTGCATTTGAAAGAAGAACAGAATCACTATTTCATGTGAGGTCGGCAAGATCGCCTCAAAGTCAACAGACTGAAAAGAGTGTTGGCTAAATATTTTGTATGTGGCTGTCCTGAGCCTGATGATCATGCAGTTTGGGTGACTTGACAAAATCCAACATTCCCAGAGAGGCTGCAGGGTTATATTTCCTTCAGGGAAGCAAATTGAAAGTTTGACTGATTTACTTCCTCAAATTCTTAGCTCGAGGCCTGAGTCATGTTATTGAGTGTTCTGCTTTGCCTTGTTCCCAGCAAACAGCTGCAAGACACCAGGTTGGCATGGATTCGAGGAATGGAGCCAGCTTGAATTTAGCATCCCAGAAATCTCTTCTTGGGGCCCACTCAGCACCCTCAGGCCAGGGTGGTCACCTGCACAGAAGCCACACCCAGGAGGGAGACCCACTTTCAGGGCTTAGCAAGAACAACATGGTTTCCCTTTTGCCAGAATCTGCCTTATTAGACAGTATCACTGAGAGCCTTGTTTTGAACACAAGAGAGGCAGAAGGAATGGGTACATTCACTCTATATGCAATTTCAAAGAATCTCCAGTCCATATAAAGAACATTTAACAAAAAAGATGTGAGTACCCAGTACACTTCTTTGCAAAAAAAAAATTTTATTTTAATTTTATTTGATAGAGACAGAGAGAAATTGAGAGGAGAGCGCGGATTGAAAAGAAGGGGAAAAAAAGGAGCACTGCTTCACTGTTCAGGAAGCTTTCCCTCTGGGGGTTTGAACCTGTGACCTTGTACATGGTCACATGTGCATCTAATCACATGCACACATGCACCACTGCCTAGTCCCTTTCCAGTAAAATTTTTAAATTATTTATTTATTTATTTATTTATTTTTTGCCACCAAGGATATCACCAAGGGTTCAGTGCTGGCACTGTGAATCCACTACTTCCTGTTGGGTGGACATTCTTTCTCTTTTTCTTTTCTTTCTATTTTGCTTTTGATAGGACAGAGAGAAATTGAGACAGGTGTGTGTGTGTGGGAGATAGACATATGCAAACCTGCTTCATCACTCATAAAGCTTCTCCTATAGAGGAGGGGAGTGGAGGGCTTGAATCTGGGACCTTGTGCTTGGTAATGTGTGTGCCACCATCCTCCGGTACACTTCCTAAGACTGATTTATTTATTTATTTTAATAGCAGTAACAACAGGGAGAAAAAGAGAGAGAAAAGAAAGCATCGCATAGCTATCTGCCAGACGCTGGACCTGAGGTCTCTGGCAAGCAAGTCTTGGACTCTAGCACTGCACTGTTTCCGTGAACCAGAGAACAGCGCTTGTGATCTGTACTACATCAATAGGGGCCAGTAGATACTGGTTTGTCTGGGGATTTTTCTGCTTGCAAATTAAATGTCCCAAGAACATTCTCTTCACCTCTCATTCCCAAGTTTGCTACCTGTGAAGAATCTGAAACTTGACATTTCCAAAATAGCATTTTCTTCAACACTGAACTCAGCTGACAGTCATTTACAATCTTGTCTCATTAGCCAGTTCCTTTGTCATTTCAGATGCTCCCCTTCTGTAGATGGAAGCTTACAGATGTTAATCAGTTGTTCAGAGTCTAGTGACTAAGTATTGGTATAAGCAAGTTTGCAATTCAGCTACCTTGGGTTCAAGATCCCTCCTAGGAAAACGAAGTCACCTATGAGAAGAAACCTGTGTACAATTTTGTTTATAGCAGCAAAACTGTAAAGCCCCCAAATGCCCCATGCCAAGTGAGAGGCTAAGAAACTTCTGGGATATATGGCCAGTAGAATACTAATCAGTTGTTACACTGACAAAGTCTCTCTCTCTCTATTTATATATTTAGATGTAGCCACATTTTGGACAGATCCTGAAGGTATGATGTCAACTTGAATGTATATGATAATCCAGGTGACATTACTCATAGGTGGAGTTTAAGAAGCAAAACAGTAAGGGAAAACATCAGATGAAGCTTAGACTGGGTGTGGCATATTGCCCCAAAGCAAAGGACTCTGGGAAGGAAGGAAAGATATGGGATAGAGGGGCACTGGGGTCCTGATACATGATTGTAAGAAAGGACCCAGGCTGTGGGAAAGTGTCTTGTAGACACCTATCACGGGGAGAGGAGAAACAGTACCCTGTGCTAACAACTGTATTGTAGACAATTAGCCTCTCAATAAAGTGAAGAAAAAGCAGAGTTCTGTTGAATGGTGAAGACTGACAGGTGTGAAGACACACTGGTTGACTAAGGGCCTCTAGCATCTGCTTTTAGTAGTTTCAAAGACAAAGATCACTTTCTGTCTCTTAACTAAAACAAAATAAAATACATGAGTTCATTAAATGACAGAGAGCAGTGGGGCGGGTGGTAGCGCAGAGGGTTAAACGCACATAGCATGGAGCACAAGGACTAGTGGAAGGATCTTGGTTTAAGCCCCTGGTTACCCATCTGCAGGTGGTTGCCTCACAGGCGGTGAAGCAGGTCTGCAGGTGTCTGTCTTTCTCTCCCCCTCTCTGTCTTTCCCTCCTCTCTCCATTTCTCTCTGTCCTATCCAACAACAACATCAATAACAATAATAATAACCACAACAATGATAAAACAACAAGGACAGCAAAAGGGAAAGTAAATAAATAAATAAATAAATATATTAAAAAGACAGAGAGCAGTGGGGCCAGGAGGTAGCACAGCAGGTTAAGTAAACATGTCGCAAAGCACAAAGACCTGCGTAAGGATCCTAGTTCAAACCCCCGGCTCCCCACCTGCAAGGGGGTCCCCTCATAAGTGGTGAAGCTGATCTGCAGCATTCTCTTCCCCTCTCTGTCTTCCCCTCCTCTCTGGCAACAAAAATGGGAAAAATACTGGCCTCCAGGAGCCGTGAGTTCATAGCGCTAGTACCAAGCCTCAGTGACAACACTGGAGGAAAAATAAAATTAAGAAGACAGAGATCAGGAGGCCAGGTGGAGGTGCAGCAGATTGAGTGCACATGTTACAATGCTCAAAGACCTGGGTTCAAGCCCCTGGTCCCCACCTACAGGGGGAAAGCTTCACAAGTGGTGAAGCAGGGCTGCAGGTGTCTCTCTGTCTCTGTCCTTCTCTATCTCCCTCTTCCCTCTCAATTTCTGGCTCTATCCAATAAACAGATGAAGATTAAAAGGAGAGAGAGAGAGCAGAGCACACTTCCCTAGTATCCTGTATCATGCCTAGAATCAAACTTCATGAGTAAGGAGTCGAGTCCAGACTAGTTTTCTCCCAATGAAAGAATGGGTCAGCCCCTTAGCCTTGCATTCCATGAGGACTTTAAGACTTGTTGATCATGGCAGGATGCAGTGGAGGATATCTGTAAGGACGGATGTGGTGTGTGTGTGTGTGTGTGTGTGTGTGGTGGGGGAGGGAGGTTCTTACTTTAAGGAACTAACAGGTTATTGTCACTGAATAGTCAGGACCTGGCATCAAGGTCTGGTGAGAGAGAGCCAGCTTCATGAGGGCCAGGGCCAGTGAGTGACAGGAGCCCGGACACACAGGACGGAACCTCTTCTCACGCAGCAGACACTGAGCAGTCCCAGAGAAGGGCCTTCCTTCCGGGCCTGAATCTGATTTGACACCCCCTGGTGTGAGTGTCCTCAGGTGTGACGATGCCCTGCTCACTGTGTCTCCTCCCCACAGTCAAACAGGGCACACGGGAAGTTGGCTGCTAGACCCTTGTGCTGCACTGGTCTCCTCACCCACCACTTACTCTCTCCCTCCATGGTGTGTAGCACTCGCTGTGAAGTGGTGGGGTTAGGAGGGGACGAAAGCGTGGATTTTTCCTTTGAAGAGTGAACACCATCCTTGGGAAGGCCAGGAAGCCATCACAGATGTTATGGGAGAACGATGTTTCTTATATATGAGTTTCCATGAGTTTCCATCTTGACTTGTAATCCCAGAAAAATAAAAACTGTCCTTGAACTTTAATTTTCTTTCTTTTTTAAAGAAATTATTAGTGTTTTAATGATTAACAAGATTGTAAGATAACAGGGCACAAAGCCACACAGTTCCCACCACCAGAGTTCCATATCCCATCTCCTCCAGTGGAAACTTCCCTATTCTTTATCCCTCTGGGATATGGACCAAAGATCTTTATGGGGAGCAGAAGGTGGGAATTCTGGCTATTGCTTCTCCACTGGTCATGGATATTGGCAGCTTGATCTGAACTTTAATATTCTTGTCTATAAAATACAATTAATAATGCCACCTCACAGTTTCTCTGCCACTTAAATGCACATGCATTCTCAGTGTTAAATTAAGTGTCTTTTTAATTATTTATTTATTTATTCCCTTTTGTTGCCCTTGTTGTTTTATTGTTGTAGTTATTGTTGATGTCATTGTTGGATAGGACAGAGAGAAATGGAGAGAGGAGGGGAAGACAGAGAGGGGGAGAGAAAGACAGACAACTGCAGACCTGCTTCACTGCCTGTGAAGTGACTCCCCTGCAGGTGGGGAGCCCGGGGCTTGAATCAGGATCCTCATGCCGGTCCCTGTGCTTTGTACCACCTGAGCTTAACCCGCTGTGCTACCGCCCGACCCCAAATTAAATGTCTTAGTAAGGAACAGTACGTTGTTTTCCCAGCTCTATCACTTATCAGTACTCTAAACTTAACCATGTCAGTTAAATCCTCTATATATCTGTTTACCTTCTGAAAAAAAGGAATAATAATTATGATGATAACATTCATAATAGTCATAAGAATGTTGAAAGGAATAAAGTAATACATGTGTAACACTTTAAACAAAGCCTGACACATGGCATTAATTGAATATATGATAGTTATTACATATCAACCCATGGTAAAAACAGATGTGAACAAAAGCTCAGACATTCTAGGAGAAGAGCCTAAGAAAATGGAAGTTCGGGTGTTTCCAGAAAAGGGACAGAATGTGTCAGATGGGACATGGCTGTTGTGAAGAGACACAGAATTCTCAGACGTGAGCTCACACTGGGGCTCAGGAGTGCCGATGGGACAGAGCTGGTTTTAGAATGAGCCAGAATCCAGGCTCTGCTACTTATTATCTAGATGACCTTTAAAAAGTGACTTCACCTCTCCAAGTTTCAGCCTCCTTACCAGTTACAGATAGCCAACATTTTTTTTTTTTTAATGTCAGCCTAAGGATAAATGACATAACTTCTGTAATTGCTCAGCCAGTGCCGGACACAATGAAAGGAGTCAGAGGGTGGTAGGTAATCATATATATATATATATATATATATATATATATATATATATATATATATATATATATATATATATATATATATATATCACTGGAGGAGATCATGATGGATGTGAGAAGACCAATGGGGAAGCCCTGACTGTGGAGAGAAATTTGGAGGAGAAAACAGGAGATTTGTTTTCTTTTTTCCTGGAAGACATTTGTGGTCTCTAAACTCCCTGAAGCTGCAGCCCTTCCATCTTTCCCTGAACCCAGCCTTGGAGTCCACACCCTTCAGCGCTGGGCGAGTGTGAGAGTCTAAATTTACCCTGAGCATAATTATTCACACTGTGTCTCGTCAGCTTGTGAACAGAGGGAGTGAAGGCTGACACTGGCAGTGGGGGAGGGAGAGGAGAGAAGGGGGAAAAAAAAGCTTCAGACAGCTGGAGTGGTCACTGTTGACCCCAAGCTGAGGGTACTGACCACCCCTTGAAATAACCCCTAAGCAGAACTGGCCCCTGCCTCACTGAACATTAGAATTAGAGTGAACCAAGATTAAATCCTCCCGAGAAACTGAGCAGCCTCCCATTTTTCCTCCTCCCTCTCTCTTTTTATAACTGTGACCACAGTAGTAATTCAATTGGAAACATATTCCATCCCTGACTGCTCCAACACTGGCACTAGACGATTCCCAGGGTTTTGATATTTTTATTAAATGCACACTGCCGTGGTTTTCTGCTGAGGCTAAAAATGCATATGACTGTGCGGTAAAAGCTCTGCTGGGCCTCCTCCCTGCATTCTCCGAGGCCAGAACTGAGCAGGGACAACAGATTGATGGGCTTCTTAATTAATTTTGGTGGCACCTCCCTCCCAGAGAAAACGGCCCCAGATAGTAATGGAACCATACAATAAAGATGTAATCCCCATCTGAAACGGCCGAGAAGGAGCCTGCATTCCAAACCTCATTCACCGCCAATCTTATTTTACTTTGATCTACTGCACATCACCACTGCAAACATCCCCTGTATTTTCAAGCCTCCTAGGCCTGGTGACTGATGTTCTCTGGCATTGTCCTCCTCCATCTCCTTGTCCAAACTCTCCGTGGTCTGTTTCTTGCTGAATGACTTTGTCCCATTCTCTACACCCACGGTCTGACTGAAATGGTTACTGACTGATTTTCTGTGCTCTGTTTTATCATCGGTCTTAAAGCCATCAGCTTTGGGTTTATCTTCTCATTGGACAGACCTTGGATTTCTGGAGGACAGGGCCTTAGTGACTTATTTTACTGTATCCTAAACACCTCACATCACTTACAGGTTAATGGCCGGGTCTAGAGTGAAGGAAGTGAGACATTCAGGGACATGTCACTGAGAGAAGCCGTGTCCTCCACTGGACTCTGTGCCTGCTAGAGAGAATGCCCTAAGAATGGATGTCTCCTTCAAATTCACACTTGAGCTTCTAGAGTTTTCTCACTAGCTTTTCCTAGTTCTGGCCCTGGAGTCCAAAGAGGCTGATCACGGTTCTTGGGTGAGGAAAGTCAAACATACGTTCCTTTGGGTTGTCTTCTTCTCTGCACATTTTCGGGGCTACATATCCCCTCGTGTTCCTTCAATAAGCTCCTTCTCTGCTTCTTTCCTGGATTCTTCTTCCTCCCTCTGTTCCTTGAATGTAGCTCATGGAATGCTGCTCCTCAGACACGACTTACTGAGTGCTTCCTGCATAGTAGCTAGTGCTTGGCACTCCAAAATCTTTTTATTTTTATTATTATTTTTTAATTTAGAGACGGAAATTGAGAAGGGAAGAGAAAACTGAGAGACACCTGCAGCCCTACTTCACGACTCGAGAAGCTTTCCCCCTGCAGGTGGGGACCAGGGGCTTGAACCCAGGTCCTTGAAAACTGTAATGTGTGCACTTAACCAGGTGTACCACCACCTGGTCCTTGGACCAAACTTTTTTTTTTTTTTAGGAGGGCATCATATTAATATGGTTTATTTTAGTCCTTCCTGGTATTTCTTTTTTTTTAATTTTTTATTTAAGAAAGGATTAATGAACAAAAACATAAGGTAGGAGGGGTACAACTCCACACAATTCCCACCACCCAATCCCCATAACCCACCCCCTCCCCTGATAGCTTTCCCATTCTCTATCCCTCTGGGAGCATGGACCCAGGGTTGTTGAGGGTTGCAGAAGGTAGAAGGTCTGGCTTCTGTAATTGCTTCCCCGCTGAACATGGGCGTTGACTGGTCGGTCCATACTCCCAGTCTGCCTCTCTCTTTCCCTAGTAAGGTGTGTCTCTGGGGAAGCTGAGCTCCAGGACACATTGGTGGGGTCTTCAATCCAGGGAAGCCTGGCCAGCATCCTGGTGGCATCTGGAACCTGGTGATTGAAAAGAGAGTTAACATACGAAGCCAAACAATTTGTTGAGCAATCATGGATCCCAAGCTTGGAATAGTGGAGAGGAAATGTTAGGGGGATACTCACTGCAAACTCTAGTGTACTTCTGCTTTCAGGTATATATTTTGCAGTAGTTTACGGATACGTGTGAACATAAGCTCTCTCTCACAGAAACTGGTGTATATCTAGGTTATGGGACTTTGTTAGAAAGTGAACCACCTGAGATGAAATTAGAGTGTACTATAAAAGGAAAGGTCTCACCCGAGTAATGAAGCTGAAGGGTTGTCATTCCACACGTGAAGTCTCTGGATACAGTCTGAGGTGAAGCATGTTGAGGTGGCAATCGTTGCGTTGGTTAGGTTGTGATTGGTGGATGCAATATTATTTGGTTTGGATTGGGAGATGCATACGGGAAAGATGAGTATGGGATGATCCCACTCATCATTAGAAGCTGACTAAGAAGATCTGAAAGGGAAACTAAAAGCAGGACCTGATCAAATTACAGCAGGAACCTCACATCTCCACTATAGAGCCCCTACTTCCCCCAGTCCTGGAACCCTTGGATAGGGCCCACTTTCCCATATGTTCTAGGTATTTCTTATATGGTAGAGTAAATGGCAGAAACTCATCTTGGCTTCATGGAATTTATTTATTCTTCCTCCAGTGATATTTATGGGGCTTGGTATCTGCACTATGAATCTGCTTATTCTTTATTAGGTAAGACAGAGGAAAAGGAGAGAGCAGGGGAGATAGAGAAGGGTAGAGAAAGAGACACCTGCAGACCTGCTTCACCACTTGTGAAACATCCCCTCTGCAGGTGGGGAGATTCATGACATTTGCATTCTAGTGGTCTATACATAAATGTTTCTTTCCTCTCTCTCAAAAATCCTTTAAAGCATAGTCTAATAAAATTTAGATTTATATTTTGATAAAAATGCACAATATAAAAATGACCGTTTTGGTGAATTTGATGTGTACAGAACCTTTACACTGTTGGGAGACCATAGCTGTCATTCGTCTCCAGAATAAGGAACGTTCATCATCCTTCCAAACAGAAGCTACACACCCACTATACAAGAAGCATGTGCTTCCTGCCCTTCCCATTCACTTTGCTGTCTCCATGTCTTTAGCTACTAAAGGCAGCTTGTGCTCGTGTGAGTACAGACCAACTGCCTTCTTTCACGTACATTGTCTTTAAGGTTCAGTCATATTTGTAGTATTTCTGATCACTTTAAGGCTGAATCATGTTCCATTTTATGCATATGGAACATTTTGTTTATGCTACTTGGGTTGCTCTCATCTTTCATCCAATAACTACCATAAATAGTGATACAATGAACAAGGGTCTACAAATAGCTGTTCAAATCTTTGTTTTCACTTTCTTGGAGTTTATAACCAGAATTAAAATTCCTGGGTCTTATGGTAATTCAATGTTTATCTTCTTGAGAAATTATTTGCACAGTAATTGCACCATTTTGCATTCCCATAAGCATGTTCTAACTTCTTCACTCCCTTATCAACTCATTTTAAATGTCCTATATAAAATATATTCTATAAAATGTACTGTATATAAACACATATAAAAGGGTCTTTTTAAAACTATTCTTGTCTCATAATTTTTTGCTATAAAAGTACCCATTTCTTCCTCCCCTTTCATACTTAAAAAAAATTGTCTCACATTTCTATGGCTTGGTGGCTTGGATCTGCTTTACTGTGTATCACCTTGTTGAGTGTTAAATGGTCTCTCTCTCTCTCTCTCTCTCTCTCTCTCTGTCTCTCCCTCTCTCCCTCTCTGACATTCCTTTCATTAATTCTTGCAAGCCAGATATGCTAATGCCAAACTTTCTTAGTTTTTGCTACATCAGGTACTATTTTTAATGCCGATTCATATTTGAATGGTAATCTTGCAGAGTGAAGTGTGTTTGGCTGGCAGTGGCTATCTTTTAACACCTTGACTATACCACTCCACTCTCTCCTGGCCTCCATGGATGCTGCTGAAAAGTCTGATGGGAGTCTGATTATGCAGCCTTTATAAGTCACTTTCTTCTTTTCCCTTGTAGCTTGCAATTTTTTCTCTCTCTTTGACTTTGAATAACTTCAAATGATGTAGGTCTATTTGAGTTTAGGAATTTAGCAGTTCTTTCTACTTCCTGAGCATGTTCAGTCTGAATATATCCCAGATTTGGAAAAAGTTTCCATATTATTTATTTGAATATGATTTCTGTTCCCTTATTTTTCTCTTCTCCTTCTGAGACTCCAATAACTCTGATATTTGCTTTTCTTTTTTATTTACTTATTTTTATTTATTTGTTTTTTAATTTACTATCTTTATTGATTAGATACTGACAGTCAGAAATAGAGAAGGTAGGGGGAGATAGAAAGGGAGAGACAGAGAGACACCTGCAGCCATGTTTTACCACTCTCAAAGCTTTTCCCCTGCAGATGGGGACCTAGGTCTTGAAACTGTCCTTTCACATCATATTATGTGCACTCAACCAGGTATGCCACCACCTGGTACTGATGTTTGCTTTTCTTTTCTTTTTAATATTTGTTTATTTATTCCCTTTTGTTTCCCTTGATGTTTTAGTTAAAATTGTTGTTGTTGTTGGATAGGACAGAGAGAAATTCTCTGTTGGGAAGACAGAGAGGGGGAGAGAAAGACAGACACCTGCAGACCTGCTTCACCCCTGTGAAGTGACTCCCCTGCAGGTGGGGAGCCAGGGGCTTGAACCGGGATCCTCGTGCAGGTCCTTGTGCTTTGCGCCACATGTGCTTAACCCGCTGCACTTCCGCCTGACTCCCTGACACTCGCTTTTCTAAAGGAGATATCCAAAAGAGTTATTTTTCTGTCCCAATAAATAAAATAAGATATTAAGTAGAAGGATCTTTGGCTAAATAGTTATTTTTTTCTTTTTCATTCATTCAGTAACCAGTTATCAAATACTTGGTTTGTTTCAGGTAGTGTGCCAGGTGTAGGAGGTGTTGGAAGGAACAAATTCTACTCCCACACTCAATATTATTTATCAATATTATTTATTTTCCCTTTAGTTGCCCTTGTTGTTTTGTTGTTGTAGTTATTGTCGTTGTTGATGTCGCTGTCCTTGGATAGACAGAAATGGAGAGAGGAGGGGAAGACAGAGAGGGGGAGAGAAAGACAGACACCTGCAGACCTGCTTCACCACCTGTGAAGCGACTCCCCTGCAAGTGGGGAACCAGGGGCTCGAACCAGGATCCTTGCGCTTTGCGCCATGTGCGCTTAAGCCGCTGCGCTACTGCCCAACTCCCTCCCACACTCTTTCTTTATGGACCTTGAGAGCTGCTTTGGAGGTTCTAGCAGGGGAGCCCAGCTACTCTTATACCCTTGACTGAGACCAGTCAGTCTCTATTCAGAAGGCCATCCTCTTCAACCAAACACACAGCTTCGGGAGTGACACACGTGGGGCGATGAGGGAGGAAGGGGACACCCCCCTAGCCAGCCAGATCAGCCACATCCACCCTGATGATCAATGGGGTGACAGATGCTGAAGCCAGATCTCCCTCACATTCAACACTCTTTCTTTATGATAACCTTCTTTCCCCCCAAATCTAAAGTTATTGCCAGATTACTTACGATATTTAGAAATGGTCCTTTGCTCTCCTTTCCTACCACCCCTTTGTTCTAAATCTTTCTGCTTCATCCATCTTCATACTTACTTCACTATCCTATCTGTAAGTTCTCTTTAGGTATTTAATTAGTTTGAGAGTACATGTAAAAAGGTAGATAAATAGATACTTAGGTAGATAGACAGATAGATAGGTGGACAGATAGAAACTAGAGCTCTGTTCAGTTCTGGTGTCAGGTAGCACTGGGGATTAAATTTGTAACCTCTGAGACTTCCAGAATGTAAATTCTGTGCTTTAACAGGATGAACTATCTCCCAGGATCCCTGCCTACTATCATTTACTTCTGGATTCCCTCTATTTTTGGATCCAACACTAGTGGTTTTCCTCTCACTTTGTTACTACTGTGGTGATATTCCTTATAAAATGTGCTCTCAACTGGCCGTGCCACTGCCCAGTCTCCAGTGGTGACTTTCCTTGGCTCCGATTTGCACTCAAGCATTTAACCTTTGTGAAGTGTTTGCTGTGGATAGCTGCCTATTCTGACATTCAAAGAGTGGGGACTGTCCTGTGACCTCCAGAAAAGTGAATCTGACAATTAACACCTCTGATGTGACAATAACTTGGCTTGATGTGGTACGTTACCTTGATAATATTCAGTACAATATGCAAATTACTATAATAGAAAATAAATCTGTGAAATAACTAGGGACATAGAGGCTACTCAGAGAAGTTCTCACCTTTAAAGTTATCTATTAATGTTTTTAAATTTTTTCCCCCAGGATTATCACTTGGGCTTGGTTTCTACATGACAAATTCACTGCTCCTGACAGCTGTTTCTCCTCCTCCTCCTGCTCTTTCTCCTCCTCCACCTCCTTTATTCCTCCTTCTCCATCTCCTCTTCTTTCTCCTCTGGTTTCTCTTTCTCTTCCTTCTTTTTATCCTTCTTTTCCTCTTCATTCTCATCTTCATTCTCCTCCTTTCTCTCATTCTATTCTTCCTCCTCCTTCTAATTTAGTAGAGGCAGGAGGAAATGGAGAGGAGAGGAGAGAGACAGAGAGCTGAAGCACCAATCCACCATTTGTGAAGCTTTCTCCACTGCAGGTGGGGATCAGGGTCTTGAACTTAGGTCCTCAAGCATGGCAATGTGTGTGTGTTCTATTGAGTGCATGATTGCCCAGTCTCTTAATCTAAGATTTGAGGTATACTCTGAGCATTTGTGCTAATGACTAGAAACTGGAGCATTCATGAGATAACATTTTGTTCATAGCATAATTGATTTAGATTTGTCTAAAGATTTATTTTTCTTTTATGACATTTACTTCCTGCCATCAGGGTTATCACTTGGACTCACTGCCTGCATGATTGCACTTACTATTATTTTTTCTTTTGCTTTCTTTTTGATAGAATATGGGAGACAGAAAGAGAGAGAGAAAAGGCTGTCTGTAGTCCTAGTCCACCCCAGTCACGAATTAAGTTTCCCCTGAAAGTAGGATTTGGGATTTACTTGCCCATGAGTATGTTTGTTTGTTTGTTGAAGAAAGGACACATTAACAAAACCATAGGATAGGAGGGGTACAACTCCACACAGTTCCCACCACCCAATCTCCATATCCCATCCCCTCCCCTGATAGCTTTCCTATTCTTTAACCCTCTGGGAGTATGGACCCAGGGTCGTTGTGGGATGCAGAAGGTGGAAGGTCTGGCTTCTGTAATTGCTTCCCCGCTGAACACGGGCGTTGACTGGTCGGTCCATACTCCCAGCCTGTCTCTCTCTTTCCCTAGTAGGTGGGTCTCTGGGGAAGCGGGGCTCCAGGTCGTCATTCTGGGGAAGTCTGGTCAGCATCAAGCTGGCCTCTGGAACCTGGTGGCTGAAAAGAGAGTTAACATACAAAGCCAAACAAATTGTTGAACAATCATGGACCTGAAGGCTGGAATAGTGCAGATGAAGTGTTGGAGGGTCCTTGCTGCAGACTCTTCTGTACTTCTGCTTTCAGGTATATATTTTTCCCTGGTTTATGGACACATGTGAACCTATGCTCTATCTCAGGGGACCTGGTCTATATCTAGGTTTGGGGACTTTACTGGGGAGTGGACCACCTGGAATGGAATTAGAGAATACTATGAAAGGAAAGGTCTTACCCGAGTAATGAAGCTGAAAGGTTGTCGTTCCACACCTGAAGTCTCTGGTCACAGTCTGAAGTGAAGCATGCTGGGGTGGCACTCATTGCGTTGATTGGGTTGTGATCGGCGGCTGCACTATCATTTGGTATGAATTGAGAGCAGCATGCAGGAAAGTGCGCCCCACCCTAAGGTTCCAGGACTGGGGATATAGTGTCCATTCTATCTGTAGTCCTAGTCCACCCCAGTCAAGAATTAAGTTTCCCCCCTGAAAGTAGGATTTGGGATTTACTTGCACATGAGTATGTTATTGTTCATTCTACCAGGTGAGCCTGAGTACAATCCCAATTTATCTTTTATGAGAGTGATTAAGAGAAAGGAAGAGCAAGGGAGAAACAGAGAGAGAAAGAGAGGAAGAGAGAGACAGAGAGAAAGAGAGATCACTGCAGTGCTTATCTTTAGCATAACATGAGGCTGGGGATTGAACCTGTGACCTCAGACATTTCCTGTACCCTAATACTGATCTATCTGCTCATAGTAGAAGAGGTAATGACTTTTATGAGTGGCTGCAAAGTGATGAGGTCAGATAAGCCTTCTGATCCTAAATTAAGATCATCTCATTGAGTAATGTTGTGGGCTAATTTTAGATCAATTCTGTTAGTAGGAACCAAGAGACATGAAGCTATGATGTATATTTAGAAGCGTGTTCTGTGCCATGGGGCGGTCCTTTAGAGAAGCGCCTTCTGTGTCAGCTGGGGAAGTATGGATATTAGGATGAGATTTTCTGATATTGCTGTGCACAGCTAGGAAATTTTTTACACCCAAATATAAACACTTTCTATACTGTTTCCGTTGCAGTTCTGGTTGGTACAGGACAGGGAAGGAAGAAGGTGCAGGGGAAACACTGTGAACTAAGAAGGCACCACCTTGAATATTTGCATGTGGGTTGCTGTATAAGATTTCCTATATTTGATGCAAAAACTGAATGCAGCCTGTGTGTCTGACTCATTGGGCAATTGAGTACTCTAGATTTCCTACATACCAGCAAACACCCAGACATCCCATGCCTCTGCCACGGGATGCTTCAGCTCGTTCTCTCATCTTAGTGTTAATGTCTATTTAACATCATTTAGTGGGGTTGGAGAAATCGATTCATAGGTGCTTGTCATAGCCCATGAATAAGATGAATTGGCATCGTAGGACCAGCTCACTGGCAGGCTAGTGGTTGCGTGATCTACACAGCAAGTCACTACATGATGACCTTAGAAATGGATGGATGCGTGATTCTATGCTGCTAGGAACCTTCCCCGTTCTCATTAAAATACGTATTTCTCCCAGTCTTGAAACCTCTGGGACTTTGATTGTATTTCTTAATGCCTTTTCTCTTGACCTCTTACCCCATCACACTGCCTCTGCTGACCTCAACTAAGTCAATGCAGCCAGTGCCACCGTGCCATATTATGCTGCCACTGTCTTTTTGCTTTGCATTGTAAACTCAGAGATGCCAAGCCTGAGATGCCAATGTTCCAGCCACAATCACCTGGTGAGGCCCTTCCTAGCACATGGGACTACCGAGTTCCATTTCAGATGGCACATTCCCTTGCAAAGTTCCAGACCCTAGATATAAGCTAGGGCCTAGGGGACTGGGTACCTGTACACGTGCGCCCATAAATTAGGAATAGCTGTATGTCTCAAAGTAAACGTGCTCAGCACTCCACTGTGATTAGACTTAGACCCAATAAGCTTGGCAAGCAAATGGAAAGATCTAAAGAGGGCACCTTAAATAATGTAATCAAACACTACTTAGGCCTAAACATTTCCTCTACCACCCCTATTCACATCCCTCAATTACTCTATCTACCCAACTCACTACACAAAAGAAAGAGATACCTCCTTATCTCCTCTGTCAGCAGCAGCATTATTGCCACCCTTCGATAATGTTTAGAAGAAACACTGCATACAATTGGACAAGAGATATACTGGCAAATCTATATATTATATAGATATACATTTACATATAATCAATAAATGTATGTATCTCAACAACTAAATGATAATTATTGTCTCTATTATGATCTTTATCAGATTCATCATACAAGTTAATGAAGGAAGGCTGAAGTTTACCTTAGAGCACACTAAAACCCTAGGTCTGTTTCCTCTCTAGTTGCAGGCCAGACTCCATAAATATAGTACTGTTTTGGACACAACAAATGACACTCAGTGCCTTAATAAGTGGTAGAAAGTTGAAGTTCGTCAGATGAAGAAGGGACTACAAAAGCTAGGTCGGGACAAGAGACTGGATCATATAATGATGGTCTTTCAGGTCAACAGCAGGACACCTCATCATCTGAGGCTCTAGACATGGAACCCTAGGATTTCCACACAAATGTGATGGGCCCAGACCTCTAATAGATCCCTCTCACCACTATCACTGATCAGTTCTATCAGGAACATCATTATAAGCTCTCTTGTGGACTTCTCCAGGACTTCGCTCTCATTGTAAAGTCTCAATGGTAGGGACTGCTCCACTCTCTAAAGGGGAGAGGAGTCATCCTACTTGGCCATTCAAGGAAGATCTTGAAGTGAGTGCATCCTAGAATGTTCCCAGCTCTGAGTGTCAGCTGTGGACTTGGATTGGTAGGCACTCAGAGTTTACACAGGCTTCTTCGCTAAATACGAATATATATTGGCCCTAGGTCAGATCCTTGGAGTAAGCACTTAATTTTATTTATGTATTTTCTTTAAGGTTTGGAGTTACTCTGTCCCCTAGTCCAGTTTTCTACTTCTATTCTCAATGTTGACACCATCTTCTCAGACAATATTTTTAGCGTATCTGCATGTTTGCTATCAGGCTTGAGCAAAAATTACTAAAGTCATGGGAACCTAAGAACATACCTAAAACACACCTCCTAGCTTCCTTCCATTCTTTTTTTTTTTAACATTATTTTTTTTATTTAAGAAAGGATAAATTAACAAAACCATAGGGTAGGAGGGGTACAACTCCACACAATTCCCACCATCCAATCTCCATATCCCACCCCCTCCCCTGATAGCTTTTCCATTCTCTATCCCTCTCGGAGCATGGACCCAGGGTTATTGTGGGTTGCAGAAGGTGGAAGGTCTGGCTTCTGTCATTGCTTCCCCGCTGAACACAGCCGTTGACTGGTCGGTCCATACTCCCAGTCTGCCTCTCTCTTTCCCTAGTAGGGTGGGTCTCTGGGGAAGCGGGGCTCCAGGACACATTGGTGGGGTCTTCAGTCCAGGGAAGCCTGGCCGGCATTGTGATGACATCTGGAACCTGGTGACTGAGAAGAGAGTTAACATACAAAGCCAAACAAATTGTTGAGCAATCATGGACCCAAAGCTTAGAATAGTGGATAGGAAGTGTTAGGGGGGTACTCACTGCAAACTCTAGTGTACTTCTGCTTTCAGGTATATATTTTGCAGTAGTTTATGGATACGTGTGAACATATGCACTCTTTCTCTCACAGAAACTGGTGTATATATAGGTTTTGGGACTTTGTTAGAAAGTGAACCACCTGAGATGGAATTAAAGTGTACTATGAAAGGAAAGGTCTCACCCGAGTAATGAAGCTGAAGGGTTGTCATTCCACACGTGAAGACCCATCTTGGACAGAGCTAGAAGGAATTATGTTAAGTGAGCTAAGTCAGAAAGATAAAGATGAGTATGTGATGAACCTACTCATCAACAGAAGTTGACTAAGAAGATCTGAAAGGGAAACTAAAAGCAGGACCTGACCAAATTGTAAATAGGGCACCAAAGTAAAAACCCTGTGGTGAGTGGTAGACATGCAGCTTCCTGGGCCAGTGGGGGGTGGGAGTGGGTGGGAGGGATGGGTCACAGTCTTTTGGTGGTGGGAATGGTGTTTATGTACACTCCTAGCAAGATGTAGACATATAAATCACTAGTTAATTAATATGAGGGGGAAAATTAACCGTATGTCTCGAAGTTTTTTAAAACACAGACTGAATCTTTTTAATGTATAGGCTGTGTATTTGATATGCGGACTCTCTCAAAAGCCTAGAACAAGTAGATCAGAAGCAACCAATGACACAGCTATATACAAGATACTGGGTACTGTACAGCAAACCCTAACAAAAGGACTTTTCAAAGTTAACCCAATTACCAAATAATGTGATGATAACATTAACTATCGATTGTCTTTTTGAACCCTAAGACAGCAGGAACCTCACATCTCCACTATAGAGCCTCTACTTCCCCCAGTCCTGGAACCCTTGGATAGGGCCCACTTTTCCGTATGCATCTCCCAATCCAAACCAAATAATATTGCATCTGCCGATCACAACCTAACCAACGCAACGATGGCCACCTCAACATGCTTCACTTCAGACTGAGTCCAGAGATTTCCTTCAATTCTAAGATTCCTATTCTCATTTCTCCTATTGATACATTTTTGTTTCCTATTTATTACAGTATTTGGCCTGAATTATATCTTGCCACCTTTCAATCATCAGTTCGCAGATGCATTTATTATGCCATCCTGACTTCTCTGGGCAGATGATTTCACCAATGTGTCTCAGAACCTCACCTTCCAGAGCTCTATCCACTAGCGAAAGATAAAAATAGGCTATCTGCTAGATAGAACTATATCCACCTGCCAATGTCCATGTTCAGCGGAGAAGCAATTACAGAAGCCAGAAATCCCACCTTCTGCATCCCCATAAAGACTTTTGGTCCATACTCCCAGAGGAGGAGAAATGTTAGGGGAAGATGACCAGAGGGCTCCAAATCCCAATTCTTTCTTCTTTTTTTTTTTGCCTCCAGGGTTATTTCTGGGGCTGGGTGCCTGCACCATGAACCTACTACTCCTGGAAGCCATTTTCCCCCCTTTTTCTTTTTTTTGTTACCCTGTTTTTTTTTTTTTTTTTACCACTGTTGTGGTTATTATTATTGTTGTTACTGATATCATTATTGTTGGATAGGACAGAGAGAAATGGAGAGAGAAGGGGAAGACAGAGAGGGGGAGAGAAAGACAGACACCTGCAGACCTGCTTCACCGCCTGTGAAGTGACTCCCCTGCAGGTGGGGAGCTGGGGGCTGGCATCCGGATCCTTCCGCTGGTCCTTGCTCTTTATGCCACTTGCGCTTAACCCGCTGCGCTTCCACCCAACCTCCTGAACCCGAATTCTATTAAGATTTGGAGAAAGAAGAGGATAGGTGTAAATGTTACTTAGGAAGAAAGGAAAGGCAGACCCATAGGGAAAAAAAATGGGCAGATTTACATAATTACAGAAATCTATGGTAACAGTTGTCAACCCACATTCCGTGACCTTGGGAGAACTACTGCAGTTCCCAAAGGAGAGAATGGGCACTGGGAACTCTGGTGGTGGGAATGGTGCAGAATTATACCCATGTGCAATTTTGTAAATTGGTATTAAATCACTAGGAACACTTTACAGAATGGATGCACATGTAGCACCGGAGAGGTGACTGCGCAGGAAGAGTGTAGGGCAAGCATATATGGGAGTCTGGGGTTCTGTCTGCTGTACTGCTCTGGTCTCTCCGCTTCTCATAAAATAAATAAATCTTTTTAAACTGGCATAGCTGTCATTTAATTACCAAAAGTACAAATTATTACTCCTCCTTTTTTTTTTTTTATTGTAAGACTTCAGGCAGGGGAGATAACAATGGTTATACAAACAGATTCTCACACTTAAGGCTCTGAGTCCCAGGTTCACTCCCCAGCACAACCATAAACCAGAGCTGAGCAGCGCTCTGATAAAAATAAAACAGAACAAACAAACAAACAAAACATAAGTTTCAGCAATACCTCATACATTGACAATCCCAGACACATTTCTTAGTTGAACCTTCCGTTGCAGAGTGGCAGTTTGAATGTTTCCCAGGCAGCAGGTTTTGCCTAAATAATTTTTTTTTTTAAAAAGAATGATTTACCATTATTTCTCTAACTTCTTTTCTCAGGAAATAGAAATTGCGTTAGTATTGCAAGAAGCAGTCTGCTCACAATATGTCTTCCCCTCCCCACAGGGGGATCAATGGTGTTCACATGATGACTCTACTGTTCCTTTTATTCTTGGGTGGATGGTGTGAGACAGAGAGACAGAGAAACAAAGTGAGAGGGAGTGTCTCTCTGCAGCATTGTTCCACCATTCATGAAGCTTTTCTTTTGACGGTATTGGGACCGGGAATTTGGACCTGGGTCTTGGAACACAGTAAAGTGTGTCCTCTACTGGACGTGCTACCATCTTGGTCACCTAATGATTCCTTTAAAAAAAAAAACACAGTCTTGAGTGTTGAACCCAGGGCTCCACATGTGTAAAATATACATAATGCTGAGCTATCCTTCTGGCCCAGTTTTCATTTTGTCTCTTGAATAAAGTGTTGAAATATAAAAAGAGAATCAGGGGACCGGGCACATAGTAAGCACACATAGTACTAACTGTGAGGACCTGCCAAGGACCTGGGTTCTAGCCCCTGCTCTCCACTTGCGGGGGGGTGGGGGGTGGGAGGAGGCACTTCACAAGTGGTGAAACGGGTCTGCAGGTGTCTCTCTCTCTTCCCTCTGTCTCCCTCTTCTCTCTCAATTTCTCTCTATTGTATCCAATAAAATGGAAAAAAAAATGCCTGCTAGGATTTGTAGTGTTGGCACTAAGTCCCAGCAATAATCCTGGAGACAAAAAGAGAGAGAGAGAGAGAGGGAGAAGGAGAGAGAGAGAAACTGAGAGAGAAAAGAAATAGAATTAACACAACACCACTTCAGTGTGCATGGAGTCTAATTGTTTTTTTGGTCTTTGTAGCCTTCATATGGTAACATAGCGCTTCACACATGCAAGACAGGTGCCCTGCTACTGAGCCACCTCCCTAACCTAAACATGTCTTTAAGATCACAAAATACTAATTTTTTATACTAATATGTCCTCAGACACAACAAAGTTGTTAATGAAATGAATAAAAATATTATCTCTTATTTACAGGTAGACTTAATATGTGTTCCAAAATTTCACAGAGGGAAGAACTAGCAACAGTAAAGCTGGTTCATTCTTCTATAATTTTCCTTATCAAGAATTTTAGAGAATGAAGCTGTAATTTCAAATCCCATGTTAAACACTAGTTGGTTTTCACTATTTACTGTGTGCTCCACATATTGCAAGTAATTGACATTCATTCACTTGTGAAGCTTCCTCCCTGCAAACGAGGACCAGAGGCTTGAACCAGGGTCCCTGTGAACTGTAACGTGTGCACTCAACTGAGTATGCTGCCATCTGGCCCCTTCATCATCTAATTTAATTCTCACCACCATGCCTGTGAGATAGGTCCTATTATTATGCCTCTTTGCAGTGCAGGGAGTGGAGGTTCGACAAAATAAGTAACTTGACCTCACTCTCAGGACTACTAACCAGCGGCACCTTAATTCTTGGTATCTGATGTCATAACTGCTTCACTTAAGGCTTGTCTATTCAATCCCTTGGAAAGGTACAGGGCACACTTTGGTAATCCCAGGGGTGACTAATCTGAAAAGACCTCTCCTTTAAAACTTGACGACTAATCATATGATCCTCTGTGGTCCTACTTTCTTCCTAGAATAGCTTTTATCTCTCATTCCACAGATCCAATGTCTCCTTCTGTGGCCTCTTTTAGGATAAAATGTTGATCTTGTAATGTGGCCTACTCCTTTCTCAGTATTTTGCCCAAATGACTGTTCAGTGTGACTGCTGTTTTCCAACCCAAACTCCCCATGAGTCTTCTCATCCTTAACACAACTCTTTCCTGTGCCATCCCTCTTCCTTAGCAGTGCTTCCACCCACCCTTTCCCTGTAACTAGGATAAGTGCATTTGGAGGTGCTCATCTGCAAGGTCCCTCTCAACTCACAGACCCTTGTGTAGCAAAATCTTACTGTTCTGTGCACCAAATGCCATCTGAACTCTTTCATTTGCACATGCATTTATCCCTACATAGAGGATTCCCTCAGCACCTAGCAAGCACCAGGCTCTCATGCAAATGTGCCCTCATGAACCATGGACATTCCTGTGACAGCAAGTCTTGTTTTGAATTATAACTGGTTTTTTCTCTTCTCTTCTCTTCTCTTCTCTTCTCTTCTCTTCTCTTCTCTTCTCATCTCTTCTCTTCCCTTTCTTCTCTTCTCTTCTCTTCTCTCCTCTCCTCTTCTTTTCTCTTTCTTCTCTCCTCTTCTATTGTCCCCTCTCTCTCTCTCCTCTCCTCTTTTTTTTTTTAAAGTTATTTACTTATTGGATAGAGAAAGAGAAATCCAGAGGAAAGGAGGAAGACACACACACAGAGAAAGAGGGAGAGGGAGAGAAAGAGAGATAGAGATAGAGAGAAATAGAGAGACAGGATAGAGATACAGAGAGAGAGAGAGAGAGAGAGAGAGAGACCTTGAGTACCACTTTACTGCTCGTGAAGCTTCCGCCCTGCAGGTCAGGACTGGGTTTTGAACTCAAGTCCTTGTGCACTCTAATGTGTGTGCTTAACCAGTGCCACCACATGACTCCTCATAGCTTATTTTTCAAAGTCATAAGTCACATTGGATAGTAGATTTCTTTTTCAGCTTTGAGAACTGTGTATTTGTTCCTTCAACTCTGGCACATAGTAAGTGATCAGTGAATCTGTTAAGTGTGTTTCTGAATCACCTGATTTTTCTACTGTGTGTATACATAGACTAGCACAGGGGTTCAGTGCGTGCAGAACCCGCTGGAAATAACGTGATGCCCACAGAAACATCACTTGTGGGAAATTCACAGGGTCTAAAGGATGCTGTTTACTCATGATCTTCAGTGTCATAGTGACAAGTGGTTCCTGGTAGCCTTCACTTATCTAGACAGAACCTAGATGCCTTATCATAGCCATAGCCATCTCCTCTGTCTTTCCATGAAAACATCCAAGATGATTCTGGGTCAGTAGTCTTGGCAATTTTTTTTTTTTTTGGTGGAACTTCAGAGGAAGAGAAATCCAACATTGTAATTTTTAGCCTTAAAGATGACTTGATTTTTTTTTCCTGCCTTTAAAATCACTGCTGAGACCTATGACCTAGAAGATTGTTCAGCTTCTAGTAATTATTTTCATTCTTTGACTTTTAAAATATTTTTTTGATAGAGGATTGGAAATAGAAAAGGGAAGGAGAGGGAGAGAGTGAAGGAAGGAAGGATATCACAGCACTGGCCCACCACACAGTGCTCCCATGCAGTGGCTGGGGCCTGTATCCTGGATTTATTTCACTTTATTTTACTATGATAGATACAGAAATAGGGCAACTGAGGGACAGACACACACACAAAGAGAGAGAGACAGAGACAGAGAGAGAGAAAGAACACCTGTAACACTGCTTCACTGCTTGTGAAGCCTCCTTCTGCAGGTGGGGACTGGGCCCTGAACTGAGGCCTTGCATGTGGTAACATGTGTGCCCTGCCCTCTGTACCACATTGTACAACCCCAAACCTAGGCCACAAGGCACATTAAGGCCTATCTCCTGGCCCAGGGTTGAAGCATTCTCAAGTCTCACTAAACTTAACTATTTCTGCTAACACTTAGAACCCTGCACATGGGATTTATAACTTAGGCCTTGAGAAACCATCTGCTTTTGGGTTCAACCTCATCTCTTGGGAAGTAGTTCAGCTGCAGATGCCCAAGCGCTGCCTCTCCTGAGTAGCAGTTCTGGGTGACAGTGACACAGACACACACATATGCACACACACATACACATACATGCACATACATGCACACAGGCACATACATACACACACACACACCATGAATCCAAAACCAAGCATGTTGGTCTGGACTTTTCCCTAACGTGCCTAGTATATGTCCTTATCTCTGGTTATCTACTAGGTGTATACTTACTAATTAACTTGCTTATTAAAACTCCTTGCAGAGGACCCAGACACCTCCCTTGGGGATTGTTCTCCTATTACCATGCATGCAACCCGGGTTTGAGTCCAGAGCCCACTGCAGCAGAGGAAGCATTGTGTTTCTGTGTTATAGTGTCTCTGCCTTCTTCCCTCTGTCTCTCTGACTTTTTTGCCTCCGACGTTATCACTGGGCCTTAGTGCTAACACTATGAATCTACTGCTCCTGGAGGCCTTTTATATTTTATTTTCTTCATTTTATTGGATAGGATAGAGATACTTTGAGAGAGGAGGGGAGAAAAAGAGACACCTGCAGACCTGCTTTACTGTTTATGAAGTCTCTTCCTGCAAGTGAGAAGCCAGAGTCTCAAACTTGGATTCTTGCAAGCACAAGGTCTTTGCACTTAGTACTGTGTGCACTTAACTGGGTGAGCCACCGCTTAGCCTCCTGCTTCTGACTTTTCATATCTGAAAAAAAAGAAAATTACTCAGAGAGTTGAACCCCTGGTGATGATGATGATGATGACAATAATAATTCCCACTTTAGAAGACCCAGTGAGCTATATCTCCCAGGTTACCAGTAACTGTGTACAGTGTCCATTTTTATATCCATCCTATTTGATTTTGATGCCATCCAACCCTAACTTTATTTTTCCACCCATTAATTTAGAAAATTTGGACTGTCTGGCTCCACGCTCGGTATGAATGCAAGCTCAGTCATCTTTCTTAGTCTGTAGTTTACTGGGAAATGCATATGGTGATGAACACACAGCTCTCACAAGGCACCCGTATCTCTGAAACTTCAGACAAGTGGAGAAGTGACTCCAAGCACAGTACTTCAGAGCTGGAAATGGACAATGTCTGTAACGGGATTAAAGGATAGTAAGAGCCCCCCAAGTCAAGACAAGCAAGGCATTAGCCTCATATGGGGTCTGCAGGGCTGTTGAGGGAGGGAGACACTTGTGCAAAGAAGCAGGAGCATGAAGAATCCTACATTCACACAAATGTGTACATACAGTGTTTCCTTGGGGAAATAATGATTTACAAGACAGTTGTCACAGGGGAGAATTTACCATCTTTTTGTGATAAGTGTCTACACAACAACCCCACCACCATTTAGGTCCTCCTCCACCAAAGCGTTGGGTTCCCAATGGCCTCTCAGCTACAACCCCAACCTCTACTCCCCAGATCATTGGCTTTGCTGTAAGACATCCTGTCTAGTCAAGGTTCACCCTGTATTTTGCCCTTCTCTCTCTCTTTCTAAGAACCTTCTTTTTAAAAAATACTTATTTATTTATTCCCTTTTGTTGCCCTTGTTTTTATTGTTGTAGTTGCTATTGTTGTTGTCATTGTTGGATAGGACAGAGAGAAATGGAGAGAGGAGGGGAAGACAGAGAGGGGGAGAGAAAGACAGACACCTGCAGACCTGCTTCACCGCCTGTGAAGCGACTCCCCTGCAGGTGGGGAGCCCGGGGCTCGAACCAGGATCTTTACGCTGGTCCTTGTGTTTTGCACCACCTGCACTAAACCTGCTGTGCTACAGCCTGACTCCCAGAAGATCCTTATTTCTAAATTTCTAACCAGATTCTCCTTCTCTCTCTCTCTCTTTCTCTCTCTCTCCCTCCCTCTCTCTCTCTCTCTTACTCTAGAACTTTTCCTGTAGTCGTAGTTAGACTTTCATTTTTCTTTTACTCTCGATTTGAGAATGGAGGATGGGATGAAGTGGGGCGGGGGCGGGGGGAGGCACACTGTGGTGATTCAGAATGTGGAAAATTTGTTCCCAGAGTTATTGGGGTCGGTCAGTAAGGAAGCAGATGTAGAATCTCTGGAAATTTACCAAAGAATGATGAACACTCTTGATAATACATTTTCCCCCTGCATCTATGATTTGTGATATAATAAGCAATTCTTGCTTTAATTCTCCCAACACTCTGTTCTCTTTCAGACATGGGCATTATGTTCAGCACAACTACTCTCTGCTTGGAAATTATGTGAAATGATTTCCATAACATGAACTGTCACTACTGACAAAAGGTGAAATTACATCTTAGACTCCTTTTCTTTCTTTAGGTCTTGGCTGTGTAACAATTCTTTCATTTTATTCCCTCATCTATGCATGAAAGGATACAACTGCACTATTATAAGTGAAAGCAAATATTATTTATACGTGGTATTATGTCTTATCTAGTCTGTAAATAAATTAAAAAAATGATCTGGAAGAAAAAAAGAAAACTCATTTTCCCATATGTGTAAAATGATGGGACTGGACTTTTTGGTATCTGATATCCTTTCTAGTATTGCTATAATGTTTTTGTATTCTATGGGTGTTGTAGACAATTGAAGGCAACAAATGTAAAGTATAATTGTCTCAATAGATGTTTGTTTTTCTCCGAATCTTTGAGAAATGGTGAACAATTCATTTTTTGGTTAGTAATGAAAATGGTATCATCCACAGAATATCTCCTGTGGTGTAAAATATGAATAAGACAAGGGTCTTCCAGAAGACATGGCTATGGGGTAACAGGAACAGATCAACCTCTTCCCCAAAGCAAAAAATATGTACAACCATCAAACTTAACACAATTCACCAACTACAGCTGAGGCATCCTCAGTAACACCACAGCCTCAAACAGGTGCTCATATGCGTGGCTGGGGTGAGAAGGGGTGTGGGATGAAGCCAGACACAGAGAACTTAGTGGTCTGGCAGAGAAATGGTGCTGTTTCCCTCTGTGCCTTGGTAGTCAGCACAACACACAGTGCTAGTGACAAAAGCAGGGAATTTATGACCTTTTAATCCATGAATTCAGGGGTGTAAGCCTACTGAATTACAGGCAAGACCATAACAAAAACAGCAGAATTTTATTTTTTTTGTAACCAAAAGAAGTTCATTTGGTTGCCAAAAAAAAAAAAAAAAAAAAAGTGGATTTGTGGTAGATGATGGCTAAATGGTAAAGTGAGCCCTTCTTTTATGAACACAGCTGCAGCCCACCAGCAAACTTCTGAGACTTGATTTTAGACAGAAGTCATACAGAGAAATCATACATACTCACCACAGAAAATAGAACAGAGGCAGCTATTGTAACATGTACGTTTTAAAGTACGTAGACTCATAGGTAAAGAAAGTAAGCAGAGACAGAGAGGAACATTATATAATGGTCCAAGAATCAATGCAACCAGAAGACATAACCATTACCAAGACATATGTATGCCCCAAATTGAGGTGAACCCAAATACATGAAACAAATACTTAAGGGAAACATTAACATAATAATAGTAGATCTTAACACAGTACTCATTACAAGAGACAAATCATCTGGACAAAATATCAATAAAGTAATAGTAGTCTTAAATGAAACCATAAATGAAATGGACCTAGCAGATATGTATAGAATTTTCCATCTCAAAAGAAATGAATACACGTTCTTCTCAAGTACACAAAGAATATTCACCAGGATTGACTTTATGCTGTGTCACAAAGACAGCCTAAGCAAATATGTATATATTAAAAATATGAATGTATCTTCTCAGACCATGATGGTAGGAAGCTAGAAATCAAACACAAAAATAAATGAATGCAGCCCTCAAAACTTGAAACATTTTTTTGTTATTATGGAAAAGTCTACTTTTCCATAATAACATCCCAATGTTATCAGCTTGTGCACACCACTACTACTTGGGTCAATAAATAGAAAAATAAACAACATCCAAGACTCCTGTGCATATACACACACAAGCACCACTCTCTCTCTCCCCCAAACGTACCTCCCCCCAACACCATTCTAACTTCTGACACCAAGGAATTCTTTCATTTGTTTTTGACCTCTGCATACATGGAAGCATGTGTTGTGTTAACTTTGCCCTTTCAATTACTGTGTGTTCATCATTACGTAGGTTCCCTGCATTGCTTGATGCTGTGGTCTATTTACATAATCACTGTTTTGCCCGAGACCCGCTCTGCCTGCAGGGTATTGGTTTAATCCCTACTGGTTAGAACCTTCGCAACAGCTGCTATGGAAGCTTGCTACCTTCTCCGCTCTTTTCTTCTCTTCACACCCTCTCCTAGCCATTTCCTTTTCTGACCTGCCACTTTTGTTTCAAAAGATATAAAGGCGTTTTCTCTGTTCAATAAAGGCATTGCATTGCCTTCCCACTCAGCCGCGAGTTCCTCATGTGTCTCTCTCTGGTGAAGCTAGTCTGGCAACTATGCAGTGCTGATGTTCTTAGCATAAGGTCACAACAAAAAGAGAATCTTGTCTGCATGCTCTGACCACACTGAGGGTGAGCACTGAAGAACTGGTACCCAGGCAATCCTTTGCTTCTTCTAGGAAGGAGACATTTAGGGCTTACCACAAAGGGTCCTGTTTTAACATTCTCATTCTAGTGCAGTGAACTACAACCAGCTTAGTATCTGAAACAACACAACACTATTATTTAAATGTTCTGGATGTCAGAAGATGGAAGTGGATCTAACCAGGCTGAAATTAATGTGTCAGTATGATTTTATTTCTTTGGAGGATGCTTAATTCTTTACATATCTTCTTGGATGATAGCTTTTACTCCATATGACTTCAATTACCATTCTGGACTGAGAACATCCATATCAATTCCTTGGGCCTGCTTCTTCCTCTGAACTTCTGACCTGCTTGTCCAACTCCATGACTGCCTCTCCCTGAGCTTTCAAAATATTTCTGAGTATCCACACACTCCTGGAATCTGCCATTCTATCACACATTGTTATTTTTCTCATATTCACCAACCTAGTGGATTGGCACCATTTTTTTAATTACCAAAAACCAATTTCCTAAAACACATGGTTATTACTTCTCAACTGAGCTTCAGGTTCAGCCATACTCTGCCCATTCTGCAATCTTAACTGAATATTAGCATAATATTTCTTTTTTCCCCCACCTCAACTGTCTTTACTTCAGGTGACAATTTCATAAGTTCTGTCTATATTTTTCTACCTATTTCCTGATCATGATCTGGCTTCCTTCTGATGGCCAAAATGGTCTAATGTTCTATTTTCCCTAAACTTTTATGCTTACTTCACTCATGTATTTCTGAAATCTGTAAAGACTAGATCACAAGACACTCTTACTAAATATATGTATTTATAAGCAACTCTTAGATACCCTCCTCATCTACTTCCTATTACACTTCCCTCAGTCACCTCGAAGCTAACCTTATCAAAGCAAAGACGACAGAAGCTGAATAAGGGCAAGAGACTGGCATACTTTAACGATGACTTTCTATTCACTATCAGGCCATCCCATCAGCTGGGGATCTATTCGGGGAGTCTTGAGACTCGCAAACACATAATGGTCCTAGACCTCGAATAAATCCCTCTCTCCACTGTTACCAGTCATCTCTACCAGGAACAACAAAATAAACCCCTTTGTGGGCCCCCATAAGACCTTGTCCTCATCTTGGATCAACAATGGTAGAGAATGTTCCATCCTCAGAAGAGAGGCTGGACAACAGACTCCATGCTCCACCTGAGGAAGATGGGTCCTGATATTGGGGCATCTTGGGAAGTTCTTATTCATGACCACAGAAAGTGAGCTCAGGTCTACAGGGATGCAGAGGTCACATAGGCTCCTAAGCTAATTATGGTCCCCAGATCACATCAAATTGATGGGGTTTACAGTCAACAATATTTATACCCCTTTCCCATATTTGGGACCTACTCTTTTTCCTGATCCAGCTTTCTGGTCCTTTTCCCAGCCATGACATCATCTCCCCAGATAATAACTTGGATCCACCTGCATATCAGATTTTAAAAAGCCACTATAGCCACAGGCCCTTTGGAATTTAACTAAAATATGCCTACTAGCTATCTACAAAATGAAGGAACCCCCCCCCCACTCCCACTCTTCATCTGCACTATTCCAGCCTTTAGGTTCATGATTAATCAACAACTTGTTTAGCTTTATATGTTAACTCTCTTTTCAGCCACCAAGTTCCAGATCCTAACATGATGCCAACCAGACTTCCCTGGATAGACAACCCCACTAATGTGTCCTGGAGCTCTGATTTGCCAGAGCCCTGCCCCACTAGGGAAAGAGAGAGGCATGCTGGGAGTATGGATCGACCTGTCAACACTCATGTTCAGCGGGGAAGCAATTACAGAAACCAGATCACCTTCTACATCCCACAGTGACCCTGGGTCCATACTCCCAGAGGGTTGAAGAATAGAAAAGCTATGAGGAAGGGGATGGAATATGGAGATCTGGTGGTGGGAACTGTGTGGAATTGCACCCCTCTTATTCCATGGTTTTGTCAGTGTTTCCTTTTTATAAATAAAAAACAAAAACAAACAAACAAAACAAACAATCCTTACCTGTCCACCACTTTCAGGCTCTTTTCTCACACTTCTACCTTTTTAAACTTTTCTGACAGTGACAGTCTTACCTTACCTGAATTTTCCCTTCTTTCTCACCTCTCAGATTCAAGGGCAGCTTCTTCCTGAGAGAGCAGATCTCTGTATCTCCTGCTATGACAGTGCCTTGTCTACAGCATATTTCTAATCTATGTTTGTTAAGGAAGTGAACCTACATACAGGTAAATAAATCGATTCACAAAACTGTCAGAGGACAGTTCCCGGGGGTTGGAAACATATTCAGTCTACTTGTTGCTTCTGATTGGATTTTGTGTGGCAGGAAATGAACAGTTGATTTGGGTCAAAAGGGAATTAGGAAGTTTATCTTGTCCTGACTCTTGCCAACATTTAGCAAACAGAGGAAGTTCTGTAAAGTGGTCTAGAAAATACAGTAGACTTGAGCAATGGTCTGCCAACTGTTCAGATAGACAGCTCACAATAGTTTGTTAAAGATAAAACAAGTCGGGAGTAAACAGAGCTTTTATATTCTTACCCTTGTTCTTGGTTTTAGTCCCATCTCCCAAACCGAGGTGCTCTTAGGTGCCCCTGCTGTCCAGAACATACACCTTACAGAGCCAGTGTCTCAATCAATAAGCTTTGGGAAATGTTAGCTTTAAGCAAATCTTTACTTTTTGTGTAATTGAACTTTACATAGTGAAAAGAATTTATTTTGATGAATATTCTCTTTCCTATATGAGCTGATAGTGTACAGAAGAATCTTAAAACGACATGTGTGTGTAACCTGCCAGAGCAGAAACAGGTTTTAATGTTCGCTTTGTCAAAGTAAACCCTGGTTTTAATAGAGGAAAGGAAGAAAACGGAGGTAATTACACAGTGACAGGAACTGTTCTCTTTTTTTCCCATTGAGCTCCACTGTCAGTCTTCTAGAACAAAAGTGCTATTGAAATAGTGAATAAAAATAAATTGATTTTTCCAACTTCTAGGTACCAGCTGGGTTCAGTAGGGAAGGGTCTGTGGTATGGGGGGGGTATTTTTAGACAGAAGCCCCTTATTGCACCCTTCAAGGACTTCATATAGCTATTCTGAGTGAGATTTGCTCATCCCACAAACATAAACAGAGCCTCTATTCTGCTATGAGCTGGTGATAACCAGATTGACACAAGCTTTCAGAGGATGAGAGGGTGAAGACGGAGTATACTTGAACACAACTCACACACTTGCTCCTTATATTGACGACGCTTATTATGTACTGTGCACCATGTAATATACTCTTTAAAAAAAAAAATTAGAGAAACACTGAAGGAAGGAGAGAGAGAGAGAGGCAGGAGGAAAAAAGGAGAGAGAAGGAGAGGCAATGGAGGGGACTAGAGGAGAGGGTAAGCACTGCTCAGCTCTGGCTTATGTTGATGTGGGAGTTGAACCTGGGACTTTGGAATTTCAAGCATGAACATCTTTTATTTTTTTCAAAACCATTATACTGTCTCCCCAGTGTGGAAAACTGCTTTTTTTATATATATATATAGTTTAAGAGGCCATTTTTATTTTCCTATTTCTGTGGGGAAAAGTCTTTTTTGTTTTTCTTTTGACAAGCCCATCCAGTTACCTGTCAGTGATTATCACAGCTACCTTATAATCATGGAAACACAGGCAAAAGGACTTGTCCAATGCTAATGCATTAGGAGGAAATGTCAAAACCGTACAGAATTTGGGGCTTATCTGCTCTGTGGCTTACTGCGCTCCTTAATTAGACAGTGTGCTATCACTGCTAGAAGGTTTGAGGGTGAAGCCTTGCTAAGCATCTAAAGTGAGCTTGTCAACCACAAAGGCCACCAAGTCTTTTGCTCTTGCTTTGGAAGAACCGTCACGTAGCTGCAGGGACAGCTGAGGAACTTTTCATCCTACCCTAGGTTTCAAGCATATTCTCACAGAGCAACTCTGTCTTTGTGAAGAACTCCTTTTCCTGCTGCAGTGATTAGATAGGCAGGCCTGTGTAGGTCCTATCAGCCAGAACTTAGCTCTGTGTTTTGTTCGTCATTGTGTGAATAAGTTCTTCATGAAAGCCTCCTCTCTCTCTCTCTCTCTCTTTCTCTTTCTCTTTGCAGTTGAATATTAATTTTCTTTTCTTTTGTAAAAAAAATATTACATTTATTTATTGGATAGAGGCAGCTGGAAATCCAGAGAGTTGGAGAGAGTGACAGAGACAGAGAGACTCCTGCAGCCCTGTTTCACCACTCGCAAATCATCCCCCCTGCAGGAGGGGACTAGAGGCTCACACCTCAAACCCAGGTCCTTGTACAACGTAACAGGTGCTCTCAACCAGGTGTGTCACCACCCAGACCCTTTAGTTTTTTCCCTTTGTTTTCCACTTACTTTCAGCTACAGAATTCCTTTTGAAATATCTGGTGTATTGTAGGTATGAGAGGTGGTATTACCCCCACGAGTGAGGAGCAGAAGATTCTTAAGAGCATGATGGAGAATAACCTATCTGTTCCGCATGCTATAAAAACGTCTGTCTGGGGGTCGGGTTGTGGCGCAGCAGGTTAAGTGCATGTGGCGCAAAGCCCAAGGACCTGCGTAAGGATCCCGGTTCGAGCCCCGGCTCCCCACCTGCAGGGGAGTCGCTTCACAGGCGGTGAAGCAGGTCTGCAGGTGTCTGTCTTTCTCTCCCCCTCTCTGTCTTCCCCTCCTCTCTCCATTTCTCTCTGTCCTATCCAACAACGAAGCAACTTCAACAATGGCAATAATAACCGCAACGAGGCTGCAACAACTAGGGCAACAAAAAAGGGGAAAAAATGGCCTCCAGGAGCGGTGGATTCATGGTGCAGGCAGCGAGCCCAGTAATAACCCTGGAGAAAAAGAAAAAAAGTCTGTCTTTTTACTTTCTTGATGGCAATATAGAGTTTTCAGATTATCTCTCTATTTTCCCATGACAGGCAGAGCATCTTGAGGGCAGAAGCTGTGGTGTTTTACCTACGCTGTCCTCAGATACGGCAGACAGTCTAAAACGAATCAGTGAGAAACACTTCCGCTGACAGAACACAGGACTTGCTTGTCTCAGGGTCCTTGTTCCATCTCCAGCACCATTCGGACTGGAGTGTTAGTCTGGTTTCTCTTTTTCTGTTTCACGCGACACTTTCTATCTCATAATAAACAAGTCTTGAGCCGGGTGGTGGTGCACATGGTTGAGCGCACACGTTACAGTGTACTAGGATCAGGCTGGAGCCCTCCGGTCCCCACCTGCAGAGGGAAAGCTTTGGGAGAGTGGTAAAGCAGGTCTGTAGGTGTCTCTCTCTATCTCCTTCTCTATCTTTCTCCAGTCTCTCAATTTCTGGCTGTCTTTATCTAACAAATAAAGATAATAAAATTTAAAAAGAGTTCTTATAAAAAAGAAGTAAATAAGCTCTCTCTCACAGAAACTGGTGTATATCTAGGTTATGGGACTTTGTTGGAAAGTGAACTACCTGAGATGAAATTAGAGTGTACTATTAAAGGAAAGGTCTCACCCGAGTAATGAAGCTGAAGGGTTATCATTCCACACGTGAAGTCTCTGGATACATTCTGAGGTGAAGCATGTTGAGGTAGCAATCGTTGCTGTGCCTTATGTGCACACGTATCCATAAACTACTGCAAAATATATACCTGAAAGCAGGACTACACTAGAGTTTGCAGTGAGTACCTCCCTAACACTTCCTCTCCACTATTCCAAGCTTGGGATCCATGATTGCTCAACAAATTGTTTGGCTTCATATGTTAACTCTCTTTTCAATCACCAGGTTCCAGATGCCACCAGGATGCTGGCTAGGCTTCCCTGGATTGAAGACCCCACCAATGTGTCCTGGAACTCAGCTTCCCCAGAGTCACACCCTACTAGGGAAAGAGAGAGGCAGACTGGGGGTATGGACCGACCAGTCAATGCCCATGTTCAGCGGGGAAGCAATTACAGAAGCCAGACCTGCTACCTTCTGCAACCCTCAACGACCCTGGGTCCATGCTCCCAGAGGGATAGAGAATGGGAAAGCTACCATGGGAGGGGGTGGGTTATGGGGATTGGGTGTTGAGAACTGTGTGGAGTTGTACCCCTTCTACCTTATGCTTTTGTTCACTAATCCTTTCTTAAATAAAAAATTAAAAAAAAAAAAGTAAATAAGTCTTTAACAAAAAGCATACAAACAGGTAGTGCATTTAAGAAATAGATCCTTCCGTTTGCAAGTGGGGCCCAGGCAAAAATTAGCAAAGTCATGGACCCTTTGGGTTATGCCTAAAATAGGCCTAGTTGTGTCCAAAATGGTGATCTCATCTTTCATCTGCTGTAGTCGTACCTCTAGGTTCCTGATTATTAAATAGTTTGTTCTGCTTTGTATCTTAATGCTTTTCAGCAGATGCTACCATGACGCCAACCTGATTTCCCTGAGCAGACAACCACAACAATGAGTCCTAGAACCCCACATCCCCCAGAGCCCTGCCCCATTAGGGAAAGAGAAATAGGCTGGGGGTGTGGATCCACCTGCCAACACCCATGTCCAGCAGAAAAACAATTGCAGAAGCCGGAACTCCCACCTTCTGCTCCCCAGAAAGAATTTTGGTCCAGACTCCCAGAGGAATGAAGAATAGGGACATTTTCAATGGAGGGGTTGGGATATGGTATTATGGCGGTGGGAAATGTGTGGATTTATACCCTTCTTATCCCACAATTTTGTCAATTATTTTTAAGTCACTATAAAAAGAGACCGCAGAGCACACCTAAATGGTTCTCCTAGCTTTCTTCTACCCTAAAATCCCCAAGCTCATCTGCTCTGATCCGACCTTTTCGTTCCTATTCATTAACCATCTTGTTTCAACTTAGGTCATGCCACCCTCCAGACACCAAGTTACAGATGCTACCATGACTCCATCCCAACCTCTCTGGGAAGACGACCTCACCAATGTGTCCTGGACCCTGGCATCTCCAGAGCTCTGGTCCACTAGGGAAAGAGAGAAACAGGCTGGGGGTGTGAATCCACTGGTCAACACCCAGGCTCAGTGGAGAAGCAGCTACAGAAGCCAGAACTTCTGCCTTCTGCTCCCCATAAACAACCTTGATCCAGTCTCCCAGCAGGGCAGAAGCAATAGGATGAAGATAAGAGGACTCTGCACTTCAGCTCCATCAGCACCCAGAAAGACAGAAGAAAAAGGAGAGAGACATATGGAGGTAGCTACGATGTCATGAGTGGCTTAGAGAGGAAGAGAGGAGTGAATCTGAAATAGAAGGGGTAACTACGTATAAATGTGGACAGATAGTTTTAGAAAAGATGGTTGGCCCATGTCTATAACTTTAGGGGAACTGTGGTGGACTGCAGTGGGGAGAGTAAAGATTTAGAATTCTGGTGGTAGGAATGGTGTGGATTCAAAGCTCTGTGGGCATGTAATTCTGTAATATAAAAATTAAAAATTAATTAATTAAAAAAAGAGAGACAGAGAGACCCTTGAATGGAATCCAGGATTCTAATGACCCTTAAGGGTTTCCCTCCAGTCCTCAGCACAGCCTGAATCCATCCCCTAGCTGTTTGCCAACTTGGCATCCCTGTAAAAGGCAGTAGCCTTGAAATTCCCTTTTTATGCAGTTGTTTGTTAAGTGCTTTTAGTATGAGTTGCTTGTAGTATGAGATGGAAAATTCCTTGCCCTTTTCCCTTTGAAGAATGGGACTAATCAGTGAAGGCCATCAGGTGTTTTGCAGAAGTTCTGTGTGAGGGCTAGCCTTATCAGGACCTCTGCACAGCCCCAGCAGTATAGTGGTCACCAGATGACCTGGTATGACTGTAGGGGGATGTGAGGACCTAATACCTGGTCAAGTCTTATTGGTTGTCTGGTTTTGCAAGGTTTGAAATTAGCCCGCGCTTTGCTTTGTATGGACCCCGCTTTTTGCTAAGTTTGAAAATGATTGGATTTTGTGTTTGCTATAGCCTGTTCTTGGATGTAGGTTGACAAGGGGATGTGCTCCCCCTCCCTGAGTGTAGTCTGAATTCCTATAAATTGTGTGGTTTGAGCCCTGTTCGGGGTTGAGCTTGGTAGACTAACACCAGTCACCATCTCGGCCCGGATTGCTATTCGTCAATAAACATCTTTGCTTCCTTGCAGTGGATGGTGGTTTGATTTATGCTCACTAACAATCCCCATACGGGTGCTATCTGTATCACAAGAGTAAGAAGGGTGCGGAGTGGCTCGTGATTTTCCCTTGAAAGTTTTCCTTCCCTGCACTTGGCCATGCGAAGAAGTAGTTTTACAGTTTTTCATCCTGTAAATACGAGTTACCCTTACTTCTTTTTTTTTTTTTCTTCTACCTTTCAGATCTAGTTAACCATAACTTTTTCCACCTGATGTTTCCACTGACACACACCCACAGCTGTTCACCTCCTCTGGCTTCTGGATCTGTGGCCTGTCCCTCCCATTTTACTATAAGCGGACATTCTTCTCACAGGTGTCTAGTTTGCTCTTGTCCTTCTCTGATCCATTCAGCACAGAAGATTCAGAATATTCTCTTAAAAAGGCAAAGAAAACAATAGTTTTCCTCTTTTAACCTCTTTGCTGGTGTCTTTTACGCCACTAAATTTAAAAAAAAAAAAAGAAAAGTAAAGAAAGAGAAATGAAACAAAGCCTATAGACATCACATAGTGGTTATGAATAAGGAGCTTCATGCCTGAGGCAACAGTCACCACCACAAGCCAGTGCTCTGCAGAGAGAGAAAAAATACAACTTCCAGACTCTCAGGGCTCTGCTTTCCCCTCCGGCTACTGGTCCCTCTCTACACTCAGCCGTAGGCTCACACTCACTGGGATGCTCCTAGGACTCTCTAAGTTCACCTCGGCTTATGCACTGTCGTCCTGTCAGGTCTTCATTCCGAATATGGGCTACCTTGTCCCTTCATTGTATTTGTAAGATTAGTTTCTTCTTTCCATTTAAATCTCAACTAACATGTAACCTCTTTATTATTTTCTAAATGCTTATTGATTAACAAGAAACAGCCCCACTTCCCCAGAGCCCTGCCCAACTAGGGAAAGAGAGAGACAGACTGGAAGTGTGGATTGACCTGTCAACGCCCATGTTCAGCGGGGAAGCAATTACAGAAGCCAGACCTTCCACCTTCTGCATCCCACAATGACCCTGGGTCCATGCTCCCCGAGGGATAAAGACTAGGAAAGCTATAAGGAAAGGGGATGGGATAAGGAGTTCTGGTGGTAGGAATTGTGCAAAGTTGTACCCCTCTTATCCTGTGGTTTTGTCAATGTTTCCTTTTTATAAATAAATAAAAACCTTTAGGGTTTTTTTTTTTTTTTAAATCAAGATCTATTCAGATTTCTGGAGTGGCAACAATGTAGTTCTTCTCCCCACAGGTAAATCTTGAAGAAGGCCAACATTTAAAGGGGAAATGAAGAGGTCTTCAATCGGCCATTTTAGCAAAAATAAGGATTTGAAACTTTAATTGGCACCAGAATCATAGGTAAAGTTTGTTAAAACTCAGATTCCTGGGTCTCATCTATTAATAATGTAGATTTAGTATGCCCAAAGGGTAGGGCCTGTTCATTTGCACTTCTATTTGAATGCTAAACATTTTGCTGACTCTTCCAGCCCTGCCCTTGGGGTTTCCTAGATCATCATTTCTAGTAAGTGGGAGTCGGTACTCTGAGTTTTGAACAGTTTGAAATTTATCTTTTCTTTACAACTAAAATTATTCCATCTAAGTAATTTTCCATGCAACTCAGAGAGGCAGAGGGACATGCACTTCTGCAGTCTGGAGATAAGAAAGATAATACTCCACCTTGGAAGTGTAAGTGATACCACTTTAAAGGAAGCCAAGGAGGCAGATTGCTTTGTACTCTGGCAGCTGATAAATGGAGCCTTTGAAGGATCCAGGAAGAAGTGAATTTCATGGTCAGAACGGACGAGAGAGACTGCACAGAAAGGACAGCCCTTTCTTATACCTGGATCTCTGCTATTAATACCCACCCGTCACCCCCAAATGTGCACAGGGTTTCACAGTTCCCAGTGTTTCCAGAAACATAGCATATGCCAACTCCACCACAACCTGCTATATGCTATGATATGTTCTTGGTAAGTAAAAGAGGAAACTGATCATCGGGAGGTAGAAGTGGTTGTCTATGGGCATAGAGTTAGCTACAAGGTCACAAGGGGAAAGGGACAGGCCCTGGTTTTCTAGTCTCCTTTCCAGCTCTGACTCCCTCTCCCAAAACAAACAATACCTTTAGCCCACTTGCAGGTTAGCTGTTAGGTTCAGGCAAAAATTAGCAAATTCATCGGCCCCTAGGAATATACCTAAAGTAGACTTCCTAGCTTTTTCCAAAATGGAAACCCCAAATCTCATCTGTTCTATTCTTACCTGTAGGTTCCTGATTATTAAACATCTTTTTCGCTTTATATCTTAATCATTTCGAGCCACCAAATTGCAGACACCAACCTGACTTCGCCAATGTGTCCTAGAACCCCATCTCTCCAGAGCCCTGCCCCACTAGGGAAAGACAGAGACAGGCTGGGGGTGTGGATCCACCTGCCAACACCCATGTCCAGTGGGGAAGCAATTACAGAAGCCAGACCTTCCACCTTCTGCATCCCACAATGATCCTGGGACCATACTCCCAGAGGGATAAAGAATAGGAAAGCTATCAGGGGAGGGGATGGGATAAAGAGATCTGGTGGTGGGAACTGTGTGAAATTGTACCCCTCTTATGCTATATAGTGTTGTTGATCATTATTAAATCAATCAAAAAAAAGTGAAAAAAATCCACCTTTCTGTTAAAGATCCAGAAACATCTTTCACAGAAACTCCTGAGACCATGTTTTTTCTCTCTTTTCTACTTAGCTTTACCTCCTATTTCCGGCCATAAAGTTCACTTCATTACCTCACTGGTTGCAAAGCTAAACTGATAACCCAACAAGACCTCCATGGAAAAGTTGAGTATTAGTTGACTTTAATAGAGATGACTACGAAAAAACATCAGGGGAGGTGATCTAGAGAATGTAAGTTAGCTGATCAGAAAACTTTTACTATTTGTCAGTTTTTTTTAAAGATTTTATTTATGGGGGCCGGGCCATAGTGCAGCAGGTTAAGCACACATAGCAGCAAAACACAAGGACCAGCTTAAGGATCTCGGTTTGAGCCCCAGCTCCCCACCAGCAGGGAAGCAGGTCTTCAGGTGTCTTTCTTTCTTTCTTTCTTTCTTTCTTTCTTTCTTTCTTTCTTTCTTTCTTTCTTTCTTTCTTTCTTTCTTTCTTTTTTTTGTCTCCAGAGTTATTGCTGGGGCTCAGAGCTTGCACCATGAATCCACTGCTCCTGGAGTCTATCCCCCCTCTTTTTGTTGCCCTTGTTGTAGCCTTGTTGTAATTATTATTGTTAATGTCATTCACTGTTGGATAGGACAGAGAGAAATGGAGAGAGGAGGGGAAGACAGAGAGGGGGAGAGAAAGACAGACACCTGCAGACCTGCTTCACCGCCTGTGAAGCGACTCCCCTGGAGGTGGGGAGCCAGGGATTGAACCAGGATCCCTACGCTGGCCCTTTCGCTTTGCACAACCTTGGCTTAACCCACTGTGCTAGCTACTGCCCGACCCCCAAGTGTCTGTCTTTCTTTCTACCTCTCTGTCTCTCCTCCTCTCCTTATTTCTCTCTGTTCTATCCAACAACAACAATAGCAATGACAACAATAATAATAGCAATAAATAACAAGAACAACAAAATGGGAAAAAAATAGCCTCCAGGAGCAGTGGATTCATAGTGGAGTCACCAAGCCCCAGCAATAACCCTGGAAGCAAAAATTTAAATATATATATATATATATATTATTTATTTATTAATGAGAAAGAGGAGAGAGAGAAAAGAACCAGGCACCACTCTGGTACATGTGCTGCTGGGGACTGAACTCAGAATACAGGACCTCCTGCTTGAGAGTCCAGCAGGGCACCACTCTGGTATATGTGCTGCTGGGGACTGAACTCAGAATACAGGACCTCCTGCTTGAGAGTCCAGCAGGGCACCACTCTGGTACATGTGCTGCTGGGGACTGAACTCAGAATACAGGACCTCCTGCTTGAGAGTCCAGCAGGGCACCACTCTGGTACATGTGCTGCTGGGGACTGAACTCAGAATACAGGACCTCCTGCTTGAGAGTCCAGCAGGGCACCACTCTGGTACATGTGCTGCTGGGGACTGAACTCAGAATACAGGACCTCCTGCTTGAGAGTCCAGCAGGGCACCACTCTGGTACATGTGCTGCTGGGGACTGAACTCAGAATACAGGACCTCCTGCTTGAGAGTCCAGCAGGGCACCACTCTGGTACATGTGCTGCTGGGGACGGAACTCAGAATACAGGACCTCCTGCTTGAGAGTCCAGCAGGGCACCACTTCCCAGATCACTCTTTCTTCATTTCTTATCCTTGAAGTCCATGTCTCTCAAACTTAAATTGTCATCAGAATCATGTGGGAAACTTCTTAAAACTTAAACTCTGAGTCCTACTTAATGAGAAATGCAGATAGTGGGCCCGAAGAGTTGCGTCCGAATATTTGCATTTCGGTATTACACCTCTTCAGGCAGCACTGCTGTAAGCCCTGTTTGCTGCTCTCTTTGGTGAAGTCAAGTGAGGGATATAGTGTCAGCAGATACTGATAGAAATGCTATTGGTACATACTCTCTGGAGGAATGATCAGCATTTCTAAGGAGGATCAGAGAAGTATGTTTTAAATAATTGACCCACTTCTGGCAATTCTGTCTTGAAGTAATTAGAAAGCTGGGAGATGACTTATCTACAAGATCACACCCTTTATCCTGTGTGAGGACTTGGTTCAAACCCTAGGAATCACCTGGGAGTACCATGAAAAATATATATTGCAGTGTCTTTCTTCTTCTCTTTCTAAATAAAATAAAATATAAGTCCACAGGGAGTGGTGGAATTATTTTTCACTGTGTTCACTATTTAAAGTCTGGTTTCCACCTTTAGCCATATGATTGACTTTCATTCCCTAATATATGTTTCTCTTTTACCCCTGGCCCTTCTGGAAACCACTATTTTGTTCATATAACTATGAGCTGATTTTGGGGGGGGAGTGCAGATGGTGGTGCACTCGATTGAATACACATGTTGCCATGTTCAAGAACCAGTGTTGAAGGTCTCCACCCACAGGGGGTATGCTTCATGAGCCCTGAAATGTGTCTGTAGGTGTCTGTCTACTTCCCTCTCTACCTCTCCCTCCTCTTTCAATTCCTCTCTGTCTTATCAAATGAATAAAATAAGTGACCACTGAGAGCAGTGACTTCATAGTACCAGCACTAGTCCCAGTGATGACTCTTGTGAGTACAAAACAAAACAAAACAAAACAAAAAAACTGAGTTTTTGTTTTGTTTATTCACAATTTTTGTTTCTCTATCATCATGAATGAATGACACAGTCATTTGTCTGAATCATTAAATCACAAAATGATTTGTATAAAATTAGCAAAAAAAGAAGAAGACACGTGTTTAAGTGGGACCTCAGTCCTCTAACTCGACCCCTTTTTCTGTATCTGCCATCTTGGAGGAAGCAAGAGTTTGCTAAGTATGGAGAGAAGAATGTTATTTGCCTTTGAAGAGACTGTTGCAATTCCAGTTAATGGAAACCAGATGTGTTTGAACCTTAGCTTTCCAGCTGGGTTACTTTTTATCTTGGAGCCCACCTTTAACTCCAGCATGAGCTGTCCTTCCCCTGGGGGCTGATGTGCAAGGCTGGTTTTCGGCAGAGGCGAGTGCCTTGAGGAGGTAAATATTAACTGGACCAAGCGTTGTTTCACAGTTAACTTGGGCAAATTGTGTATTTCTCCTTTGAAACTTTTAAATTAGCTGGTCAATATTAACCAGTAATGATTGTTTGATCAACATTACAAAGGGGGTTATTGATTTTTTTTTAAAGCAGAAAGAATGTTAGTATCTGCTATTACCAAGAGAAGAAATAGTTTATATTGCAAACATGATGTTGTAAGCATGTAGTTATCTGAACTGTTAAAATGGATGGTGTTGTGTTGTTTCGGACTGGTACAGTTAGGGGTGACTGTTTTTTCACTGTGTAAATATTTTGATGGGTAGGTATTGATTTCCTCATTGCTAAAAATATAATAAAATGAATTAGTTAAGAAGGATGCCACTGGGGAAGAAAAGGACATTTGGATAGGTGGACAACTAGGAATCTGTAATGAGCCCCCAATTGCTGCAAGGACTTGCTCTATTTTCATGTGAACTGTGAACAGTGACATTCAAGTTAGTGTTAGGGTAATCAGCTGGGTGACCTGGACTTGAGTCATCTCACCTCACATTAAATAGTAAATGTTTTAGGTGCTGTTACAGTAATACAAACTCATTGCAAACCTTTCCTATGTCACATACGATCAACTGCATTTACTATCTAAGCTGGGTAAGTAAAAACACACTCACCCACAGGATTTTCATTATAAAAGGAATGAAATGATAGCTGATGGAAAAACGGCTAAAATAAACAAACTGCAGAACACCATTTCAATACAGTTACAAACAACTGCTTCCTCTTGCTGTTGCTGCCACTGAGGCAACCACGCTGGGAGATGATTTGTTTCAGATAGAAAGAAAGAGTAGGAAAGAGTGATAGAGGGAGAAAAGGTAACATACCATAGTACCCAAAACTTGCCCCAGAGCTGGGGTGGCCAGATTTGAACTTAGGTTACACAGATAGAAAAGCAGGTGACCTTCTAGGTGAGCTGTCTTGCCAGCAGGAACAATCGTCACTTATAGTGAATGTCAACAAGTTAGAAAAACAAACAAAAAAACTGGTTTGTAATTGTAGTTCAAATGAGAAGGCCCTTTGTTTCCCTTCAACTCTGAATTCCTTGATTTAGAAAGTCCTAAAAAATTCTATCTAGAGATGTTCTTTCTCAAGATTTCTGAGGTAAAATTCTCAAAAAATAGTAAAATATAATTTAAGATATTAAGCCTTGGCATTTTTTTTTTCAAATTAGAAGCTACTGAAGATAGAAGTTCATTCACTCATGTGCTTATCCAGCACTTCAACATATATTTAATGATTTATCTGTATTTAGAACACAGGGTGGAGCAACCACAAAATTACAGCCTCTGCCCTTGTTGACATTGCAATCTAACTCAGAAGACAGGCTTTCCAAAAGACACAGGTAAATAAATAAGACACACACGTAAACACGAAATTTCAAACTGGAAAGGGGATTCGTAAGGAATAATAGAGCCATGCGACAGGGTGTAACTGGGAATCTGGAAGTCAGGCCAATCTTTGGAGTGAGATTCATAAGCATGAATATGAATTAACCAGTCTCAGGGATGAGAGGGGACAGAGGCCACTATTAAAGTGAAAATTTGAAGGACTAACTTATTTTTTGAGAATATGACAGAAAAACTGTGTTTAGAGCAGAGGGGATCAAAGTGATCCCCTAAACACTAGGGAGATGAGCTGGGGTCTTGACAAAGAATTTTTCAGGTCATGGTGGCATATATACTATTGAAGAAAGCACATCATCTGGTTATGACAACCTACTTAGATTATATTTAAGGCTTGAAAGGCAATAAATACCAAGAGGATTTGAGCAGGCAAGTGTTTTGAACCAATTTACAGGCTCCAGGATTCTCTCTGCGGCTGCATAGAGGTTGGATTAAAGGGAATGGAGAAGTGAAAAAATGTTCATTATTCTTAATAGGTGAATAGCAGTTCACTGTGTATATATAGCACAACTTACTCAACTACTCGTCTGTTGTTGGGCACTTGAGTTGTTTCCAAGTTTTGGCTGTTATTAATTGTGCTGCTATGAATATAAGTGTACACATATCACTATGGATAGGGATGCTCCACTCCTTAGGGTATATCCCCTGGAGAAGAATTAGTGGGTCATAAGGTCCATTTCTAGCCTTCTGAGGGTTCTCCATACTGCTCTCTACAGGGGTTGGACCACTTGATATTCCCACCAGCAGTGCAGGAGGCTCCTTTGTCCCCACAACCTCTCCAGCATTTGTTGCTGCTACCTTTTCTGATGTGTGACATTCTCACAGGGGTGAAGTGCTATCTCATTGATGTCCTTATTTGCATTTCTCTGACAATCCATGACTTGGAGCATTTTTCATGTGTCTGTTGGCCTTTTGGGTCTCTTCTGTGGTGAATATTCTGTCCATGTGCTCGCCACACTTTGTTTTATATCTTGATGCTGTTTAGCCACCAAGTAGCAGATGCTAACATGACTCCAACCTGACTTCTGTGGACAGACGACCTCACCAACATGTCCTGGAACATCACCCCTCCAAACCCTAACCCTCTAGGCGAAAGATAGAAACAAACTGTGGGAATGGATCCACCTGCCAGTACCTATGCCCAGTGGAGAAGCAATTACAGAAACCAGACCTTCCACCTTCTGCTCCCCACAATCATCCTGGGCCCATGCTCCCAGAGATATAAAGAATAGGGCAGCTTCCAATGGAGTGGGTGTGATATGGAATTCCAGTGGTGGAGATTACATGGGATTGTTCCCCTGTTATCCTACAATCTTGTCAACCATTATTACATCAATTCAAAACAAACAAACAAACAAACAATGAACTGTAGGAAACAGTTCCCTGCCCTTGTTCCAGAAAATGATGCTCTCCATGAAGAATTGATAAGTGAGCGGTTTGAATTTTTTTTAATGTCAGTTTGACAGAAATTGGTGCAAGCTCAAGCATTGGGTTTAGAAAGAAAAGGGGCCAGACATTCTCTCATAATTTTGACTTACGAAAGTTGACAGGGTGAGTGTGTTCATCTGGGAGCGAGAAGTTGGGCCATCCATGGAGACACAAGACTCACACTGGCACCAGGCCACCACTTCATGAGGGTGAGATTTGATTCTGTGTCTTCTTCCCCTCTCTTCCTGCCTCTCTATCTTTGTCTTTCTGTCTGAAGAAAATCAATCTTGAGTAGTAAAATCCTGGTAGGTATTTTAAGCTATCTCACCTCTACTAAGATCTAAGTTGCTATAGGGGACACTTGCTATGTGTTTCTCTAAATTATCTTATTTAGATTCATTAGGCATTAGAGTGTTCTCTGATTCCTATTTGAGGAAATGAAGAAACAGTTAGATTAAATATCTGCAGTGATTCAAAGAATGTGGAACTGAGCAAAGCAATAAGACTAATAATAAAAATCACAACTAGCATTCCAGTTCAGGCTTTTGTCTCCTTTCTAGATCCATTCTCTCCCCTCTACGCCTCCTTTGCTCTCTTCCTTCTAGTCTCCTTTTCCGACTTCTTTTCTTTTCACTTTTCCTTATGTCTTTCCTTTCTTTCTCTCCTTTCTTTCTTTTGATTTCATTGTTTTATGAGTGATAAAGACCAGTGGCATATACAGTCCTGGTGAATGAACCTGGGACCTCACTGCTCATGTTCTCAGATTTGCCATCTGAGCCACCTTCCTAGCCAGCCCCCTTTTCTCTTCATCACCTGTCAGCTGCCTCTTTCTTTCCCCATCTATTAGTCTGTGTCCCTTACCTATCTCGCTCCCTATTGTCTCTTTCCATTCATTCCTTCATTTCTACAATTGACTTCATTATTAGTTTATCATCTTTATATCATTTAGTTACCTGGTTTTTTTTTTTCTTTTTTCAATTCTTTTTGTACCCAAGTATCCATTTCCTTCTTTCATCTCCCCAGAAACAGACATTTCACAAGAAAGGAAGAACATTTAAAAGGTCATTAATCTTTTCACTGCATAGATGAGGACATGGGGGTCTAGTGGAATTTGTAACCCGGAGTCACCCAGGGTTGGTAAAAATCCCGTTTCTGCTCAATGCCTCAACACCCCCTGCCGCCCCCATTTCCTTAATCAATACCGGTCATCACAGTTGCTTTTTCGGGAACATCTCTGCCAGAAGCTGACTGAGAACATGGCCAGGCCCCACTAAGTGGAGTGAGGGTCTGTTTCCAGCATCTCTCCCCCATGGGGCTCCCCTTTGAAGTGCAGCAGAGTGAAGGCATCAGCAGGAGGCTCTGAGACCATGCTACTGTCAGTGAATCTGCAGTCTGCTGACATGCTGCTCTGTCTCCCTGCTGCTGGGGCAAGACAGAGGACTGGTCTATAACAGGGACAAGATAGTGATCAAAGGAAAAGAGAGTGAGGGCTTTAGAAATCCTCATGTGATTGATTTAGTGGAGGAGGAGGGGGAAGAGGAGGAGGCAGGTGCCCCTGGCCTGGAGAGTACACAAGTAGAATCCCGCAAGGAATTAACTCTTTGCAGGATGCTGTTCCTCACAGTCTCAGAACTGAAGAAGATGAAGCATCTCCTGGTAAGTCTTGTAAGCCTACTGTCTTGAAGAATTCTGGCCATTCTTGCTCTGAAAATCCACTCCAAATACCAACAATACAGAGGGTGGGGGATAGGTAGCATAATGGTTATGCAAAAAGATTCTCCTGCCTGAGGCTCTGAAGCCAGTCCTCTAAACTGCCTTAAGCCAGAGTTGAGCACTGCACTGGTAAACAGAACTAATAGTATTCATACTGAGTGGGAATAGAGAGCATAATGGTTATGCAAAGAATCTCTCATGCCTGAAGCTCCTAAGTTCCAGGTTCAGCCCCCAGTTCAAGCCAGAGTTGATGAGTGCTCTGGTAAAAAGAAAAAAGAGGTGAGTCTGACAGTAGCGCAGAGGGTTAAGCGCACATGAACAGGCACAAAGATCCCGGTTTGAGCCCCCAGTTCCCCACCTGCAGGAGAGTTGCTTCACAAGCGGTGAAGCAGACCTGCAAGTATCTGTCTTTCTCTCCCCATCTGTCTTCCCATCCTCTCTTCATTTCTCTCTGTCCTATACAGCAATGACGACATCAATAACTACAACAACAACAACAAAAAAAAACAAGGACAACAAAAGGGAATAAGTAAATATTAAAAAAAAAAAAAAAGGAAAAAAGAAAGGAAAAAATCAGTGATACAGAGTGAATTGTTAAGGAAAGGAAGGGCAATCATATCCACAGATTTTATTATTATTATTATTATTATTATTATTATTATATTGAGTACACTTAACCCTGTAGTCAGCCTAGCACTATTAAACTCAGCTGACTGTTCCTTGAGTCATCATTATAGTGTCTACGTATTAAGTGGTGCTCAGTACTAGACATTGCAGGCACATCAGGGAATCAACATTGGAAACACTAAGTTGTTCTACAATATGGCTCTCGGCTCGGGATTTAGTCCTATTATGGCGCATCTACCTCCTCCTCAGATCACAGGCTAGTTTCCAAACATACCATGTCACTCTGAACAACCCTCAGCCCAAGTTCTGGCATCAGCCGAAACAGGTTCCACTACACCTCGCCTGCCATGTGGGCGTCTCCCTACCTTCCAGGTCCCGTCTCCAGGAAGAAGCCTACTTTGTGGGGTTTTCATCCAGGGCAACGAGGTCTTACCTTGATCATTTGTCTGTCTCACTGGCTGGATGAGAGTTACCTTGAGGTTGCCTTTTGCAGAAGAGATGTGGTATTCAGTACTACCTAGATGGTTAAGAAGTAGTGGGATGGATGCTGTGGTTGAAATGTTAAAGCTGTTTGTATTAACCCTAGTAGATTACTCTCGGCACTACCTTATAGGTCCGTGCATGTATGTGTGTGTGATGTATGAGTTTAGTTTATGCTCTATATAGAAAGCTTATAGAATATATAAACAACACACACACACACATATAGTTTTGGATATTGATGGAGAAAATGAGTTTCTTCTTCAGGAGAGAGATGAGGAGTTCTTGTTGTTTGTATTTTAGAAACAGAATGCAGAGGTTAAATGTTGTATTCACGGTTAAGGCTGGATGGAAGGACACTTCAGATGAAGAAAAGATCACCAACAGACTCTCACTGAATGTTTACAGTGGTCTAAATGCTTATATCTATTTTGTCTTCTGTATGACCCAGATCTGAGCTAGTTCCCACCATATTGGAAGAAGATTTGGTGCTATGGTGTTTTTTCTCTCTCTCTGGCTATCTGAAAAAACAGCTGCATCACTGAAGAAGTACATATGCTCAAAATGTAAAGCTCATTGTGATGATTTTAGGAATGGAGGTCTTTAGAATGACTTCAGACCTGAGGGTGAGTACCTCAAGGATGAGATTCTGGTCCTTATAAAAGAGATTCCAGGAAGTACCTTTGTCCTTTTGTTATATGAGTTTATGGTGAGAATTTGGCCATCTGTAGGGAAGTGACTTTAACCAGATCTCAGAAGTTGGTGTTTTGATCTTGGGCCTCCAGATTCCAGAAATCTGAGAGATAACGGGGTAGCAGTGGTGGGACTTGCAAGTTAGAAATCTAAGGTTTGGTTCCTGTACCACTGTATTCCAGAGCTGTCCACTGTTCTTGTCAAAACAAGCAAACAAAAAATAAGCCACAGACATTTCTGCTGTTTATAAGTCATTCAGTCTACAGAATTTGGTTAGAGCAGCCCCAAAAGATTAAGTCAGTGCTCAAATACTCAAGGAGTTGTGAGAATTAGGACTGGTGATATGAAGGAGAGGAAGAAGAAGCACAGAAAGGGATACAAAATCATTGTTGCTTTTAAACACTTGATTACAGAAGAATTGAAATGCGGGAAAAGAAAAAGAGAAGTAGAATGAGCCAGTAGCCCTTCATCACACAGCTTCATCAGCTGCACCCAGAATCTGGCCAGGTTATTTGCACTTATGCTAGCATATGCATTTTATCCTTTCTCTAAATGTATGCTTATTTATTTATTTATTTATTTAATAATAATGATCCACAAGTCCGTTGGATAAGGGGTACAATTCCACACAATTCCCAGCATCAGAGTTCTGTATCCCATCTCTTCCATTGGAAGCTTGTCTATTCTTTACCCCTCTGGGAGTGTGGACCTAGGATCATTATGGGGAGATGTGGAGAACTCTTTTTTTAAAATTTATTTATAAAAAGGAAACATTGTCAAAACCATGGGATAAGAGGGGTACAACTCCACACAATTCCCACCTAAACATATTTTAAGACTGCACTGCATGTGGTTCCTTCCTTGTAAGTTTTGATGTACATGTAACTGAGACTGTGAAGTCGGTCACCCTGGGGACACATTGGAATGAGATTTGTGGGTAAGTAATTTGTCGTCTCACATTAGGTTATGAAACAGATTCCTACTGGTGTTGGTGGTTTCATAATGATTCTGAGGGGGTTTTCTAAAAGATAAGTCTGATAACTAGTTTAGCTACTTAACAACATCCAAGAGTCCCTCACTGCTCTAGAATTAAATTCCTGCTTTTAGCTTTGAACACCTGGAGTCTTACTTCTTCCTGTGTCTGAATTCTGTTAGAGCTTTTAGCGTCAGCAACACAAATTGATGAGACACAATCTTTTGTTTATTTATTTACTTACTTATTCTCTCTTGTCCTGCTTGTTTTATTGTTGTAGTTATTGTTCTTGTATTGATGTCATCGTCATTGTTGGACAGGAAGGAGAGAAATGGAGAGAGGAGGGGAAGACAGAGAGGGGTTGAGAAAGACGGACACCTGCAGACCTGCTGCACCGCTTGTGAAGCGACTCCCCTGTAGTTGGGGAGCTGGAGGCTGGAACCATCCTTATGCCGGTAACAAAAAGCAATGACCTAACATGGTGAGGTAGCCGTTGTGAGGAGTGCTGTGCATTCACCACTCCAGTGCAAACCAAGGGCAACTTGCTGCAGACATCTGGGGCTTGACTCCATAGGCAAGCTTTCTCTCAGCCCACCTTTATGCAAAATAGAAGTGCAAGGGAGGTGAAACCCAAGATGAGTCCTTAGACAATCATGGGTGGAGAATGGAAAATGTAGGATAAATACCCCACGTGCTACCCTTCAGATGGGGACCATGTGGGGACATGAATGTAATTAACATATGACTGATGTCAGCCCAATGAACATACAATGGGCTTATGCAAACCCACAAGAGATTGTGGGTGTGTAGGACGTTATTTAAGTGAATGCCTGCCAGAAGGCTCTCTCTCTCCCCGCTGCCCTGGCCTGCTCTCCTTCTCCCTGGGACCTTCCACGCTGTTTCTCCCAGGACCTGAACAGGAGGAGCTGACTCGCGGACTCAGGGCTCCTGCCATCATGACTAGCTGATCTTTGCCCCTTTGTGTATTTTGCTGTACCAAATAACCACAATGCAATAAACCTCTTTTTTGTTAAACCCCCAGACAAAGAAGCCCTGTGAAGTGTTTCATATTTTTTTGTCTATTTTTGCCTTCACGATTATCACGGGGGCTCAGCCATATTATTTATTTATTTCTTGATTTATTGATTTATTTATTTATTTGGATAGGGCAGAGAGAGCTTGGGAGGGGAGAGGAAGACAGAGAAGAAGAAAGATAGACACCTACAAAGCTCACCACGTGTGTTGTAACCCCTTCCCCTCTCTGCCCCCCCCCCCCCCCCCCCCGTCGTAGGTAAGGAGCCGGGGGCTTGAACCAGGATCCTTGCAAAGGTCCATGCACTTCATACTTGCTGCTGTTACCTTTTTTGATGTATGACATTCTCACAGGAGTGAAGTGGTATCTCTTGTTTTCATTTGCATTTCTCTGACAATAAGAAACTTGGAGCATTTTTTCATGTGTTTCTCGGCCTTTTGGATTTCTTCTATGGTGAATATTCTGTCCATGTCCTCGCCCCATTTCTGGATGGGGTTATTTGTTTTCTTGTTGTTGAGTTTGACAAGTCCTATATATTTTGGTTATTAGCCTCTTGTCTGATGTATGACATGTAAAGATCTTCTCCCATTCTGTGAGGTGTCTCTTGGTTTGGGTAGTGGTTTCTTTTGCTGTGCAGAAGCTTTTTATTTTGATGCAGTCCCATAGGTTTATACTTGCCTTAGTCTTCTTTGTAACTGGATTTGTTTCATTGAAAATATCTTTAAAATTCATGCAGAAAAGAGTTCTGCCAGTATTTTCCTCTAAATATCTGATAGTTTGTGGTCTAATATCCAAGTCCTTAATCCATTTGGAATTTACTTTTATATTTGGTGAAATATAGTGGTTCAGTTTCAGTCTTCTGCATGTTTCAACCCATTTTTTCTAACACCATTTGTTGAAGAGACTTTACTTTCTCCATTTAATAATCTGGCACCTTTGTCAAAGGTTAGATGTGCATAAGTGTGGGAGGCTTACTTTTAGGCTCTCAATTCTGTTCCACTGGTCAGTGTGTCTGTTCATGTTCCAGTTCCAAGCAGTTTTGATGACAATGGCCTTATAATACAATTTGAGGTCTGGAAGTGTGATGCCTCCAGTTCTGTTCTTTCTTCTCAAGATTGTTTTGGCAATTCTATGTCTTTTCTGGTTTCAGATAAACATTTATAGCATTTGTTCTATTCTCCTAAAAATGTGGTTGGGATTTTGATGGGGATAGTGTTAAATTTGTAGACAGCTCTGGGTAGTATATTCATTTTAATGATGTTAATTCTTCCAATCCATGAACATGGAATATCTTTCCACTTCTTTGTGTCTTTTTCAATTTCCTTGAGTAGTGACTCTTAATCTTTAGTATACAAGTCTTTCACTTCTTTGGTTAGGTTTATTCCTAGATACTTTATTATTTTTGTTGCTATAGTAAAAGGAATTGATTTCTGGATTTCGACTTCTTCTAACTTAGTGTTTGCATAGAGGAATGCCACTGACTTTTGAATCTTAATTTTGTAGGCTGACACCTTACTGTATTGCCTGATGACTTCCAAAAGCTTCTTGTTGGATTCCTTAGGTTTTTCTGTATATACTATCATGTCATCTGCAAACAGGGAGAGTTTGACTTCTTCTCTTCCAGTCTGTATCCCTTTAATTCCTTGCTCCTGCCTGATTGCTATAGCAAGAACTTCTAACACTATGTTGAATAGTAATGGTGATAGTGGACATTCCTGTCTAGTACCTGATCTGAGTGGAAATGCTTCCAGTTTTTTCAGCATTGAGTATGATGTTGGCTGTAGGTTTGCTATATATAGACTCCACTATCTTCAGGAATTTTCCATCTATTCCCACTTTTTGGAGTGTTTTGATGATAAAGGGTTGCTGTATTTTGTCAAAGGCTTTTTCTGCATCTACAGAAATGACCATGTACTGGTTGCTTCCCCCTTCTTCCTCCCTGCTTTCCTGTCTCCATTGTCTCTTATCATTGTGAACTGAACTCAGCCATTACTAGATCTTTCCTTCAGGCAGGGATACAAAAGCTGGTAGCAAAAAACTGAGCACCTCTCATTCTCCTTCCGTCTTGTAAGTTCTACACAGAGGTTGGGGGAAGTCCTGTGGCCTCGCCGCTTTTCACACATTTCTCCCCCTGCACCACTCTGTGTAAAGAACTTTATTATTATTATTATTATTTCACTCTGAAGTTATATTGGAAATAAATCAAACCTTTTGCCAAATGATTTATTAATTTTCTCCCAGAGGCTTTTTTTTTCCTCCACTGGTGCTCAGTGACTACATTGCTCATGGTGGCCATTTTTCCTTTGGCTTATTTGTTTCATTTTATTTCTTAACTTGATAGGACAGAGAGAAATTGAAGAGAGGGGAAATAAAGGGAGAAGCCCTGCTTCGTCACTCATGAAGCTTTGCCTCTGCTAGTGGGAACCAGAGGCTTCATATTTCGGGACTTGCTCTTGGTGATGGGATCACCACCGAGGCTCTTCTGCCAGATTTTTAAAGTACCATGTTTTTTCAGCATCTGAGGAGATAGGACATCAATTACTTAATTGCAAAAATAATTTGAGTTGTCAATTTCTCACTGTAAAACAATGATGTTTTAAATTATCTTTTTTACTTTGTGACTTTCCTGATTTAATCTTTGGATCTTAGTTTCTTTATTAGAAGTGGAGATATTGGGAGTCGGGAGGTAGCGCAGCGGGTTAAGCGCACGTGGCGCAAATCGCAAGGACCGGCATAAGGATCCCGGTTCGAGGCACCTGCAGGGGAGTCGCTTCACAGGCGGTGAAGCAGGTCTGCAGGTGTCTGTCTTTCTCTCCCCCTCTCTGTCTTCCCCTCCTCTCTCCATTTCTCTCTGCCCTACCCAACAATGATGATGACAACAATAACAACAACTACAACAAGAAAACAACAAGGGCAACAAAAGGGAGTAAATAAATAAACAAATATTTTAAAAAGAAGTGGATATATTAATAACTACTTGTTGGGGCTGGGGATTGGCATGTCCAGATTAAGCCAATATGCTGCGATGTACTGGAACCCAGGTTAAAATATCCATCTATGTACCGGTAGGGGGGATATTTCACACTTGGGTGATGCAGGTCTGCAGCTCTCTCTCTCTCTCTCTCTCTCTTTCTTTCTCCCTCCCCCTGCCCCCTCTCAATTTCTAACCTATCAAACAAAAGGCAAAAATAGCCACTGGAAGCAATGGATCCATCTTGCAGGCACCAAGACCCAGTGATAGCCCTGGTGGCCATATAACAGCAACAACTTGTAGGAGACTACTTGAAGCTCAAGGACAAGGAAGGAATTCTGAAACTGTCGAACCTCTTCAGTGTGAGTGTGTGTACACAACCTTACCTTGGAAAGCTTAAGAATGGTATAAAATGATTTCCTGTTTTCATGTCTACAAATCTAGCCCGTTGTTGGATAGTATGCCAGCTCCCCCTGGCTTCTGCTTAACCATATGCCTATATAGGGATAGATTTAATCCCATTCAAAGCTTTGGTCTATTTACATAAATCACTTTTACATTTACATAAAGCACTCCAGGGCATTGGTGGTTCAGTGATAGGATTCTTGCCTGCTCTGCCCCCTCCTTGTCACACTCTGATTTTCACCAGTCACTTTTCTCTCCACCCTCTCTATGTCACATCCTGTTTCCACCCTACTTGGCAAGTATATATAAAGACAGCGTTGTGAGTTTTACAGTACTTGAGTTTAGCTTAGCTCGTCTTAGATTGTGCTGCGTCCTGCATGAATAAAGAGATACTGCGTACAACCCAGCCATGAGTTCCTGGTCGTCTGTTACCCGCCTGTGAAGCCAGCCCGGCGAAAACAACATAGCCCGGCTAGCTCAGTCGGTAGAGCATGAGACTCTTAATTTCAGGGTCGTGGGTTCGAGCCCCACGTTGGGTGCCATAAGTTGTTTTAGCTGTCTTTATATATACTTGCCAAGTAGGGTGGAAACAGGATGTGACATAGAGAGGGTGGAGAGAAAAGTGACTGGCAAAAATCAGAGTGTGACAAGGAGGGGGTGGAGCAGGCGAGAATCCTATCACTGAACCACAAATGCCCTGGAGGCAGGGTGGTACTTGTTAACAGTGGTTATGTAAATAGAATGAAGTGGTTATGTAAATAGAATAGTGTTAAGCAGGGGGGATTAAACCAAATGAAACAGAAGGGGTCTCATGCATGCCAACATTGGACCAGATATATGGTTACTTATTCCTTTTCTATGCATGATTTTACCTCTTCTGAAGTAAAGGGACTTGGGGAGTGGTGTACCTTGTTAAGCATATATATTACTATACACAAGGACCCAGGTTCAAGCTCCAGGTCCCCACCTGTAAGAGGGAAATTTTACAAGTGATGAAAGAGTACTTCAGACGTCTCTACCTCTCTCTTCCTCCCCTGCTCTGTCCACCTTCCTTTCCATTTCTCTGTCTTATCCAATAAAAATTAATTAAAAATCAAAGAAGAAGTAAATGTTGGTACACGTAAGGAGAAATTGAGAGATTACACATATTTTAATTAATTAGAGTATAAAGTCACCCTACAGATCACTTGAAATTATCTTTGTTTATTTATTGGATAGAAACAGCCAGAAACTGAGAGGGAAGTGGGGGTGATAGAGAGGAAGAGATACAGAGAGACACCTGCAGCCCTGCATCACCACTCATGAAGCTTTTCCCCTGCAGGTGGGGCCTGGGTGGCTCAAACCTGGGTCCTTGCATATTACATCCTGGGCACTCAGTGCGCCACCACTGCCTCCAGACTACATTCTGAAGCTTGTTTCCCTGTGATTATAGTACTCAAAAGTTTTATTCTTCACTTTACTTAATCCTGACGATATGAATAGAAAGTATATATAATTAATACAGAAAAAGTCTAAGAGAGAATCTCCTTCCATACTGAATATTGAAGAAACTAGACTTAGGAAAACGGATAAACGCTCCTTGAAAACTGAACATCCCCAGTGAGCACTCCCACTCCTGGGTTCCAGTTTCTGGCTCTCACTCACCAAGCAGCAGTTCCTTGAGAGCTTGTCCTGACTTCACCTACAATGTGTGACTTCCTACCTGCCTTTCATTCTCATCCGCTTTGAGTCCCAAAGTCACCTGGCTGTGTTCTCCTGTGGATGGCATTTGTCCTTCTTAGCCAGGTACCCCAGTTACCTGAGGAAATGAAATGTGTTCTGAGCAAGGGTTTGGGAGTCAAAAGGCATGAGTTGGTCTGACTCAGGAGGCTCCCTGAGTAACTGATGTTAATAGTATTATCGAACTCAGGCATCTTTTAAAAAAAATATTTATTTATTTATTTCCTTTTGTTGCCTTATTGTTGTAGTTATTATTGTCATTGTTACTGATGTCATCATTGTTGGATAGGACAGAGAGAAATGGAGAGAGAAGGGGAAGACAGAGAGGAGGAGAGAAACATAGACACCTGCAGACCTGCTTCCTGTGAAGTGACACCTCTGCAGGTGGGAGGCCAGGGGCTCGAACTGGGATCCTTATGCCGGTCCTTGCACTTTGTCTCACATGCTCTTAACCCGCTACACTACCGCCCAACTCCCATAACTCAGGCATTTTATGAGAACTCACCACAAAGCAATGTTTTCTTCACTGAGAACATGCTTTACAGTTTGTTGCTATGCACACAGTGGAATGAGGCCCAGACTGCATTCTTTTCTGCATGTTTTATGACACCTTAAACGCTGCGTAGGAATGGAAAGCCTCCTTCATGTGTACCAAGTCAGTACTTTTAGAAGGCAGCCAGATGCCTTGATCATAGCTAAACAGCACTGAAATATCCGTGTGTGTGTGTGTGTGTGTGTGTGTAATCTATTTTTTAAATATATTTATTTTATTTATTGGATACAGACAGTCAGAAATCAAGAGGGAAGGAGGAAAGAGAGAGAGAGAGAGAGAGAGAGAGAGAGAGAGAGAGACCTACAGCCCTGCCTCACCACTTGCAAAGCTTTCCTCCTCCAGGTGGGGACAGGAGGATTGAACCTGGGTCCTGTGCATTGTAACATGTACACTCAACCAGGCACAGCACTACCAGCCTCACTCTGAAGTACTTCTCAAAAATCATTTCTCCTTCCAAAGCAAGAGAAACAGACCCTTGGTTGATGCTGTCTTCTTTGTAGTAAATGAGAGGTCTGCATCTCTTTGATGGCTAAGCAGAAACAGGATAGATGCAGATGGCTTTGTCAACTAAGAGGAAACTATTCTTTAAGAAATCTACCTGCTGTTATGAAATCCTTCATCGTGAGATTGAGGACTCAAATCAAAGATGTTAGAAGTATGCTTGATGTTGGGGCACAATGAAAGTCCCTGGCCAAGTTTTATTCCCAAATGCTGACATGCTTGGCGGTTTCTGTACTTCTGGAAGGAAGACTGTCTGTTCCATGATGAAGTACTTCCCATCGCAGCAGACTGTGTGGAGTCAGAAATGAACATTCCATGTGCTGACTCTGCACACACCGTCTCCTACAATGCAGAGAGAGCTTGATCTCACAGTAGATACCCTCCCCTGCCCAAAGGATGTCAGTGCAGACGTCCCTCTCTCCCCCTCCACTGACCAGCACCCCCTCCCTGTCTCTAAATAAATAAATATTAGAAATAAAATAGTAGAAAAACAGAAGCACATCAACTATTGGGGTCAGAATCTTAAATTCAGAACAAAAGTGAGTGAATTCAGCGAAAGCTACTGTCCGCCTCATGGAGTAGCTGGAATGTGACTGTGTTCACCTGTGCTCACCCAGCTTAGGGAAAGCTCATCCGATAAAAACTTGGGCACCTCACCTGGAAGATGGTTCTCAAACATCTTGGTGAGGTGCTATGACTACATTGCAAACTTAGCCCTTCTTATTCTAGTGTTTGCCCTTCTTCCGTAGCCAGTCAACAGCGTCAGGTTGAAAGCTGTCAGGAGCTGCTTGTTGCTGGCTTTGAAAGTGACTGGGATCCATGTGGATTCAGTCGGCTAGGAAGGATCGTCAGTTTCCCCAATGAATGGGTACTCACGGGATGCACCAAGAGAAGGTCGATCCAATGCATCCCAACTTAGCCCTGATAACTAATCACACGTGACAGTTTATATCCTATATGTGTTGTTTTGCTTCTTCACAAAGGTTTCGCTGGGTCAAGCTCTTGAGCTCTGCATGGTGCCTGGGAGGTGACCTGTCAACTCAAGGTGGAACTTCTCAGCAGCTGGGCAGCCTGTCCTATCCACTGTGGTAGCCTAGCACAAAAGTTCAGCCCTACTTCTTAGAGGCCAGTAGCACCCACCTCAATGCAGAAATATATAAATTGTCTCCAGAGGGGCCAGGTGGTGGCACACTTGGTTGAGTGCACATGTTACTGTGTGCAAGGATTTGGGTATGAGCCCCAGTCCCCATCTGCAAGAGGGAAAGCTTCACATGCAGTGAAGCAGAGCTGCAGGTCTCTCCCTCTCCCTCTCCCTCTCCCTCTCCCTCTCCCTCTCCCTCTCCCTCTCCCTCTCCCTCTCCCTCTCCCTCTCCCTCTCCCTCTCCCTCTCCCTCTCCCTCTCCCTCTCCCTCCTCTCCCTCTCCCTCTCCCTCTCCCTCTCCCTCTCCCTCTCCCTCTCCCTCTCCCTCTCCCTCTCCCTCTCCTCTCCCTCTCCCTCTCCCTCTCCCTCTCCCTCTCCCTCTCCCTCTCCCTCTCCCTCCTCTCCCTCTCCCTCTCCCTCTCCCTCTCCCTCTCCCTCTCCCTCTCCCTCTCCCTCTCAATCTCCCTCTCAATCTCAATTTTCCTCTCAATTTCCCTCTCAATCTCCCTCTCCCTCTCCCTCTCCCTCTCCCTCTCCCTCTCCCTCTCTCCCTCTCCTCCTTCTCTTTACCTGGTCCTTCCCTCTGGATTTCTAGCTGTTTCTCTTCAATAAGTAAATCAAGATAATGTTTTTTAAATTACCTTCAGACAATACTAAATATCCTTCAAGGACCAAAATGACTCTTAACTGTAAGCCATACCACTGAGTTCATAATCACTACAGTTCAGTAGATACTTGTGACTGACTACCTTTGATGAGCCAGGGACCCATACTAAGTTGGAGTGAACAAGATGTAGAATGTTTCCGCTCTCAACATATTTGTGCTCAAGAAAGGAGGTCTGACTGAAGCCAAGTGAACAAATTAACAGCACTAATTCCGGTTGTGATAAATGTGAAATATTAAGCAGAGTGATGGAATTAAAAGTGACTTATGGTCAAAGATGCTGAAGTGAGATCTGACACCCAGCTGGGGCTCCCCATAGGGAATAGGAGAGTAAAGGGGTCAGCTTTCAGGCACAGGGGCTTCTAGAAGGAAGTTTCCAAAGGAGAGTGTGAATTTATAGTTTTCAGAGAGCAGAATGGAGACTGATATGATAACTCCTTGGAAGAGAGGTGGGGAGTAGATGCAGGCCATAGTAGGTTTTCAGAGTCCAAGGTAAACTGCTCAATTTTCTTCCAGGTGAGATGGGATGCCGACAAGGATCTCCAAGTTAGCATGAGATCACTTGTGTTTTCAAGGTTTCATTCATTCCAGCTCATGTGTGGGGATACCTGCAGGGTTGCTCAGGCATCATGGATAATGGGACTAAGGAGAATGCAGCTGTCATTCAGGGATCATTGAAGAGAACCTGTACTGGGTGGTTGTAACACATAATTGAGGAAATAAGAGATGAAGGTTGCCTTGAGAGGACATGAGAACAACAAGAAGAGAGAGATTGGATCTCTGCCTGAACTTGAGAGTCTTATTCACTTACACAAGAACTAGACATGAGTTTTTTTAAGAGCAGAAACATGACCGGTTAACTCAGTGTTACTTCGTTTTCACAGGATTTTCCAACCTGCGATTCAAGTTGGATTTCTTTACGGAAAGAACGCTGTTTTTTTTCCTATAACGGAGATTAATAGACTGTAACACCAACTTAATTATACTTGCTTCCTTGACTACTTTCATTGGTTTAATATTTACTCTGATTAACAATTATTATGTAACTCAGCATAGGGTGAGACCACTGGGGGGAAAATCTGGACGTAAATTTTCATTAGTTTAAATCTGGTGTTAAAAGCAGTTCCCTTGTGTGACCCATGTTTGAGCCTGGCCTTGACTACCTGAAAAGTCAGCCCAGAGTAGTAAAGTACCAGATATGACAAAAGAGATGCTCAAAGCATATTTTGAAGAAAGAAAACTTTCTTTGTGTACCCCTGATTATTTTCCTTTAAGTTTTATGAAATTGATCACCTTAACAAGAACATAACCATAACTAGTGTTTATTGAGCACTAGTGAATGAATATATGCATATATATTTATATATTATCAAGGAATCTTATATATGATTTAATAATATATATAGCATATTAAGTGTAATTCTCCTGGCAGGCCTGTATGGCCTACAGAAGACACAGGTGATTAAGTAAGATACTCATGGTCACCTAGCTGGTGAATTTGTTTCCTTAAGCCCTCCATCTTCTGAAAATTCCCAGAGTTCTTTGACTGTCACTGCATGATTCCAGTCTCCAGAACTATCTTTCTTTCTTCCTTTTTTAGATGTTTCTATTTATTATTGAATAGAGACAGGAGAAATTGAGAGGGAAAGGGTGAAACAGAGGGAGAGAGAGACAGAGGAGAGATAGAGAGGGAGAGAGACAGGAGAGATGATAGAGAGGGAGAGACAGGAGAGATAGAGAGGGAGAGAGACAGAGGAGAGATAGGGAGAGAGACAGAGGAGAAATAGAGAGAGAGACAGGAGAGATAGAGAGGGAGAGAGACAGAGGAGAGATAGAGAGGGAGAGACAGAGGAGAGATAGAGAGGGAGAGACAGGAGAGATAGAGAGGGAGAGACAGAGGAGAGATAGAGAGGGAGAGAGACAGAGGAGAGATAGAGAGGGAGAGACAGGAGAGATAGAGAGGGAGAGACAGAGGAGAGATAGAGAGGGAGAGACAGGAGAGATAGAGAGGGAGAGACAGAGGAGAGATAGAGAGGGAGAGACAGGAGAGATAGAGAGGGAGAGAGACAGAGGAGAGATAGAGAGGGAGAGACAGGAGAGATAGAGAGGGAGAGAGACAGGAGAGATAGAGAGGGAGAGACAGGAGAGATAGAGAGGGAGAGACAGGAGAGATAGAGAGGGAGAGACAGGAGAGATAGAGAGGGAGAGACAGGAGAGATAGAGAGGGAGAGACAGGAGAGATAGAGAGGGAGAGACAGGAGAGATAGAGAGGGAGAGACAGGAGAGATAGAGGGAGAGACAGGAGAGATAGAGAGGGAGAGAGACAGAGGAGAGATAGAGAGGGAGAGACAGGAGAGATAGAGAGGGAGAGAGACAGAGGAGAGATAGAGAGGGAGAGAGACAGAGGAGAAATAGAGAGGGAGAGACAGGAGAGATAGAGAGGGAGAGAGACAGAGGAGAGATAGAGAGGGAGAGACAGGAGAGATAGAGAGGGAGAGAGACAGAGGAGAGATAGAGAGGGAGAGACAGGAGAGATAGAGAGAGAGAGACAGAGGAGAGATAGAGAGGGAGAGAGACAGAGGAGAAATAGAGAGGGAGAGACAGAGGAGAGATAGAGAGGGAGAGAGACAGAGGAGAAATAGAGAGGGAGAGACAGGAGAGATAGAGAGGGAGAGACAGGAGAGATAGAGAGATAGAGAGACAGAGGAGAGATAGAGAGGGAGAGACAGAGGAGAGATAGAGAGGGAGAGAGACAGGAGAGATAGAGAGGGAGAGAGACAGAGGAGAAATAGAGAGGGAGAGAGACAGGAGAGATAGAGAGGGAGAGAGACAGAGGAGAAATAGAGAGGGAGAGAGACAGGAGAGATAGAGAGGGAGAGAGACAGGAGAGATAGGGAGGGAGAGAGACAGAGGAGAAATAGAGAGGGAGAGAGACAGAGAGAAGATAGAGAGGGAGAGAGACAGAGGAGATAGGGAGAGAGAGACAGAGAGAAGATAGAGAGGGAGAGAGACACCTGCAGCCCTGCTTCACCACTGGCAAAGATTTCCCCTGCAGGTGAGGATAGAGCAAACAAAAGGATAATCTTGATAATAGGGACTGGAGTTTGAAGCACACTTTCATGTTAAAGGATGATGCCTCCCTTGCTCTAATGACTGAGGTGGGTAAATCATGTCAAAATTCATCTTGGGAGGGCTCATGTAATAAAAATTAATAATAATACAAGCACTGGAGGGGCCAAGTGGTGGTGGTGCACTCGGCTGAGTGAACATGTTACCATGTACAATGGCCCCAGGTCCAAACCCCCAGTCCCCACCCACAGGGGGAAAGTTTCACAAGTGGTGAAGCAGGTATCTCTCTTTTGCATCTCCTTCTCTCTTTTAAAATTTTTATCTATCTATTTATATATTTTTATCGATTTATTATTGAATAGAGACAGATAAATTGAGAGGGTAGGGGGAGATAGAGAGGGAAAGAGACAGAGAGACACCTGCAACCCTGCTTCACCACTCCTGAAGCTTTCGTCCTGCAGCTGGGGGCCAGCGGATTGAACCTGGGTCCTTGCACACTTTAATATGAGTGCTTAACCGGGTTTGCCACCACCAGGCCCCCTCATGTCCTCTGTCTCTGCTTCCCCTCTGTTTCTTTCTGTCTTATCAAAATACACACACACACACACACACACACACACACACACACACACACACACACACACTTAAAAACAAATTAAGCACCAGCAACCATGCAACATCTGGTACCTAGGTGGATTGATGATGCAGCTCTTTCTCCGGTTCTGTTATCCTTCCTCCTTGGTGTTAATTAAAAGCTAGTTGTACCATTAGGAAGGTCAGTTTTAATTCTTAACTGATTCACAACCTTTCCCCTCATTCTCATTAAAATGTATGTCAGAAGACAACCCACAACCACCAAATCCATGCGTCTTACAGAGGCAGAGAGTAGTGAGTCACTTTCTCAATTGGCGGGGCACCCCACCAAACCAGATGTTCGCAGTAAAGAGGACTTCCAGTGGGCTGCATGAAGCTAGCTGCATCGGTTTTTAGTGTGAGCTGTGATCTTTCAGACACTTGATTAGTTGGCCATTTGGGGCTTGCTCTGCAGGGCTCCTCTTTCCGCAGAGTGAGGTGTCTCCTGCATGATGGATGGGGCTGGGATCTCAAGGCAATGAATGTTGATGTCCACACCCACCATGCCGCCTTTAAATGAGAATGAAATGGAGGGCAATGGATATAACAGAGTAGAAACTGAATTCTTGGCTCAGTGACTACTGGGCTCCATTATCTAAACTGATCTCTGATAAACATGCAAACAAGCATTCATAATTACATATTTTGGTGTAAGATGTGTTAGAGGAAAAATGAAATAAAAACACACTAGAAAAAATATGACTCCTTGTTGTACTGTTTGTGTATTTTCACAGTCTCCTTCAAAAAAAATCTAACACTATACGAATCTTTGAAAAAATGCTGTGGAACGACTTCAGATGCTTTCTCTCAGTTACCATGCGCCTTCCTGATTGGCGACACTATGCTGGAGGTTAGTACTGTTTGCTCTCCTTTGTTCTTTTACTTATTTATTGTCATCACTTACTGTTTTGCTTATGTATTTTAATGAGGGGTAGATAGATGATGGATGGGGAGAAAGATAATAGTGAAGCATCACTCCGCCTGGCTATGGTGGTGCTGGGGACTGACTCTGGGGCCTCACAGCCTCAGGCATGACCCTTATGCTACCTCTCCAGCCTTTCTTTGTACTTCTAGTTAATGCCATGCTTGTCTTGAAAATCAGCTCACCTGGAGAGTGAACTTGTTTTGCCAGATAAATGAAGCAGATTTGAGCTTGGCCCCAATGCTCTGGAGAAAGCTTGCCTGCTGTGGTGGCTCTCTTATTTCCATCTCTTCCTGTCTCTCCACCTCAAAAATCAACCCCAACACAATACCTGCACAAGCATCCTGGTTTGAGCCCCCGGCTCCCCTCCTGCAGGGGAGTCACTTCACAGGTGGTGAAGCAGGTCTGCAGGTGTCTATCTATCTCCCCTCCCACCCCTCACTTCACCCCCCCCCGTCTTCCCTTCCTCTCTCCATTTCTCTCTGTCCTATCCAAAAACCATGACATCAATAATAACTACAACAATAAAACAAGGGCAACAAAAGGGAATAAATAAATAAATAAATAAATATTTAAAAAGTGAACCAAAGCAATGAAGCTCCAGTGTTTTTTTTTTCTTTTTATCTATTTATTTATTTTTTGGTGGGGGCAGGGTTAATGTAACAATAATCTTAAAAGCCTACCACCTACCATCTACCTAACTAACTACCTACTTATCCATCACCTGTCTATCACCTCTTCACCCATTCATCATATTTCTATGAGGTAGATTCCCATATCAAAGGCAAATAGTCTTTACTCAGTAGGTTGAGTATATGTGGTATCTCTACTCTTTTTCACATTTTTTTCTTCTTCATTTTGTTCTATTCCTCTTTCCTTTCTTCCTTCCCCCTTTTGAAAATCAGTGAGATGATTATGTTTTTTCAGTAATCCCAGAATTTCAACTATTAGGAACACTCTGAGAGATGACTATAAAAATCTTGAAAAGGCATTATTTTTCTAGCAAAATGCAGAATTTATGCATGCAAACGATTCAAAGAATCTTAAGATTGGAGCTAGTTTCCTTTTAGATTCTCTCTTTTTTTATTATTTTCCCCTTTATTTTATTCTTTTCAGATAGAATGGACTATTTCCTAGGGGACACCTACTTGGCTCTGGACTTCAAAGCCCAGCCAGTTCCCGTCCCACATCTGGTTGCTGCGGGGAAGTCACAGTTGCTCTGCTCAGTGCTTTAAGTTTATCGACATATCCATTTCCTTTTTCTTTTTTTAACAGACCTTGATAGGAGTTCTTTCTATGAGAGAAAACTGAGTCACAGAGCAGTCAGGCCAGGGTAGGTGCCTGTTAGACCAAGCTTTCACCCTCATCAGGTCTGCCAAGGCCTCATGAGAGCAGTCCAGAGAGGACAGTCAAGACTTCCTTACTTGGCTCGTGGGAGATGAAGAGCCTTGAGGAGAAGCAAAGCAGACTTTGTAAGCAAATCTGTGCAACTTTCTGCAGATACAGAAAACAAACCTTTCCTTGAGTCCTGCTAACAAGCCCAGATGAGCAAATCCATCCCTCCTGTTTATGGCTTATTGAGCACGGCAACATTTGATCTACTTCCTCCCTGTAAACAAACGAACAAACATCCAAATGCTTGGGAACCAGTTCTAACCTCTCTGTTCTACAAACAAGCTGAGAGCACCACAGAGTGAAGTCCTGGGTCAGGTTCTCCACACAGCTTCACTGTTTCCCCTACACAAGCCTCTGCTTTTCCTTTAGTAACTACGCCTCTGTATGCTTTTTACAGTCTCTTAATTCATCTTTGACTCTCCAGGCTTCTTCTGTTCTTCATCACCCTGCTCAGTCCATCCATCTGCTCAGCCCAGTGGTGCAAGTTGCTGCCAGGGGTCATCACTGATGTTGGCCCTGGAACTAAGTAGCATATAACAGAAACCTGGACCCCTCTGCAGAGTCCTTGGAGTGGAAATCTAATCAGAATCTTCTCTTGGCTTGGGGGATAGACCGGCTGGCCAAAGTCCATGTCCAGAGGAGAAGCAATTACAGAAGCCAGAGCTTCCACGTTCTGCTCCCCATGAAGAATTTCGGTCCGTCCTCCCAGAGGGGTAAGTGATGGGGGAAATAAGCCAGAAGTCTCTGTACCCAATTCTACCAGGATCCAAAGAGATTGTCACAAGGAGTCTTGGTTTTATACCATCAGTGAAAGGGAAGCAAGTCTGGAAAACACCAGAGGAAGCCTGGCACAGTTACACGTATTTGAGAGAGAAAGAGTATAAAGCGGAAAGACACTTGGAAGTAGTAATAGGTGTGGGGAGTGAATAAATGGCAGGAACACTGAAAAAATTGGGGGCATATATATTATGCTACAGAATCAGCCCATATGGGTGACCTTGGGAGAACTGTTGAAGTTTCCAGTGGAGGGGCCCTCCACTGGAAACTTCAACAGTTCTCAAAAGGCTCCCCACCTGCAGGGAGTTTCTTCACAGGAGGTGAAGCAGGTCTGCAGGTGTCTATCTTTCTCTCCCCCTCTCTGTCTTCCCCTTCTCTCTCCATTTCTCTTTGTCCTATCCAACAATGACAACAATAATAACTGTTCTGGCTCCTACGCTATTTAATATTTACATCAATGACCTCCCAGAAACTTCTTCAAGGAAGTTCATCTACGCCGATGACATCTGCTGTGCAACTCAGGCATCCAAGTTCGACATCCTCGAGGAAACACTCACGAAAGACATGTCTCTGATATCTGATTACTGTAAAAAATGGCGACTAATCCCTAGCACTGCAAAAACGGTATCATCTGTTTTCCATCTACACCATGCCTCGGCCTCGCGTGAGCTTAATGTGCAGCTTGACGATACGAGAATCCGGCACGAAGCCCAGCCAGTCTATCTTGGCGTTACTCTCGATTGCACTCTGTCATTTCATGAACATCTCATAAAAAATGCAGCAAAGGTGGGCGCGAGGAATCACATCATTGCAAGACTGGCCAACTCCTCATGGGGCGCGAGCGCTTCCACACTGTGATCATCATCTCTGGCATTATGCTATTCCACTGCAGAATACTGTGCCCCAGTATGGTTCCGTAGCCCCCATGTCCACTTGGTCGATTCCAAATTATATTCCTCCATGAGGATAATTTCTGGAACCATCTGTTCCACCCCGGTTCCATGGCTGCCAGTTCTTAGCAACATCGCCCTGCCAGATATTCGTCGGGATGCGGCATCATCTAAGTTCATTTCCCACGTCTACGCTCGACTGGACCTGCCAATATACGCGGATATCTTCGCCCACCCTGTCCAACGCTTGACGTCTCGTCACCCAATCTGGTCCCCTACGCCTACACTGAACTTCTCTGTTCCAGACTCTTGGAAACAGAGTTGGCAGTCAGCTGAGGTAAAGAACAAACACCTCATCACAGACCCCTGTGAGCGTCAACCCGGCTTTGACCTAGCATGTTATGATTGGGCCCTCCTCAATCGCTATCGAACAGGCCATGGCCGGTGCACCTCTATGTTCCATCGCTGGGGAGCCAGAGATGACCCAAACTGCCCCTGCGGCTACAGACAGACTATGACCCACATAGTCAACAACTGCCACCTCTCCAGATTCAAAGGAGGTCTCGAAACTTTACATCAGGCTCAACCTGACACTGTTGACTGGCTACTGAAGAAGGGCAAACGCTAGAAGAACTACAACAATAAAACAACTAGGGCAACAAAAGGGAATAAATAAATAAATGTAAATAAAATAAAATTTAAAAAACAAAGAAAAACAAAGAGTGGAATTACTGTATGATCCGAAGTAACAGCTTAGGCATTTACCCAGAGGACACATGAGCACTTATCTAAAGGGGCATACATTGTACACCCTAGTCATGATACATTATTTACAGTGATCAAAGAGTGGAAGCAGCCTAATTTCTCATCTACAGATGACTGGCTAAAGAAGTTAGGTTCTGAGAAATTACTCAGCAAATAAAACAAAAACAAAATAACAATACTGTGGGGTCCCCCTAGGACTCTCCTGTGAGAGAGAGAGAGCTTATGTTCACATGTATCCATAAACTACTGCAAAATATATACCTGAAAGCAGAAGTACACTAGAGTTTGCAATGAGTACCTCCCTACCACTTCCTCTCCACTATTCCAAGCTTTGGGTCCATGATTGCTCAACAATTTGTTTGGCTTCGTATGTTAATTCTCTTTTCAGTCACCAGGTTCCAGATGTCATCAGGATGCCGGCCAGGCTTCTCTGGACTGAAGACCCCACCAATGTGTCCTGGAGCTCCGCTTCCTCAGAGACCCACCCTACTAGGGAAAGAGAGAGGAAGACTGGGAGTATGGACGGACCAGTCAACGCCCATGTTCAGCAGGGAAGCAATTACAGAAGCCAGACCTTCCACCTTCTGCATCCCACAATGACCCTGGGTCCATGCTCCCAGAGGGATAAAGAATAGGAAAGCAATCAGGGGATGGGATGGGATATGGAGTTCTGGTTGTGGGAACTGTATGAAATTGTACCCCTCTTATCCTATGATCTTGTCAGTGTTTCCATTTTATAAATACAAATTAAAAAATAAAAGTAATAAATGAATACTGTGTTCTTTTGGGGAAAAGTGGATGAAACTGGAGCTGATCTGAGTATAGTTAATAAAATAAGTAATGATATGGAAAACAACTACTGGATATTTTCACTCATATGTAGAATCTACACAACTGTACACGTGGACCTGCAAAAACCAAAACAAACAAAGCAAAACAAAAACAAAGTGTTTCTAAGAATGGTGAAAAATATGTTGGTTATCTTTGCATTGTTGGAAGGCGGGAACACAGAACCTTGATAGTGTGTGTCCTGTGGAATTAGACTAATCCTACAATCTTGTAACCCACTATAATGACAAACAAACAAATAAATAAAATGAGCAAGCCTTGAATCTGAGCCTCTGATACTGCAAATGAGAGGGATTCTGTTGTTGTTGTTGTTTGTTTGTTTGGTTTTCAATGAGGGAAATACAAAGAGAAAAACCAGAGCACTGCTCAGCTCTGGCTTATGGTGGCATTGGGGACTGAACCTGGGACCCCAGAGCCTCAGGCATGAATGTATTTTGCATAGCATTATACTGATACTGGAGAAGCAACCTCCTTCCTCCCTTCCTTCCTTCCTTCCTTCCTTCCTTCCTTCCTTCCTTCCTTCCTTTCTTCTTCTTCTTCTTCTTCTTCTTCTTCTTCTTCTTCTTCTTCTTCTTCTTCTTCTTCTTCTTCTCTCTCTTTCTTCCTCTCTCTCTTTCTTTCTTCCTCTCTCTCACTTTCTCTCTCTCTCTTTCTTCCTTTCTTTCTTTCTTTCTTTCTTTCTTTATTCCTCTCTCTTTCTCTCTTCCTCTCTTTTTTATTTCTTCCCCTCTCTTTCTTTCTTCCTCTCTCTTTCTCTCTTTCTTTCTTTCTTTCTTTCTTTCTTCCTCTCTCTCTCTTTCTTTCTTTTTATCTACAAATACTAAAGCAGCAGGATAGGACCACAGACAAAACAAACAAACAAATATAACAAAAAAGATGTGAATGTGGGTAACATATGGGAAGACATCTTACAATCTAAACTGCTGTTTTTAAAGGTGTTTCATGTTCAGATTGGAGACTTGAATTGTTTCTTAGAGTATACTAATAGTCATAATGCTGGTGTTAGTAACTATAGCAACTAATTTTTCACTGAGTTCTTTTAATATTGTATACACTATGTTAAAAGTCCTTCAAGAATTAGTGAACTGAATTCTCATAGTGACTCCCTTTGCTGGGTACAGGGATTAGATATTAGACCTTTTAAGGGGTGAAGAAATTAAGACTTTATGAAGTATGGTGGATTGTAAAGACATGTAGGCAGTAAATGAGAGACACATATTCAAATTAAGATACACTTTCTTATACTAGGAAGATGTGCTTGGGTGTTGTTGAGGGCTGTGAGGGCAAAGAAAATCGAAATTTTTTTTTTTTTTTTTAGCACTGGCCTCAATACCTCTTGGTATATCAACAATAGGACATAGACACCCCCCCCAACTGTGGTGGAAATATCATTTTTTAACCTTTCCATAGTCTGTTTCCACATATAGAAATATACACTCGTACAGGGGATCTCTTTTCCCCACTGATTTTATGGAACTATCAGTCAGGACACCCCAATCTATTTTATCCTAGGAATCAGCAGGTGACCTAAATGTTGGTCAGAGACGTGCCATGGAATTGGGCTTATTGAGAAGAGTAATGCAAATGCTGAAATCAGGTTGAGGAGAAGACCCTGAAGTCAGAACACTGTCTGGGGAGTATTTCCACTCCATAATTTCAAGACTCTTGGGTGACCAGAGATATTTTGATCACTACCCCTTTTCAGTTCTTTGTTGCTTCCTTCACTTTTACATATCATAGAAACTTTCATCGTTATTTATTTTTTTACTTAGATTAACTGTATTTTTTTCTGTTATTTTCAAAAGGGAGGTAGCACCTGAAGATTAGAAGTCCAGACTCTTTAATCTGATGATTGATGTTTTTATCCCAACTCTACTGTTAACTAGGTAGATACTTTTGAACAAGTTACTTAGTTTATTTTGATAGGCTTTCTGACCTATGAAATGGAGGTGGGGGGTTAAGAAAATGAGCCACTGGGCAGGGAGAGATAGCATAATGGTTATGCAAAGAGATTCTCATGCCTGAGGCTCTAAGGTCTCAGGTTCAATCCCCTGTACCACCATAAACTAGAGCTGCTCAGTTCTCTGGGGGAAAAAAAGAAGAAAATGAGGCACCACATATACTTGGCTTAGCATAGTGCCCACATTTGATCATGCCACTGACTCGATAGTATCGTTTTTCTTATCAACTCTAGTAAATAATAGCTGCTCTAATTTCCTTGGCAACCAGAGAAGTATGTTCTTTATCCTTTAAATCAGGCCTGGATAATTTCTACAAAAACTAAATATAGATATATATCATTAAAAACACCAGCCTATAATGGGCTTTTATAAAATTAGAGCCAAGGACTCACTGGAAACATAAGAGAACATAAGAATGTAGAAGACTTGTAGCAGTAGAAGTTATACTGATTATAGACCACTAAGAACTTACACAATCAAATGATGCATCTTGATACGTATTACATAAAAGATACTGATTCACATTTTATGACTGAGGTAACAGCTAACTTGGTATTCAGTGGATAATGGCTTAATGTCTGTTATGAGTTAGACATCATGATACTTTACTGGGATAAAGAGGAGATAGCTACAGACTGGAATAAAGTCTAGGAAGACAAGGAGTATAGATACCATCAGTGTATCTGAATAATAATAGAATGGGCACTGTATTGGCAATCAGGAAGTAAACATCTGCTTTGTAGTTTTGAATCTTACACTAATGACCTGGGCTACTTAGGGTGACTCTAGTTACAGAAACACCCCAAACTCCCCAAATTTCAGTATTTTAGTATAGTTGATTACTTACAGAAGACTTCAGTATGACTATCTCTGGCTAATGGTGGACATTCTCCACCTGCTAATTCAGTGATGTAGACTTTTCCCACCTGGTAGGATCCACACACTCAAATGTGTCTTCATTTAGGAGATGAGCGTGACCTAATTTCTGACTGGAACTAACACTCTGAACTTGCCCTCTTAATCCACAGGTGCAGAAATGTGGCTTCCTTCACCTAGACGCCAAGGGACTGAGGAAAAGGTCGTTCTTTTCCAATGCCAAGATCCAACTGTGTCTGACCATCTGCAGACAGAACCTTCTGGACTCTACTTGCAAAAGGGTGATTTTTCTAAGGCCTTAGAAAACTGGGAGATAGTAGGTCTTATTTACTTCATCATTTATCCATTGTCTTAACACACGCACGTGCGCGCGCGAACACACACACACACACACACACACACACACACACACACAGAGTTTGAAAACAGATCAAATCGATGGGGTTTACAGTCAACAATATTGATACCCCTTTCCCATATTTGGGAGCTACTCTCTTCCCTGATTCAGTTTTCTGTTCCTTTTTCCAGCCATGATATCATCTCCCCAGACAATAACTTGGATCCTCCTGCATATCAGATTTCAGGCTCAGGGAAAAAACAAACAAACTAGTATAGTCACAGGCCTTTTGGAATATAACTAACATAGGCCTACTAGCTATCTATAAAATGGAGACCCCCCCAACTCTTCATCTGCACTACTCCAGCCTTTAGGTTCATGATTAGTCAACAACTTGTTTGGCTTTATATGTTAACTCTGTTTTCAGGCACCAGGTTCCAGATGCTACCAGGATGCCAATCAGACTTCCGTAGGTAGACAACCCCACTAATGTGTCCTGGAGCTCCGCTTCCTCAGAGCTCTGCCCCACTAGGGAAAGATAGAGGCAGGCTGGGAGTATGGATCCACCTGTCAACACCCCTGTTCAGTGGGGAAGCAATTACAGAAGCCAGACCTTCCACCTTCTGTATCCCACAATGACCCTGGGTCCATAATCCTGGAGGGATAAAGAATAGGAAAGCTGTCAGGGATACAGAGTGCTGGTGGGGGGGAAATGTGTGGAGTTGTACCCCTCTTATCCTATGATTTTGTCAGTTTCCTTTATACTAAAAAGAAACAAACAGACAAAATACTATTGAATCACAATCTCATATAGTTTGATAATTCTTTATAGCCTTTGTCTTGAAAAATCTCAACATACCTAAATTTAATGCTTTATACACTATTGAAGGTAATTTTTTTAAACTACTCATTTACTGTGTGCATGTGAGCACAATACACAGAATAGAATATTATTTTTTAAGTTTCAAGTTTTTTTGTTTGCTTGTCTGTTTTGTTGCTTGTTTATTTGCATTGAGGCAAAATTAGAGAGGAGAGTGAGGAGATAGAGAGGGGCAGACACAGAGAGACACCTGCAGCACGGCTTCACTACTTGTGAAGATTTCCCCCTGACGGTAGAGACCAGGAGCTTGAACCCAGATCCTTGTGCATTGTCGTAGGTGCACACAACCAGATGTGCCACTACCTGGCCCCTGAAGCACTGTTGTGCTTATTAGCTGTGCCTGTATCAGGCTGGGACCTCAGACATGCAGAGCAGGCCCCCACCTGTGAACCGCCTTCCTAGCTATCATGAATCACCTTAGTTATGTCCAGATTGAACCCTGTGCCTCAAGCATGCAACATACATCTTTACAAGTAAGATAGAATTGAGCTGAAAGGTGAACACTCTGTAACTACAGTTTTATCATATGCTGAGAAAGTATAAAGTTGTAACATCTACGAAATTTTGGTTTTATTTACCTTAAGGGGTAAGAGTCTACTATGTTAGCTATCAGTGAGACACTAAAGTTGAAGTTCCCTTTTTCCCATTTCTTCATCTTTTTTTAAAAAGACTTGTTCATTTATTATTATTTATGATAGGGGAAAGAGGGAGGAAGGGTAAAAGGTGGGGTGGAGAGTCAGAACACTACCTTGGTACAAGTGATAATGGGTTTTAAACCTAGAACTTTGTGTTTGAGAACCCACATTTTACTCAGTGTGTCAATCCTGGGCCTCTCTTTACAATTTCTCCTGCCTCGTGTTTTCCTTCTTCTCCTTCTCTTTATCTTCTTTAATAGCTTAGGGTAGACTGGAATCACTTGATTTGGTTCAGATGAGTTCCCACAAGCTAAATCAGGATATTTTAAGCAGCAGTTTAGGTAAATTTGACTGGCAATCAGATAATGTCAAATATCTAGAATAAAATAAATGACAAGTCTTAGTTTAAACATCCCCCAGTAGTTCCTTACACCTGTCCTTTTGTGAACTGCAAGGGAACACATTACTTTCCCCCGATACTTTCCATGCTCTGAAACTGACCTCTGTATCACGCCAATATTTTTTCAGTCACAGGTTGTACAAACATTGCTTTTGTCCCATGTGCTAACCTAAATGAAAATGAACACAAAATTGTGACAGTGAGTAGTTATTTTCTCCTATGGCAGTAGGTTTACCCAATAATTGACCCAAAGTTGTAGACAGAGCTCACAATACCACCTCTGATTCCCTCGGTCCCATTTATCAGTTGATATTTATTTTGGCCAGGGAAGTTTTAAGTAATAATGCACCTTGATAGGGTAAAACTCTTTAGGCCAGTTCCCTGCTCCCCTTGCACTGATAATTAAGCAGGAATATATCAGTTCAGATTTCCGTTGTGGAGACAGATTCTAAAAAGTGGTTCAATGCAAAGTTAAGTACTATCCAAGATCACTTTGCTTGGAAATCACAAAGCTAGGGTTTTACTCTGACATAGAAATGATGAGAAGTTGATGTTTAACACAGGTGCAGAGAAGACAAGTCTTTGAAATGGGGCTCTTTCACTGGTAACCAAGAACAAAATCATTCTATTTTGAGTGGGCACTAACGTCACTTAGTCAATAGAGGAGGCAACTGAGGTCTGCACAGGGATAAGTCACACATCTCAATCTCTAGAATCCAGGTCTTCTGGTTCAAGGTGATTGCAAACTTCCACCAACTCATGACTCTGGAGATAAGAGGTTCTTTCAGCCTCTAGGTTTTGTTTGCCAGTTCTTGATCACTGTTTTAGAAAACCCTTACAGTGAGAGTTTTGTCATCATGGTATATTTATATCCTGCTCAAATATCTGTGCTCTCCCTGGGATAAAGTAATTCATTCATTCATTCATTCATTCATTCATTCATTCATTCATTCATTCTTTCATTCATTCATTCATCCACTCAAATTTTCATTGACTATCTGTTGGCTATCGATCCTGAGTCTGGGACAGGATATGGGGCCCTACATTGAGTTTATAGAGCCAACTCTTGATTACTAGATATTTGGTCATGGGGAAATCATTTTAATGTATATTTTTATCTTGATATTTTTACTGTACTTAGTCTTTTAAAATTATTTTATTTCTTATTGTTACCAAGGTTATCACTGGGCTCAGTGTAGGTACTCCATGGGCCCTTTGGAATATAACTAAAATAAACCTACGAGCTATCTACAAAAGAGAACCCCCCCCCTCCCAACTCTTCACCCGCACTATTCCAGCCTTTAGGTTCATGATTAGTCAACAATTTGTTTAGCTTTATATGTTAACTCTTTTTTCAGCCACCACGTTCCAGATGCTACCATGATGCCAACTGCACTTCCCTGGGCAGATGACCTCACCAATGTGTCCTGGAGCTCTGCTTCCCCAGAGCCCTGCCCCACTAGGGAAAGAGATAAACAGTCTGGGAATATGGATCAACCTGTCAACACCCATGCACAGCGGGGAAGCAATTATGGAAGCCAGACCTCCCACCTTCTACATCTTATAATGATCCTGGGTCCATACTCACAGAGGGATAAAGAATAGGAAAGCTATCAGGGGAGGGGATGGGATACTGAGGTCTGGTGGTGGGAATTGTGTGGTGTTGTACCCCTCTTATCCTATGGTTTTTATCAGTGTTTCCTTTTTATAAATAAAAATTTAAAAAATCCACTTCTCCCAATGGCCACTTTTCACTATATTTTTGTTGTTGTTCTATTTCATTTGGTAGGACAAAGATAAATAAGTTGAGGGGGAAGTGAACTAACATGGAAAAATCAACACTGGCAGACCTGTTTCACCACTCCTGAAGCTTCCCCATACAGGAGAGGAACAGGGGTTTCGACTCGGTCCTTGTACATGGTGATATGTGTACCTAACCAGGTGTGCTACCCTCTGGATCCTTCTGCTTAGTTTGTATTATTTAAGTTTTTTTTTTTTAATTTACTGCCACTAGAGTTGTCTCTGGAGTGATTGATTCATCACGCAGGCACCAAGTCCTGGAGACAGGGTTGTAGGTAGGAAGACAGATAATGACACTTGCTGGGGACAAGTACTTTTATGTGTTTTCAGAGTGAAGAGTTAAAGGTTAGTGGTTGGATGGGGCCATGGTAAACGTGGAGATTAGATCACATGAAAACTTATATATCATGGTAAAGAATTTAGATTTTGTTTTCAAGATGAGACAGGAAAATTGCAAAGTGAAAATCACTCAGATCAGCCCTTTGCTGATGTGGATCACTGGAAAGATAATGAGGACTGAACAACGCAGGCTTCACCTTAATGACTTTATCTAAGTCCTCCAACTCAATTTCACTGCAGCCCACAGCCTGACTATGAATTTTTTTTTTGGGGGGGGTTATTTTTTCATTGCTAGAAAGTTACCACTCTGCACCAACTTTTCAATAGAGAAACATAGAGAGGAACTGAAGCTATCCCTAGCACCATAGTGCTCCCACGTGGAGGCACTACGTCATACCGTCACGGTGAGGCAGATTAGTCATCCTCCTAGGTGAGCAAGCTTGCTGACCAACAGAAAGCATTATTAAGATCTGAAGATCAGGGAGTCAGGCGGTAGCGCAGCAGGTTAAGCACACTTGATGCGAAGCGCAAGGGCCGGCATAACGATCCCCGTTGGAGCCCCTGGCTCCCCACCTGCAGGGGAGTCGCTTCACAGGAGGTGAAGCAGGTCTGCAGGTGTCTGTCTTTCTCTCCCCCTCTCTGTCTTTCCCTCCTCTCTCCATTTCTCTCTGTTCTATATAATAATAATAACTACAGCAACAATAAAAAGGGCAACAAAAGGGAAAATAAATATTTTAGAAAATCAGAAGAACCAGTTTCAAAAGGCTATATAATTAGAGACAGAGTGGTGTTTTTTAATTTATTAATGATTTAATAATGATGAACAAGATGGTAAGATAAGAGGGCTACAATTCCATACAGTTCCTACCACCAGAGCTCCATGCCCCATTCCTTCCATTGGAAGCTTCCCTATTTTTTTCTTTTTTAAATTCATTTATTTATAAAATGGAAACACTGACAAGACCATAGGGTAAGAGAGGTGCAATTCCCACCACCAGAGCTCTGTATCCCTTCCCCCACCCTGCCTTCCTATTCTTTAACCCCATGGGAGTATGGGTCCAGGGTCATTATGAGAGGCAGAAGGTGGAAGGTCTGGTTTCTGTAATTGCTTCCCTACTAAACATGGGTGTTGGCAGGTGGATCCATACTGCCAGCCTGCCTCTCTCTTTCCCTAGTGCGGCAGGGCTCTGAGGAAGCAGAGTTCCAGGACACATTGGTGGTGTCATCTGTCCAGATAAATCTGGTTGGTGTCATGGTAGCATCTGGAACCTGCTGGCTGAAAAGGAGTTGAAATATAAAGCCAAACAAATTGTTGCTAATCATGAACCTAAAGGCTGGAATATTGCAGGTGGGGTCTCCTTTTTGTAGACAGGTAGTAGGCCTATTTTAGTTATATTCCAAAGGACCTGTGACTATACTATTTTTTTCCTGAGCCTGAAATCTGATATGCAAGTGGACCCAATTTATTGTCTTGGGAGATGATGGCATGGTTGGGAAAAGGGCCAGAAAGCCGGATCAGGGAAGAGAGTAGCTCCCAAATATGGGAAAGGTGTATAAATATTGTTAACTGTAAACCACCATCAATTTGATCTGTGCCCATGTTCAGCACAGGAGACTATGTGGCCTCTGCATCCCTGTAGGTCCGAACTTGCATTCTGTGGTCATGAGTAGGAACATTCATAGTGGCACCAATTTCAGGACCCATCTTCTTCAGGCGATAGATTGTTGTGTGCTTTACATTGGTTTGTTCTAGCCCTCTCCCGCCAAGAAAATTGGATCAGTCCAGTTAGTTTCATGGACCCGCTTGGCCCCGCCCCAAGGAATCCCGCCAGAGTTCCAGAGTTCCAGAGTTGGAGAGTTCCGGAGTTGGAGGGAGTGCTTGCGCCACCACAAAGAGACAGCAGAGTTCTGTTTGGTGATTAGTTTGGTTTAGTTTATGAATCGTTGTTCTTGAATAAAGAAATGCAGCTTCCCTGCCCAGTCGTCTGTCTCTTGTCATCTCTGTTACCTGCCCGTGAAGCTAGCCGGCCGGCAAGAACCTCTGAATTTTAACAACAAATGGCGCCCACGTGGACCTGACCTGCGCATCTCTCAGATAAGTAAAGACAATTTGGCTACCTACGCACTATGGCCTTCTCTTCTGCTTGTGAAGAGATCTCCAAAGGCCTCTGCTCTTTCTTCACGAGACTGTTTTGCTGTTTCTGGAACATTTATCTCTGGACCACTCTGTGGTTTCCACTCGCTCGGGCGAACTCAGAACAGCCAGCAGGAATAGCCAGCGGGTGGGAGGCGAGGCACGGAGCTGCTGTTTCCACCTGGTTAAACAGCCAGCCAGCTGGCTGCGCCCAGACAACCCCATGCACCGCGCCCGCAGCCCTGCAGCCACGCAGCCCGCAGGAGGCTGACGCCAACACACAGGAGGCTGACGCCAACACGCAGGAGCTTGATGCCACCACACAGGAGCCTGATGCCAGTGCACAGGAGCCCGATGCCAACACGCTGGAGCCTGATGCCACCACGCAGGAGCCCAATGCCAGTACGCAGGCCAGCCCACAGGAGCCGGCTCTCCACCGCGTGGCGCAGGGCACTGGACGCGTGATTCCTCCACGCTGCTCGGCCACTGCAAGCAGGGCAGCAGACATGACAGGGCCATGGGGCAGGGCCACGGTGGCCTATCATGGCCGCCACCCCTGGGCACCTAGGCCCACGCCTTCTACAATTCTGGCCCGCCTGCCCTCTTGCTATAAATTCTGGAATGATCCCGGACCTCCCGGACCCCCGGGCTCCCTGCCAAAACTGGGCACACGAGATCTCCAGCTGCCGGTCTGGTCTGAAGGCAGACAAGCTGGAGTACGCAGAGATTCGTGCAGAGATCACAACCTGCAATTCCTAGAAGTGAAGCTGCGTGGGAAGCCACCTCAGGATGGTGACCCCCCCCCCAACAACTAAGACAGTACATATCTAAATTTGTGTTTAAAATGACATGTCTTCATAACAAAGGTTTCTCTCCTTGTGCATTAATGACCATGTTTATGTGTATGTTTAAAGTTTGGTAAACAGTAACTTTAAGGCTAAATTCTTACTAGTCAAAGTTAAATGAAAAAGGTTTTCAACGTAATTCTCATAAAGATAAAATTAACTTACATTTAAAGTCTGAGGTAAAAATTAGTTAACAATCAATATATTTTAACTAAGTTGGTCCAAACAAAAGGTTAAATAGACTTGTTGATATGTAAAACTCTCCATTACCTTCTCTATTAGAAATGGTAGATCGCACAATGACTATGCTAATTATTCTCATGCCTGAGGTTTCCTTTCCTGCGCACAACTCCATCTTGAATAGGTGTAACAAAAGGTTAAAAGACGTTGTTGATATGTAAAAGTCTCAAATTACTTCTCTATTAGAAATATGCTAATAACAAGTTTTGTTTCATAGTAAGTAAATTGTAGCCAGCTGCCTTTGGGACTCTAGGCCGTTCCCTGCCCCCATGCAAATGCCCGTCGAGGCAAGTAGCCCCCCAGAGGCAAGAAAGTACGCCCCCCAGAGGCAAGAAATGTTTTTTTAAGCTGATAAAGTTTTGCCCACAGAGGCAAAAATGGCCCCCTCAGGCCTTCCCTTGGCAGCACACTGGTTCTTGTTACTTGCTTACATGCTTCTCCATGTTTGTGCCAGTTTCTTTTTTTTAAAAAATGCCTGTACGATATAGGTTTCTGTAGCTTCACGGGCGGGTAACAGAGACAACCAGAGACAGACGGCTGGGCAGGGAAGCTGTATTTCTTTATTCAGGAACAACAATTCATAAACTAAACCAAACTAATCACCAAACAGAACTCTGCTGTCTCTTTGCGGCGGTGCAAGCACTCTCTCCAACTCCGGAACTCTGGAACTCTGGCGGGGTTCCTTGGGGTGGGGCCAAGCGGGTCCGTGAAACTAACTGGACTGATCCAATTTTCTTGGCGGGGGAGGGCTAGAACAAACCAATGTAAAGCATACAAAAATACCTGTATGATATATGTTTCTGTTCACCCCACACCCTTGATACTGTAGTCATTTAGTTAAAAAGAAAAAGGGGGAATTGTTGTATGCTTTACATTGGTTTGTTCTAGCCCTCCCCCGCCAAGAAAATTGGATCAGTCCAGTTAGTTTCACGGACCCACTTGGCCCCACCCCAAGGAACCCCGCCAGAGTTCCAGAGTTGGAGAGTTCCGGAGTTGGAGATAGTGCTTGCGCCCCCGCAAAGAGACAGAAGAGTTCTGTTTGGTGATTAGTTTGGTTTAGTTTATGAATCGTTGTTCCTGAATAAAGAAATGCAGCTTCCCTGCCCAGCCGTCTGTCTCTGGTCGTCTCTGTTACCTGCCCGTGAAGCTAGCCCGGCCAGCAAGAGCCTCCAAATTTTAACAACAATAGATAGAGTGTGTTATCCAACCTCCCTTTGGAGGATGGAACATTCTCTACCATTGTTGATCCACACTGAGAGCAAGGTCCTAGGAGGGCCCCCAAAGGGGCCCAGGAACCTTCCCTATTCTTTATCCCTCTGGGAGTCTGGACCAAAATTATTTTGGGGGTGCAGAAGGTGGGAGTTCTGGCTTCTGAAATTGCTTCTTTACTGGACATGGTCATTGTCAGGTAGATCCACACCCCCAGCCTGTTTCTATCTTTCCCTAGTGGGGCAGGGCTCTATGGAGGTGGGGTTCCAGGACACATTGGTGAGATCGTCTGCCCAGGGAGGTCAAAAAGGAATCCTAATACCTAATTCCGTTTGCAACCTGGCAGTAAGAAATAAAGCTGGAAAAATGGTTTAATAAACAGGAAGCCGTGGATAACACATCTGACTACAGATCAGTGTGTGGGGATTTTTACTCCTCTGTTAGCTTGTGGAGAGTTCCTCTTTCATGCATAATTCATTGATTTCAACACTACATATAGTAGCTGAATGAAAAGAAGAAGAAAAAAAACCCCTGAAATTTGAATGTGATATGGATGTGTTATGTTAAATGAAACCCCAAAATGGAGCTTGACTTTTAACTCTGTAATGAGTACTAAAGGGGCAACTATGGGCTTAAACATGAGATGCAAATGTGCGGATAATGGGGCCCGTGCCTCATGCAGTTTCCTGACACTGTCTGCTTGTTTGATTGCTGGTTCAGCACTTTCACTTTGCCATTTCCCACTCATTGCTACAAAACATGACGGCAAATTGCACTCACACTGACATAAGTTCTCATTAGGGCCATGAAGACTGGGGATACTGTGGAGTGTGTCTGAATCCTGACCTTGAGGTTGGTTATCATGTCAAAGCAAATATATATATATATATATATATATATATATATATATATATATAGAGAGAGAGAGAGAGAGAGAGAGATTGAGAGAGAGAGAATCCTTTAAATGAATTTTTCAATTAATACACTGTAACTTTCCTGGAAATGTATTTAACACAGGAACACAACACACTTGCAAACCGGTACAGTAAGAATATTGGAATTCTGTTTTCAAGTTCCTGGCCAGGTAAACGCAGAGAGCAAACATTATGAGCAGGATGCCATGGATCTTCTCTATTTCTCTTCTGCATGCTTATTCATAAATAAATCTTTTAAAGAAGAAAGAATCATTTTTCAAAACAGTAAAGAAAAGAAGAGAATAGAAAGAAACAATAGGCAGCATTCGGAGGGAGAGCTGGTCCCTTCTCCAGGTCAAGTACTGCAGACAGTGCGGGCCACCTTCTGGGTCTCTGAGCACTGTTGCGGGCAGGTGACGAGCAGGAGGGCTTCTGCTCAGTGCTCCACTCCAGCTTTTTGGGTCTGTCTCACGCATAATCTCAGCTCTCAGCTGTCTGCACTGTGGTGCAGGGGGCTCCAAGTGACCTTCCAAGATGTGGGATCAACCTTCTGAAAAGAAAAGCGGGTGCTAGTTGTTACTGGGTGAAGACAGGAACACAATAAGTAGTTACCTGAGGAGGTGTGGGGACTTTGTTTCAGGCCCTTTCCCATAATATAATGGAGAGGAAAACAAACTTTTCCTCATTAATTTTTTTTACTATCTTTACTTATTATTGGATAGAGACAATCAGACATAGAGAGGAAGTAGGGGAAAAGAGAGGGAGAGAGACAGAGAGACACTGGCAGCCCTGTTCCACCACTCCTGAAGCTTCCCTCTTGCAAGTGGGGGCCAGGAGCTCGAACCCAGGTCCTTGCACATTGTGAGAGCACAGAATCCTAACCACTAGAACACCAGGGAGAGCTGTCCTTGCACATTGTAACATGTGCGCTCAACCAGGTGTGCCACCACCCAGCCCCCAAACTCTGTTTCTTTTTTTTTTTAATTTAATTTTATTTATTTATTCCCTTTTGTTGCCCTTGTTGTTTTATTGTTGTAGTTAATGACTGATGCCGTTGTTGTTGGATAGGACAGAGAGAAATGGAGAGAGGAGGGGAAGACAGAGAGGGGGAGAGAAAGACAGACACCTGCAGACCTGCTTCACTGCCTGTGAAGGGACCTGCCTGCAGGTGGGGAGCCGGGGGCTCGAACCGGGATCCTGATGCCGGTCCTTGAGCTTAGCGCTACCTGCGCTTAACCCGCTGTGCTACAGCCCGACTCCCCCAAACTCTGTTTCTATGTACACTGTAGAGTCAGAGGAAAAATAGGCAAACCAATTTTGTGCTGTCTAGTATGCAATAGAATAAACATTGGCTGATAGGGATAATAAGAAATCTGTTGTTTTTGATGGTTCATGTTTTTTCTCTGAATGTGATTTTTTTAAAAAACTTTATTTATTTTCCCTTTTGTTGTCCTCGTTTTTTTTTTTTAATTGTTGTTGTAGTTATTATTGTTGTTGTTATTGATGATGTCGCTGTTGGATAGGACAGAAAGAAATGGAGAGACGAGGGGAAGACAGAGGGGGGGGGGAGAAAGATAGACATCTGCAGACCTCCTTGATCACCTGTTAATCGACCCTACCTGCAGGTGGGGAGCCGGGGGCTCGAACCGGGATCCTTACGCTGGTCCTTGTGTTTTGTCTGTATGTGATATTTTTAAACTGTGGTGTGAATGAGGAAAAGGACTAAACTAGTTGACAAGTCAGGAAGAGAAAATTCTGCCTAGGATTGATAAATGCAAAATATCTGTGGTGAGAAATGATATGCTTCATGAGAGAAGTGCCCAGAGGTGAACCCAAGGGCCTGGGGGGTGTAGGGATGTTTACATATTTGTTGCTGCTGGGCAAACCCACCTAGAGCTTGGTGGCTTAAAAAGTCTTGATGGTGTGTGGAGTGGAGCTGGAAGACCAAGGTAGCCTCCCTCTGGCAGTCGATGGGGGTACTTTTTGACATATCGCCTCTGACGGGCTGGTTTGGGCTTCTTCAAGCGGAAGCAGTTTTAGAGGAATTGCTGAAGAGGTCGTGTTTCTGAAGGCATTTTCTATGACTCCCCCAAATTCTAGCGGTCAGAGCTGACTGCACACTAGTTCAGGTTCAAGAGAGCAGGAGAATGACACTTGAGGGCAGTACTACAGAGAAGTTGTAGGCAGTTGTTAAGCTACCACGGGAGCAGGCTATAATTCCAGATGTGCCAAGGGCCAGATCAAGTAATGTCAGGCCACGGTAGAGTGTTCGGATGATTGAGATCAGAGTGTTCAGTAGTTAGTGTTCATAATGGTCTTGATCAAGAGCTGAACAGATACAGAAATAAGACGAAGGTCTGAGAGACACTAAGACACACATTCCACAAGTCTTCCCTTCATCTCCTAGGATGTGATATACACCTATGGATAGGCAGAATCTGTAAAAGAAAATCACATAATTAAGCTGAATTACCTACTTACCATGAACCGGACTCTATGGTTACTGGATGCATAGTCTTGAGCAAGTAACTTCCTCGTGCTGCTGAGAATAAAATGTAGCAACACTTGCTAAGTTATAAATCCAGTCTACAGTGGGAGACATATGTTCAATCAACTGGTTGATTGAAGGACAAGTACCTCTGGGAGACTCGCAGACATGAATTCATAAATGCAGGTATAGCCATATTTTATTTTATTTTATTTTATTTTATTTTATTTTATTTTATTTTATTTTATTTTATTTCATTTCATTTCATTTCATTTCATTTCATTTCATTTCATTGCCACTAGGGCCATTTCTGGGGCTCAGTGCCTGCATAACTCTACTGTTCTGGTGATCTTTTTCATTTTATTGAATAGAAGAAAAGAAATAAGGAAAGAGAAATAGAGAGGAGGAAAGATATATGTAATACTGCTCCACAGACACCCTCTATAGGTAGGGACCAAGAGCTTGTATCCAGGCCCTACATCACCACCTATTTAATTCATTATTATTATTATTACTGGTTTAATAATAATCAACAAGACCATAGGACAAGAGTAGTACAATTCCACATAAATCCCACCACAGAGTTCCACATCCCATTGGAAGCTTTCCTATTCTTTATCCTTCTGGGAGTAGGGACCCAGGGCTGTTGTGGGGTTCAGAAGGTGGGAGGTCTGGCTTCTGTAATTGCTTCTCTGCTGGACATGGGCTTTGGAGTTTGATGCATACTCACAGCCCGTTTTATTATTTAAAAAAAACTTTTATTATAAGTGGAAATATTGACAAGACTATAGGAGAAGAGGGGTACATTTCCACACATTGCCCAACCCCAGAGCACCATAGCCAATCCCCTGCCTTGGTAGCTTTCCTATTCTTTATCCCTCTGAGAGTATGAATCCAGGATTGTTATGGGGAGCAGAAGGTGGAAGGTCTGGCTTCTGTCATTGCCTCTCTGATGAACATGGGTGTTAGCAGGTCCATCCAAACTCCCAGCCTGTTTCTCTCCCTAGTGGGGCAGGGTTCTGGGGACGCAGGGCTTCAAGACACGTGGTGGTGTCGTCTGCCCAGGAAAGTCAGGTTGGCATTTTTTATTTTTATTTTTTTGTAATTTAATTTTTTATTTATAAAAAGGAAACATTCACTAAACCATAGGATAAGAGGGGTACAACTTCGCACTTTTCCCACCACCAGACCTCCGTACCCATCCCCCCATAGCTTTCCTATTCTTTCTCTATCCCTCCTGCCTCCTTTTTTTAGTGCAGTATTTGTCTTTGTTTTCTTCCACCTTGTTTTTTTTGGGGGGGAGGGGAGTGCGGGGGGGGGAGGAGGAGGGTTCTTAACCTGAATACTTGAGCACTGAAATGAAAAGGACTGTTCAACTTTGAGTGGAGAAATTTACAGAACTTGACAACAGGTAAATGCTCAGCGTTTCGTATCTTAATGAAGACAGAGCTGAATTTTGACATTAATCTGTTCTTTAAATCCATTATGAAAACAAAACTATGAAAAGTGATGGTTGATATCAGTTGGAATTCTCTGAGGACGAGTCTATTAAAACACGCATACATGTAGTGCTACTGACTCAGACTCACATTCAGATGACTAGTTCTTTTGGTCTTCATTATTTTGGATGTATTCCCAGCAATCCTCAAATCCCATAACTTTCTGGATGTCACAGCTCACACAAAAGTGATGGCCATTATTTCAGACATATTTATGATCATGATTAATACTAAGCATTAACAAGTATTATTGGGGATTTAAATCTAGACAAGTGACTTTTATCCAGCATCCAAAGATATGCAACTTACTGACCCTCTTTCTAGAGTGAACTTGCCAGATATAGAAGAGTATTATATGGTTGAATGAAAAGGAGGCAGAGTGGCAGAAATATACTCCTTCCCTGAAGAGCAATGACCTGGGAAATAGCTAAAGGAAATAAGGAAATGAAGTTTCTCAATTAAATAAAGAGAGAACAAGAAAGGAAACAGACACACAGAGAAGGATATGGAATAAGCTAGGAACTGAGAGACTGCAAGAGCACCGAACGTCTGTAAACACACTTGGAGACCAGCTTCTCTTAGACATTTGCTGTATTCAATTATCTTGTTTGATTTCTTTTATTCCTGCAAAGACAATGGATTGTTTTAGAATATCTTTTAAATTATACAGAATAATTTTTGCACTGTTTTATCTGACCTTCTTGGCCTTTCCAGTTTGGTCCAGTTTATAGTTCCATGATAAATCTGAGGAAACTGAGGCTCTGTATAGGTAAATGACTTGCCAGGTTACTAATTGGCAATGGATCAACTGGGAATTAAACTGGCATCATCTAACTCAAGACTTGGTTGCCTTGTATTGTGTCAGTACTTATAACATCAGACCTCCCTCTAGTGATAGATCAGACACCCCTGGTGAGAGTACCGTGTCTTATCCTCACAAGGGCATTCTCTTAAGAATCATACACCTTCTGAGCTTGTGCTTAAGACTCATTATGTAACAGTACACATGGATTAACGGACATTTTTGGTAGCCTGGGAGTGAACAACTCCTTCATAATCTTTCTTCTAGGTCCAAATTTTGTTTAGCAATTCATCTCAATCGTAGAGAGACTTTCTTCTTTTTTTTACATTTATTATCTCTGGTTTTTTATTATATAGAGACAGACAGAAATCAAGAGGGAAAGGGGAGATGGAATGAGAAAGAGACAGAGAGACACCTGCAACAGTGCATCAACACTCAAAGCTTTCCCCTTGCAGGTGGGGACCAGGAGCTCGTATCCAGGTCCCTGCACATTATAACATGTGCGCTCAACCAGGTACACCACCACCCAGCCCTTAGGGTCTCTTTCTTAAAAGGAGTTAACAGTTGGTGTGTGGCAGGGCCTTGATTTACAGCTGCAGGCTAGTTGCAAAGTCAGGTTTTTTTGCCATTTTGTTCATGCTGTGCCTTTAGTCATTAAATCCCTCCAAACTTGAGAATTTTTTATCCTTAACTTAGTGCTTCTCTGTTTATGTCAGTCGGTGTGGTGTGAGGATGAAGCCCCTTTACAGTCTGTTATTTTAATAAACTTCTACAAACTCGTGAGACCCTGGATTAAGGGATAGGTACTCTTTGTTTTATTATATTGTTTGATTCCTGCTTTAAACTTTTTGTTCGGTAATTTCCAAAAATGACTCAAATAGTTTCCTTTCTAGACTATCTCTTTAGGGCGTATCTACTTCCATTTATCTTATTCATGTTTACTGACTAATATCAAGTCGTGATCATGTCAGTGGAGCTTAAACTTCTCTTACCTCACTCTTGGTTACTAGCTCACATATTCTGACGAACCATATAGCACTTAGTGATATCATGGGAAAAAAAACATGGTGTTTTGAGACTAAAAGGAAAAATCCAGATGTTGGGACAAACCAGGGAAAGCCCAATAATGTGATCACCTAAGCATTGTGATTTGCAGGACCTCAGAAGCAGCAGTGTCTTCCCTTAGGGTTCTGTACTGAATGTTTCTGGGAAGCACAAGTTGTGTTAGCTCAAATGAAGGCTTGCTATACAACAAACAAGGACAGAAAAAGTTCCCTGCTGTGACCATGGACTGCAAGCTCAGACTGGCAGGAACTCAGGCTACAGAGGCTTCTTTGCTAAATAGGAATGGATATGGGCTCTGGGTCAAGTCAATAAGGTAAACCGTTAATTGTGTTTATATACTTTCTTCATATTTGGGAGCCAGTCTCTGTCCTAATCCAGATTTCTAGTCCTATTCTCCCCTCTGACATCATCTTCCCAGACAATACTTTTACTCCACCTGCCTGTTAACTATCAGGCTCAGGTAAAAATTACTAGTCATGGGCCCCTTGGAATATGCCTAAAATAGACTTCCTAACTTCTACCCACACAAAGACACCTAGTTTCATTAGCTCTGCTCCTGCCTTTGGGTTCCAGTTTATTAAACAATTTGTCCTGTTTTATATCTCACCATCTTTCAGCTACCATGTTGCAAGATGCCACTGTGATTCTATCCTGACCTCCCCTGGGCAGACAACCTCTCCAGTGTGTCTTGGAATCCCACCTCCCCAGAGCCCCACCCCACTAGAGAAAGATAGGAACAGGCTGTACGTATCAACCAGCCAATGTCCATGTCCAGCAGAGAAGCAATTAGAGAAGCCAGAACTCCCACCATCTGCACCCCCAAAATGAATCTTGGTTCATGCTCCCAGAAGGATAAAGAATAAGGAAGCTTCCAATGGAGGGGATGGACATAGAACTCTGGTGGTGGGAACTGTGTGGAACTCTGCACCCCTGCTATCTCACAATCTTGTCAATCATTAAATCACTAATAAACAACAATAACAATGACATCAACAAGAACAGAAAACAGAAATCCCTAGGAATTTCCTCAGGAAAGTGTTACATTGCAATTTTTTTTTAATTTTTTGTCTTTTTACTCATAATTCTGATGTCCTTTGCAGCCAGGCTTGACACTGTGTTGTAACTTCACTGGTTCCTCAGGTAAATATATCCAGTGAAATATATCCACATTGTTTGGTAAATGATCAGTGGCCTGAGAAGCCCCTAAGATTTTTTAATTTTTTAAAAATATTTATTTATTTATTTCCCCTTTGTTGCCCTTGTTATATTGTTGTAGTTATTATTATTGTTATTGTGTCGTCATTGTTCGATAGGACAGAGAGAAATGGAGAGAGGAGGGGAAGACAGAGGGGGGAGAGAAAGACAGATACCTGCAGACATGCTTCACCGCTTGTGAAGTGACTCCCCTGCAGGTGGGGAGCCGGGGCTCGAACCGGGATCCTTACGCTGGTCCTTGTGCTTTGTGCCACATGCGCTTAACCTGCTGCTTTACCGCCGATCCCGTCCCTAAGCTTTTGCCGTTATCTCGCTGCACACTCCCATCACTCCTCCAGGATGCTTGAACCTTCTTCATCTGGCTGTTGGAAAGTTGCCATCATGTCCAGCACAAAGACGAACAGGTCACCATAATCTGCTGATGGCCTTGCTGTCGAGCCTCTCAAAACACAATCTCACAAGCAATTCCACTGACCTCCCTGGGTTCTCCACGGGATCAGGTTTGTACCCGCAGCAGACCTCCTCTGCAGACCTTCAAGTTCCTGCTGAGCAATCCAAGAACAGAAGTCACGTCGTCTGTGCCCAGCGTGGTGTCAGAGGGCTGTGACCCACACCGAATCCTTTGTCCCGGTGTGCCTACATCCTAAGGATGCCCTACAGCAGCGGTGCAAACCCTCCCTGCTGTGTATCTTCAACCCATGTAGGAAAGTGCTTATTCCTGCTGTTATGAACAGCATCAGTCTGTTACAGTTTTGCAGCTATGGGGTGTGACATAGAAGTGTGTTAATTTCTTTGGCTTTTGAGATCCCCTGTATCTGCCTCAGCAGATAGGTTTGCCACAAAAATAAGAAGACAAAGTAAATGGATACAAAAGTGGCTTGTTTCCAAGTGGTTGTCACACAAATAAGACAATACTGTGAATGCTGCAGGTTTTATCTTTCAGTGTTTTTCCATGACCCACAAATCAGTTTTCAGGATCTTCTGTACCTGTGAGTATTCTTAAATCCTCTGAGATATCAAAACAGCAAAGGAACTGTGTCTTTAGTCCCAAGTCAGCCTAAAAATGGAAAATCGACAAATATTAGACCAGAGATACTCCCCGCCCCCCAGCTTTTTTTTTTTTTTTTTTTTGCCATGAGGGTTTTTAGATAGAAGATCAGAGAGAGGAGACATAAGGATAGAGTGGAGGAGAGACACCAGAGCACTGTTCTACCAGTTGGGCAGAGCATTTTGCACAACATTCCCAATGCAGTGCCTAGGTCCTTGCTCATGGTAAGATGTATGCATGACCAGGTGAGAATGATTTGAAAAAAGAAATGTTGACAGACTTTCTGCCTCTACTTTTCAAAAAATAAATTTATAAAAAGGAAACACCGACAAAACCATAGGCTAAGAGGGGTACAACTCCATACAATTCCCACCACCAGAACTCCTTATGCCATCACCTCCCCTGATGATAGCTTTCCTTATACTGGTTCTTGTGCTTTGTGCCATGTGTGCTTAACCCACTGTGCTACCACCCAACTCCAGATATCTTTCCTATTCTTTATCCCTCCAGAAGTATGGACCCAGGGTCACTGTGGGATGCAGAAGGTGGAAGGTCTGGCTTTTATAATTGCTTCCCCACTGAACACGGGTGTTGACAGGTGGATCCATACTCCCAGCCTGTCTCTCTCTTTCCTTAGTGGGGCAGGGCTCTGGGGAAGCGGAGCTCCAGGGCACATTGGTAGGGTCGTCTGCCTACAGAAGTCTGCTTGGCATCATGGTAGCATCTAGAATCTGGTTGCTGAAAAAAGAGTTAACATATAAAGCCAAACAAATTGTTGAATAATCATGACCCTAAAGGCTAGAATATGCCTTTACTTTTTTAACATGATGTGGGTCCTAGGAAAGCTTTTAAGTTCTTTGGAAAATAGACTACAAGAGTATGCAAGATTAATATTCCCATGGTGGTCAGTTGATTTTTTTATCTGTCACTGTAGCTGGTAATAACTATATAATTTTCAAATTTCATTTGATCGGCAAAAGGCATATTAGATGGGGCTGGAAGATAATAGTCAACCCTTAAAACAATCTAATATAAAGTAGCTCTCAGACTGAAAATCTTTATGTAAATACTTTACATTTTACTCAAGTTTATAAGAACAAGAAATAAAGGAGAAAGACAAAAAAGAGGAGCCGGGAACAGACACTCAGTTGAGAGCCTGAGCTAGCTTTCCTAGAAATATGCATACAGTGCTAGACAAAGGACAAAGGACAAAGGACAAAGGACAAAGGACAAAGGACCGGGGCTGGGGGGGTATCTGAGTCCACAGTCTTCCTTTGTCACAAGCAGAAAACAAACCTGCAGAGAAGGAAAAAGTGCTAGCTGCACTTTCTTACAGCTGGGAAAGTAGGTTCAGAATATGGAAGGAAGACAACTCCTGCAGGAATTCCTTCCTGATTCTTACCTCGGTTTCTGCACGTAGTACAAAATTTCCGTGTAAGAAATCATGAAGACAAACTAGGAGCTAGAACTAGCAACAATCTAAAGGTTAAAGCAACCCATCTACCTAATGCATTTTAATGATGCATTGATTAACACATAGCAATTTTTCTCTCTTGCCGAGATCTGTTTTTGAAATGAATCGATAAGCGTCTATATATTCTGCTTTTCTCCCTTTCTTTGCCCTTCCTTTGTGCCCTAAACCCTTCACTGTCTCTATATCCAAGTATGTTCTCAGATCTCATGACGAGTTTTTATCTTTATTTTTTTTTGTAAACTCAATATTTCTCTCTACCCCTTCACTTTTTTTTTTTAAACTCTAGAGCTTTGTTGAGCAATGATTTACAGTGTAGTCTCTTTTTCTTTTTTTTTTCCCCCTTTTGTTGCCCTTGTTGTAGCTTCGTTGTGGTTATTATTATTGCCCTTGTTGACACAATTCGTTGTTGGATAGGACAGAGAGAAATGGAGAGAGGAGGGGAAGGCAGAGAGAGAGGGGAGAGAAAGACAGACACCTGCAGACCTGCTTCACCGCCTGTGAAGCGACTCCCCTGCAGGTGGGGAGCCGGGGGCTCGAACCGGGATCCTTATGCCGGTCCCTGCGCTTTGCGCCACATGCGCTTAACCCACTGCGCCACCACCCGACCCCCCGTGTAGTCTCTTTTTCACCAATCCCATCACCAAAGCTCTGTGTCCCCATCCCCACACCCCATAGGTAACCACTCTCCTTCCACAGTCTTAGATACCAGCTGTCATTTTTTCCACATTTATATACTCAATTCTCTCTGTTCCACATACAAGTGAAACCATCCAGCCTGTAGCTGTCCTTACCTCCTGATTGGCTTCACTGAGCACCATCTCTCATTCCATCCTTTTTACATCCTTAAACAAATACAAATGGAAATGCCAAGGACCCAGAAATTCCACTAGTAGGCATCTACCCAAAAGATTATGATAACGCTGATTCCAAGGAACATGTGCATCCCCATGTTCATAGATGCGTATTCACAACAACAAAGACCTGGAAACAACCAAAATGCCCTTCAACAGACAGACGACGGGATAAAAATACTATGGGACATACACTCAACAAAGCATCATGCAGCAATAAAGAGGAATGGTGCTGTGTCGTTTGGGATAAAGTAGATGGAACGAGTTTCATCTTTACAGCAAGCTGTAGTGAAACATATACAGACCTAAATCAAGAAGAAGTTAGATTTAAACAATTCTTGGTTGAAGTTGATAGAATAAGGATTATGCAAAGAGATTCTCATGCTTGAGGATCCAAAAGTCCCAAGTTCAATCCCCAGCAACACCAGAAGCTGACGCTGAGTAGTGACCTAGTAAGAAAAAAAAAAATGGATAAAACAAATTAATAAAAGGGTGGTGGCACACCTGGTTAAGTGCCTGTATTACCAGGGTTCAGCCCCTGGTCCCTATACCTGCAGGGGGAAAGCTTCACAAGTGGTGAAACAGTATTGCACTTGTCTCTATGTCTTTATCTCAATCTCTCTCTACCCTCCCCCCCCCCCAATTTCTCTCTGATCTATCAGGTAAAAGAAAATGGCCTCTAGTTAGGGTTAAGTTAGACAAATCTCTCATTTTTAGTATCCTTCTCTTTCTGGCTTATTTCAGTTGACATGATTCCTTCAAGCTCCATCCAAGATAAGGTGAAGAGGGTAAACTTACCATTTTTGATAGCTGAGTAGTATTTCCATATATATATATATATATATATATATATATATATATATATATATATAGAGAGAGAGAGAGAGAGAGAGAGAGAGAGAGAGAGGGAGATCACAACTTAATCAGCCACTCATCTGTTGTTGGATACCTGGGTTGCTTCCAGGTTTGGGCTTTTACAAATTATGATGCTATGAACATAGGTATACCCAGATCTTTTTGGATGAGTATGTTTGGTTCCTTAGGATGTATTTCCAGGAGAGGAATTGCAGGGTCATATGGTAGGTCTATTTCAAGGACCTGTCATTGTTTGTATACTTATTTTATCCATTAACTTCTGAGTTTATGTAAAGAAGATAATTTGTCATTTTACTTCTCAATCCCAAATTAGTTAGAGACATCAGCTACTTTGTGTGTGCAGAAAGCTTGCCGGCAGTTTGAATTCTAGCTTCGCCCTTCAGTTCCTTGAATTCTCCCTGTACCACTTTATTCCTGGCATATTAGCAAATCTTCTTAAAACACATGCTTTTTAAATAATTCTTTAACTGTTTCCATGATGAGATGGTTTTGCATCCATAGAGAACAAACCAGTGAGGAGAGCATACATTAAAGAAGATACTGGTTGGATAAATGACTACACTGGTCAGTTAGCACCTCAGACTTAGAGCATTTTTACAGGGCTAGCTTCTTGGGAGGGAGACAAACGACCAGGGACTCATGGCTGAGCTGGAATGCAATTCAATCTTTATTGATGGGCAGGAATGCAGTGCAATCAATCAATCTCTATTTATTAGAAAATCCTGTCCTTTATATCTCCTGAGGCAGAAGTGTCAGTTCAGAAGAGGAAGTACGTAGGATACGGGGTCGGGAGAAGGAACAAGCACACACTTGGAAGTATCAAGCTTGCATCTAACCAGTGGGGATTAAACCAATGCCCTGTAGGCAGGGCAGGTCTCAGGTAAAGCAGTGATTATGTAAATAGACCACAACGTCAAGCAATGCAAGCTAACCTAACATGAGGAACAAAACAGAAGGGGTCTTAGAAGCAGAATTAGAAGCAGATCAACCCATTTTACCTTTTGTTCACCCAGAATTCACTTAGGATTTACCATGTTAGGCAGCACTATAGTGGGATGCATTGAATCGACCTTCTTGTGGTGCATCCTGTGAGTACCCATTTATTGGGGAAACTGATGATCCTTCCTAGCCGACTGAATCCACATGGATCCCAGTCACTTTCAAAGCCAGCAACAAGCAGACATCAGGCTCAACCTGACGCTGTTGACTGGCTACGGAAGAAGGGAAAATGCTAGAAGAAGAAAAAGAAGCACTATAGTGAAGAGTGAAGATACGTCAGGTTGATTTTAGTTTCCAAACAAAATTTCCTGTTCCAAATAGCTTTGTGTGTTGGTATGCTTCTAGTTCTGCTTCTGGAACCCCTTCTGTTACATTGCTTGATATTGTGATCTATTTACATGGTCATTCTGTTACATTGGTTTGATCTCACTCCCTCTGCCTCTGGGAGATTTTGGTTTAGTCCTTGCTGGTTTGTCCTCTTTTCCTTCTCCCTGCCCCAGATGGTAGGTATTCTCCCTTGCTTCCTGATGCTGCCACTGGAGGAGAAGGATGCAGGACAGAACAGAATTGTGATTAGAGATTAGATTGTTGTTGAACTGCATCCTCACTCATGAATAAAAACTGAACTGCGTTCTCAGCTCAGCCATGAGTCCCTGGTCGTCTACGTCCCTAGCCTGCAAAGCCAGCGGGGCAAAAATGACAAAATCGAGCTCGAACAGGGACAAGAATCTCGGCTCCACACACATGCAGCAGACCAAAGGAGATCATATAAGTAAAGCTGCCATGGCCTGCTTTTCTACTTATGAAAAGGTTTCCAAAGGCATCTGCCCTTTCTTCATGAGATAGTTTCTCTGTCTCTGGAACATTTCACTCTGGGCCACACTCTGGTTTCCTCCTGCTGCCCACCCAGGAGCCTGCTCACTGCCCCGGGGCATGTGACATTGGGCTTGGGCTCCCTCCATGCTGCTCGGTCGCCAGGGTCAGGAAAGTGGGCAAGGCGGGCAGAGCTGCAGCCCATCCTGGCACCAGCCCTGGGGCACCTTGGCCCGTGCCTTCCACATGGCTGCCCCCCCCACCTTCCTGCTATGATGTCTGGGCAAATCCCGGGCCACCCAGAAACCACGGGCTCCCTGCCGGGACTGGGCCCCCTGGCCGAGATCTCCAGCTCAGCTCTGATGGCAGAGGAGCTAGAATACACAGACATCCGTGCAGTGATCGCACCCCTGCAATTCCTGGAGGTGAAGTTGGGCAAGAGGCCATCGCCAGACAATGCACCCCCTGAACAAAGACAGTACAGATCTAAATTCTTGTTTAAAATGACATGTCTTCATAAAAAAAGTTTTCCTCGTGTATTCAAGACCATATTTATGTGTGTGTTTGAAGTTTGGTAAACATTGATTTTAAGGTTAGAAATTTAACTTTAAGGCTACATTATTACCAGGCAAAGTTAAATGAAAAAGGTTTTCAACATAATTCTCATAAAGGTAAAATTAAGTTACATTTAAAGTCTGAGGTAAAAATTAGTTAAAAATCAATATATTTTAACTAATTTGGTCTAAAAAAACTGTGCACACCTAAGGTGTGGCTCCATCTTATACTGGTGTAACAAAAGGTAAAAAAAAAGACATTATTGATATGTAAAGCTCTCAAATACCTTCTCAATTAGAGATATAACCATCCCAGGCAAACGGCAGATTGCACAATGGTTATGATTTTCATATCTGAGGCTTTTAACCATGGTTATTCTGTTTACCTTTCCACATTTTATTGAGTTTAAACTGTTTAAACAACCTTCAAACCATACTAGAAAAGACTTCCAATTATAATGGAGTTATCAATTGTGGTAAACTTCTAACCTGCTACAAGTTTTGTTTCACAAGTAAGTGAATTGCAGCTGTCAAGTTCTCTACAGAAAAGCAATATTCCAGCGGCTGACCTTCTTCATGCAACATTTCACCCCCTGGCATTTCTTCCGTGGTCATCTACTTTGGACTGGCACTTCTATCAGACTCACTGGTACACCTCTTGGACACTTTACACAACACTATAGCAGCTTACCTTTACACTGCTGGGTTTCTCAAAGACTGACTGCAGCCAGCTGCCTTGGGATTCTATAGGACACACACCTCCCTCCTTGCTAGGTAATGCCCACAGAGTCAGGAAACACCCCCAGAGGCAAAAGATGCCCACAGAAGCAGGATATGTTCTTTAGCCTGGAAGGCCTTGCCCACAGTGGCAAGAGATGCCCCCCTCAGGCCTTCCCTTGGCATCACACTGGTTCTTGCTGCTCTCTTACTTGTTGCTCCATGTTTTTGTGTGCAGGCCATGGAGATGAGAGAGAGGGGTCTGGAGCGAAGAGGAAACACAAATCTTTATTTGAGCTGGCACCTTAGAGTTGGGTGCTAGAGAGGCAGGTTGGGCCACATGGAGGTAGCGAAAATGGCCGCCTCATGCAGTAACCTTTCCTGCATCTGAACACCGGAGTGAAGTGCTGGCAAGAGAGAGAGGTGCGGAAAACGAAGGGTTTTTATAGGAGCAGCTTTCATGAGAATGAAAGGAGGAGGAGTAACCAGAGCACTCCAGGATAGGATAACTCTCATGAGAATGGGAGGGGGGAGGAGTAACCAAAGCACTCCAAATATCACAGGGATATAGACAATGCCCTGAGGGCACAACATGGCTGAACAGGCACTCCGAGAATGTCCCAACTCTCGTGGGAACTAGCAGTAGCCTGAGGGGACAACATGGAAGATGTGGCTGCATCGGCACAATTTCGCAGCATCTCCCCCTTTCCTTTTATCTAATGCCCAGGGCAACAGTCTGTAAAGTCTGTGAACTACTCAGGGTCAGTCTATGAAAAACCAGCAACGTGAAGGGAAGAAAGCTGCTGTAAAATTGGCTAAAGTGTCCAAAGGGTATACCAGCAAGTCCGATAGAAGTCTCACTCCAAAGTAGGTGACTAGGGGGAGAAATGGCAGGGGATGAAATGCTGCATGAGGAAGGTCAGCCTCTGGAATTCTGCTTTTCTGTAGATTGTGAGCTGGAACCGCCAAAACATGACAGGCAAAGGAGAAGCAGGAAAGGCAGACAGATAGTAAAAAAGTTCTGTCCGTGGAGTCTGTGAATCAGGTTCTTCAGATCGCATCAGGTGACATCTAGGGTTTCGAGGGGGTTGTGCCACTGTAGTCGTGCCATCTAGTGGGTGATGTCAGGGTGTGCAGGGGTCCAGATGGTTTTTTACCTGGATTCCTGTGGAAGAAACACAAACAATCTGCTTCTCGTGGTTAGCAGGACATCGGATTTGAATGCTTTATAGAAAAAGAGGATTGGTGCCTTAGCCAACTGAGTATTGGGGATGTATCTTTCCTATTCATTTATTATTATATATTCATGGGGAAAAAGAACTTATTTTTTAACAAAGACTCTAAGTTGTAGGGAAGCGGGAACTATCTTATCCCCCCCCCTTTTTTTTTTGGTATCTTGCTTTTTGTTTCCATAGTTGTTTTATTGTTGTAATTATATTGTTGTTATTGCTGATATTGTGGTTGTTGGATAGAACAGAGAGAAGTGGAGAGAGGAGGGCCAGACAGGGGGAGAGAAAGACACCTGTAGACCTGCTTCACCGCCCATGAAGTGATGATTCCCCTGCAGGTGAGGAGCTGGGGACTCAAATTGGGATCCTCAAGCCAGTTCTTGCACTTAGTGCCACCTGCACTAAACCCGCTGCGCCACCGCCCGATTCCCAGGAACTATCTTTTAACATAAACTCTATGGCCATGCCAATAGAAACCTTGAGGGCACATGTGGCTCCCCACATGTCCCCCTTTCTTATATTATGTTGTGATGTTTGGCAGACTTTGTTTTGTGGCAGGGAAGACTGTGACTGTCTTAGGTTGGGGATCAGCCTTCCGCCTTATCCATCATTGGAACACCTGGTCATTTTTGCCCAGTAGTACCAGGTGCCCTGTCTTAGGTTGACTGGATAGCGCTGGTTTCCTCTTACCCGTCATTGGCTAGCCAGTCCTCTACATGGTGGACGTTCTGATGGAGGGGGGGAAATCCTCCACAGCAACTCAATATTCTGCCATGTCCAGCCTATGAAAGTGAGTTTGTATAGGTACTATCTTTATGGCATCAATCTGTTGTTGCAAAAAGGCCATGAGCTTGTTAAGAATTATAGGACCATGGTCTGGGAGGTGTCGCAGTGGATAAGGCGTTAGACTCTCAAGCGTGAGGTCCCAAGTTTGATCCCTGGCAGCACATGCACCAGAAAGATATCTGGTTCTTTCTCTTTCCTCCTCTCTTTCTCATTAATAAATAAATTAAAATGTTGAAAAAAAAAAAAGAACTATAAGACCTATTGTGAGCAGAAGAAGTAAAACAAGCTAGGGTCCCACAACTAAGGGTAGACAGGTAAGGAAGGGGGAATGTATCCATTGGTATGAAGAGGTAGGATCAGATCTTAAGTCTAAGGGAAGCAGTCAGTGAATGTGATGTCCAGGGGAAAAGCCATTTGTCTTTGGGGGTAGTAAAGGATGTCTGTGGCATGGGTGATGTTATAAAGGGAAACATCTTTAAATTGTTGGCTGACAAAGGCACGCCTATGGTGGCAAGACAAGATACACCATTTAAGTGTACAAGAATATGTGAATGTTGCTAATTCACATAGGTTGGATATGGAGGAACTTCTTACAGTTTAATACCTTAACATATGAACAGATGATTCCTCATATGAAGGCTTGATAGCTGTAATCACTTACTTGTGAAAAAAAATAAAACTTGTAACAAGTTAGAGGTTTACTATAATTGATTTGGACTATAAACAGACTCAGGTTACTTAGAGAGTTGACGCATGTTAGTGACAATGGTTTTAACATTTAGAGTACTCTGAGCAGATGGGTCATACAAAAATTTTTGGTCATTCAACACACTCATGCACAAAACACAGCTGGCCAGTCATAACATAAGGCATTCAGGGAAGGGGTAGGAGAGAGGGCTCTGTGAGCCAACTTTTGTAGGTTCTGCCATGTCATATTTTGGATCCTGGGATGTATCCTGCGGCTAGTCCTCTTGTATTTCTTGTTCTTCAGGGATAACAGTGCCATCATGAGGGTATTGTCGGACATGACATGCAGGAACCCAGACAGGTTTAGAGTAATTATGTAGGAAAATGCACGCAAAACCTCTTCCCATGGTCAATAGAGGGTCAAACCCTTTCCAAATTTTATCAAGTGGGTCTTTCCATTTGACCTTAATAGATGGGAGAGTAGATGGTGTTTGCCAGTGAAGAATAATAGGAGGTAAGTCCGAGTTATTGTAAATATTAAAGAGATGGAGGAATTAGCTGTATCTTCTCAGGAGCCACATTAAGGCTGCTTTTCTTTAATGCAGGAATGAGAAAATCACGTAGGGCACAGAGATCTGTATCTGATTTTCCCCATATTAATACATCATCCATGTAATGAAAAACATTAAGGCCCTTATGTATATATGGAAAAAGGGCAGATTTAACAGCCTCTTGACAAATTGTAGGACTATTGGCCATGCCCTGGGTTAGCACCACCCATTCAAATCTGTCAGCAGGGATGGCATTATTAATAGAAGGAGCAGAGAAGGCAAAACATTTACAATCTTGCGGATGCAAGGGAATAGAGAAAAAACAATCTTATATATCAATAGCTATGATTGGAATTCCCATGGGAATTGCAGAAGCAAGAGGCAAACCCCTTTGGGGGGAGCCCCAGCCCTGCATGGTTTTATTAACCACACAGAGATCTTGGAGGAGGGGCCATTTTCCTGAGCGCTTTTTAATCACAAAGTCAGGAGTATTCCATGGGCTTCGAGAATGACGAATGTGTCCCAAGGACAACTGCTCTCGGACGAGTTCTTTTAAAATTTCTAGTTTATCCCTAGGTAAAGGCCACTGTTCCACCCAGACAGGCTCATTAGAAAGCCAGATTAAGCGGGGTGTTTGGTTATGAACAGTGGCATTTAGTATTGGGGGTGCTGATTAGATCTGGTCTCATGGGAGCGGGTGTTACACTCTGCAGAGGCATCTGTGGATATCCTAACATCAAGACATTCCAGAAGATCCCTGCCCAGTAGGTTGGTGCTAATATTAGCTACCAAAGGGCAGAAGAGTCCGGTAGAACCTTCTGGGTCTTCCCACATGAGTGAATCTCATGTGTAAAATGATGGGGTCACCCATCCTACTCCATGTATACTGGGACCAGGGAGGAGTTCCCAATCTTGGGGAACCTCTGCTTGCCTTAAAGTAGTCTTTTCTGCTTCCGTGTCAATCAAACATTTAAAAGGAATATTGCCAATCCTTACTGTCATAGAAGGGTGACCTCCTTCTAAAATAGGAGTGGTCCACAAAATCTCAGGCCCCGAATTTGTACCATTCAGGGGCATGCCATCTTTGTGAAAACAAATTTTCAACTGGAGGCCGGATTGCCTTGACTGGAGGTGGGATGGCCCTGACTGGAGGCGTGGTAGCTCTAACTGGAGGCGTGGTCGCAGCTTATCTGGACAATGGTTACGCCAATGCCCTTGGTGACCGCACTGAAAGCAGGCCCCATTTTGATTACGTGGTGTAACTGCATAAACCTGTGTCATAGCGGTTGCCCCATAATTGCCTGATGTAAGTTCCTGTGTCACTAAAATCCAATTATCTGGGTGTAGGTGTTTAAGACTAAGGCATGCCTGACGGAATTGTGGTATCATGCCATCCTAGACAATAGAACGCACGAGTAAAGAGAGGATTTCAGGATTATAAACCTTTCTTTCTAAGGTTTGCCTCATTCTAGACTTGAAATTTGCTAAGGTTTCATCAGTGTTTTGGCAAAGAGAGTTAATAGGGACTGAGGCCTCTACTGTGGTTGGGGTCACCCTTTCCCATGCTTGTGTTGTGCAGATGCATACCTGTTCAAAATAACCAGTTGGAAACTTGGCTTCTGCCTGCTGAGTTCCAGATTCAAATTCTCCTGCTCCAAACAATGCATCAAAATTCCATGCTATCTGTTTGTTACTATTTTCCTGAGATTGTCTAGAGCATTCATCATGGAAGTATGCTGTCCACTGTAGGTAGAGAGGGTCTGGGAGTGCAGTACAAACCAGGTATTTCCAGTCCTGGGGGGTGTTAAGGTGCTGGTAAAAACTCCTTAAAATGGACTTGGTCCATGGAGCATGAATTGCATCCTCCTTAACAGCTTGTCTGAGTTCCCTGAGTGCTTTGGAGGCTTATGGATGCCACACCTGAGGATTTTGTCTACTTGGGGCCACATTTATTGGGAAGGTGTGGATTTGGTTCGATGACACTGGGGAGAGATCTACAGAAGTGGAAGGTGCTGTAGTGGCAGGGGAAACTGAACACTTATCTACGGGGGTGGAGCTCTCGGGGTGGACTGCAAATGGTTTAAGGTCCCTAAATGCTGAAAAAATATCCTTTAACTCTCGTATCTCAGCGACAAGGTCTCTTAATGATGAGCTGTCAGCAGGGGGAGGAGTCAAAGAAGCGGAAGCCGCAGCAAGAGAAACCGAACCCATGTTTGTGGGGACAGCTGGGGGAGGGGACAAAGGAGCAGAAGCCACTGCAGAAGAAAGCAGACACGTGTCTCCAGGGGCAGTGGGGGGAGGGATAGTGAAAGCGGAAGCTGCTGCAGGAGAAACCGAACACATGTTTCCGGAGGCAGTGGTTTTGGGGCTGACTGCAGATTGCTTAGGGTGTTTAAGTCTTAAGCAAATGTCCTTTGACGTCCATATCTCAGCCTCAAGCCCACTTAACCTTTTGGCAAGAGGCCTTCCTTGTACATATCCTGAAAATAGTGAATATAGCCATGAGAACCCACGGTGTAGCAAAAATTAAAGCGTCTCTGAGATCGAAAGCCTGTCCCAGGAGAGAAGGATAGAATGTCTGGGACACCTCCTCATAAAATGGAAAAAATCCCATGGTGGAGGGAAACACGGGGCCACAGAGGCGGGCGGATGCCACTTACCTGTGTCTGGGCCGCTTTTCTGGACCTCAGGCTGGGCGTGAGTGCAGGACACGTTGAGCGCCAGATTTTGTTGTGCACGGGCCATGGAGAAAAGAGAGAGGAGGGGTCTGGAGTGAAGAGGAAACTTTATATTTTATTTATATAAAACTTTATAAACAAATCTTTATTTGCGCTGGCACCTCAGAGTTGGGTGCTAGAGAGGCAGGTTGGGCCATGTGGAGGTAGCAAAAAATGGCCACCTCACGCAGTAACCTTTCCTGTGTCTGAACACCAGAGTGGAGCACTGGCAAGAGAGCGAGGTGTGGAAGAAAAAGGGCTTTTTTAGGTGTAGCTTTCACGAGAATGGGAAGGGGGAGGAGTAACCATAGCACTCCAGGATAGGATAATAACTCTCGTGATAATGGGATGGGGGAGGAGTGACCAAAGCACTCCAAATATCACGGGGAAATAGAAAATGCCCTGAGGGCACAACATGGCTGAACAGGCACTCCGAGAATGTCCCAACTCTTGTGGGAACTAACAGTAGCCTGAGGGGACAGCATGGCAGATGTGGCTGCATAGGCACAATTTCCCAGCACCTCCATGTCTTGTGCCAGTTTTATTTTTTTTTGAAAATGCCTGTATGATATAGGTTTCTGTTCACCCCACACTCCTGATACTATGGTCAATTAGTTAAAAAGAAAAGGGGAATTGTTGGTATGCTTCTAGTTCTGCTTCTGGGAGCCCTTCTGTTACATTGCTTGACCTTGTGGTCTATTTACATGGTCATTCTGTGACATTCGTTTGGTCTCACGCCCCCTGCCTCCGGGAGATTTTAGTTTACTCCTTGCTGGTTTGTTCTCTTTTCCTTTCCCCACCCCCTAATGCACATATTCTCCCTGGGTTCCTGACGCTGCTGACGGAGGAGAAGGGTGCAGGACAGAACAGAATTGTGATTAGAGATTAGATTGTTGTTGAAGTGCATCCCCGCTCCTGAATAAAGATTGAACTTCTCAGCTCAACCATGAGTCCCTGGTTGTCTCTGTCCCCCGCCAGTGAAGCTAGCCCAGCAAAAATGACATTTGTGACTCCAGGAGAGTAGTGTGTCTTTGTAGTATTAGAATAATAACTGTCTCATGGGGCCTGTGACAGGACAGAGGACTGTGTTTATAGGTGCCTCTGCATAACATGAAAAAAACTCACCTCTGTGAATTTTTTTCTGTCATATTTTATATCTATTAGAGACTGAGGGACAGAGTGATCAACACAGTAGATTGTCAAAGGCAACCTGATAATCTTAATAATTAGATAATTAAGTCCAGAAAGTAGTCTAACAGAGGTAGGTACTGTTAATATTAAGTTTATTAACATTTACTGCATTATCTATTTTCTAGTATTGTACAACTCACAGAAAAGATATCTTAGGAGAGAACAAATCATAGACAAACACTCCTGAGATAAGGCATTGTGTTTCCAAGCCAGGCTGAGCCCTTGTTTGCAGGGGACCATTCTGGTTTAGTCTAATTGTCCTAGCAGGGGTGCGTCAAACTTCTAAAAAAATGTCCTGATTTACGTAGTCATCCCTTAAACTAGTTCATGTCCAAAGACAAAGGTGTACAGGGAGGCAAAAGGAAGAGAGAGGAAAAAAGGGAACAACAGAGATATTGAATTCTATAAACATACCTTCTCCTCATAGCACTGCCTCAAATGCGACTTTGCCTTGTGTATCCTGATTTTTGACAAGTGGAAGTATGGAAGATTTGTCACTTTTTATTTGGACGGTCTAATTCTTTACATTCTAAAACAATATCTTCACCTCCGAGAAATGGTGGAGGAGTGGAACGTGAAGAATCATGCTTATGGAAGAGCTACAAAAATCAACGGCAGGAAGGGCATGGGAGTATTTCCTCTTATTTCTGCAGCTAGAAAGTCAACAGCATGTGTCTCGTTCATGATTATGCATGTAACTCTCTTAGGGGACAGCCACGCCATCATTCTAATATAACTGCAATATCAGTTCTCATTATCATCCTAACACCATGGAGTGAGTGTCCCTGAGCTTTGGTTCAAGGCTGTGTGTTTTCTCTACGTGCAGCCATTTATTTTTGGAGAAGATACAGCCGGTGTGAATGTAAATGTGACCATATCATCATAGCATGCAATTAATCCTGCATCTATGATCAGCTTTGCACCATTCTGCAATGAACTAAGAGAAGAAAGCTCAGTCTTATATACATAACGCTACTGGAACCCAGTAGCAATAGCGCCTTGCCTTGTGAAGATGACATTTCTGCTTTCATTGTCAGGGTATGTGAAGTAAGTGCCTCCAGTTGTATCCTAGAAGTCTACAGTTCAACCATTTTCTTCCCTCTTCCTTTCTACTTTTTTTGCATGCCTTCCCCGTGCTGCGTCTATTGTTCATGCTCTGCCTATTATTTGCAGAGTGCTTGTGCACCCTGTACCTTCTCAGCTTTATGAACAGTACACATGATGCCTGTCGGTATGGAGACAACAGCTAGTTTTCTTCTGTTCTAAGCATTTGAGAGATAATAGAGACAGAACACGCACACACACACACACACACACACACACACATCTTCTTTGATTAGCTGAAGTTTCTTCTGTGTTTCCACTACTTAGTAGCTCATAGTTATTCTCGTGAGATTTGGTACCAAGCCCTGCCAGGCACATAGCTGGTACCAAGAAAATGCCTCTGATAGTTTCTCCTTGACACCAACCCCACCCCCTACACACCTCCATGATTTAGAGGCCTCTGAGTGACCCCAACAATCATAAATTTCAGAGGATTTTACCTTGCATGGCTCACTCTCCAAAATGCAAGCATCTTTGGAATTCGACATCTATAGCCTTTGAAACTGAGTTTGGAGGCAGATGGATTGTGTGGGTATGTCTCCAAGAAGCTCCCCACTCTGTCATCTCTTCCCAGTCTTCTATTTTTCATTTTTGTTACAAAGGGGAAAATGCTAGAAATCTACATGTAGGTTGGTAGTAGTTGGATAACAAATCAAAGACTAAGAAAAACATGAAAGTATTTGTTCCAATCTATTGTATGATATTTTTTGAGACAGTTCTTTCTGTGTTTTGAGCAACAGTGGTCCGGCTTCTCTTCATCACTGTTATGATTCCCAAACACAGACTCTTCCCACTTCCGCCTCCTCTCTATGTTGAATGTGTGTAGACTGGAAGGAGTGGAAGCAATTGCTTTGTGAGGGGCTAATTTATTAAGTTTTGGCTCTGCATAGAGTTCTGAGAATGTTAAAATCTCCAACAGTTAGTGATTTTTGTAAGAAAAGTGTGTTTACTTCCTTTACCTAGTAACTTAATATAGAAACCAGAGTGGTACATTAAAGTATTTTTTGAAAAGATGTTAACTTAATTTCATTTTTATTTAATGTATTTTTTTGTTTAAATTTAGGCCTCACTCATGTGTGATTCCACTGTTCAGAGCACTTTTTCAGAGAGAGAAAGAGAGAGGGAGAGAGAGAGAGAGAGAGAGAGAGACCAAAAAGACAGTTTACTTAAATAGTGTGCCTGCTTTTTGATACATGCAAACCAGGCCTGAAGCACTTTACCACTGCACTGGAGGAAGCTCTAGAGTCTCTCTCTGGATTCATGAGAGAAGGAATGACTGAGCTTGGAAGGCTGTAGTTATAATGGGTGCTAAAATATCTTACAGTTGCATCCCCAAGCTCACTGTTATTTCCAAACAGAAACTGTGAGTGAGGTGCAGTTATCTATCTTGTTGTTTTACTCCCCCAAACTACAGACAGCTAACTGAGAACTGCTTTTAGCAACAGCATACACAAGTTGAGTGTTCAGGGCACTAGGAGCGCAAGTGGGAGTGCGCTGCCTACATGAGCAGGAAGAGCTTGGAAGGCACAGGGAGAAATTGCCTTCAGTGCTAAGTGTAGCCGCACAGATCTTCTAAGAAGAATCATATGTTGGGGGCAGGGCGGTAGTGCAGCAGGTTAAGCCCACATGACTCAAAGCACAAGGACCGGCATAAGCATCCCAGTTCGAGCCCCCCGTTCCCCACCTGCAGGGGAGTCGCTTCACAGGCTGTGAAGCAGGTCTGCAGGTGTCTGTCTTTCTCTCCCCCTCTCTGTCTTCCCCTCCTCTCGCCATTTCTCTCTGTCCTATCCAACAACAACATTAATAACAACATCAACAAAGACAAATAGCAAGGGCAAGAAAAGTGGAAAAAAACAGCCTCCAGGAGCAGTGGATTTGTAGTGCAGGCACTGAGCCCTAGAGATAATCCTGGAGGCCAAAATAAAAGGGCAAAAAATATATATGCACAGTTTGAAATAATATTCGAACTATATCTGTGACTTTGGGAGAACTGCTGCAGTTTCTTTTTAAAAAGAATTTATTTATTTAGTAATGAGAAAGATAGGAGAAGAGAGAGAAAGAACCAGACATCACTCTGGTACATGTGCTGTAGGGAATTGAACTCGGGACCTCATGCTTGAAAATCCAGTGCTTTGTCCACTGCGCCACCTCCCGGACCACAAAAACTACTGCAGTACCCAATACAGAACTCTGGTGGTGGGAAAGGTGTGGAAGTACACCCCTCTTATAATTTTGTAAATCAATATTAGATTACTAATATTTTTTTAAATCCCCCTAATAAACACAAAATTTTTTTTTGTTGTTCACTCACAGATTCTTTGAGTTGTTCTGTGAGCAACAACAGTGGATGTTGCTTGTCAGATTCCTTTCATCTGCACGGTGATTCATGGATCAATCCCCATGCCACTTTGTGACGCTCCCATTTTCAGTTCTCAGTCATTGTTCACAGTCACGCTCATGAGAACACATAGTGAAGTGGATCAAGGACAATGTCTGGGAGTGGATGTATCAGCTCCACACCTGTTCTTTTGCTCAGCCTTGGGATGCAGATGACCTTGGGAGCAGGGATGTTCTCAGTACCAGAAGGAGGGACACAGGCTGTGGACACATTCTCACTGAACTTTTGCACACTGACTTTGCAGTTAGCTCCTTGTCATACCCAAGACAGATCTTAGTATCCCATTTATTTTCTGTGAAATAGCCTGTAAGAGATCACGGATCTGGTGAGAGAAACACACTGAGATGTTACTCCAGGTCTGTGTTATATAGTAAATTGACATATGCCACATCCTCCTAGAGTCTCCTGACACAGACGGCATGTCATCAGAAAGAGATTGGGCAGAAGGGTGTCTGGTTACCTGGGACATCTGCCTGTTATGTCCTTTATTTAGCTCAAAAAATTTAAAAGAAGAAAAATACTCACTTCACAGGGCTGGGTGATGGCACACCCAGTTGAGCACACATGCTACAAAGTGTAAGGACCCATGTTCAAGACCCTGGTCCCCACCTACAGAGAGAAAGCTTTGCAAGTGAAGAAGTAGTGCTGCAGGTGTCTCTCTTTCTTTCTCTCTCTCTATGTCCCCCTTTCATCTCAGCCTCTGAGATCTCTATTATTTATCTCTATCTCTATTATTTATCCAATAAATAAATAAAGATAATAAAAAAATTCACTTGACATCTTTGCAGGTCAACTTTCTCTGGATAAACAGAGAAAGTTAAGTTCATTAAGTTCACTGCTGGATCTAATAACATTTTATTTTGTCCCCTTTACATTTTTGTCAGAGTGACGATTAGAGACCTGCTTCTGCACCTCTGTGAGTGGTCCTTGCAGGATACTGGGATCCTGAGACACTGAGGATATCCAGGGTCTTGCTGCCATGGTGTTACATCCCTGAAGAATATCCAGCACTTTCTTAGTCCCGCCACTTGGTTCTCTGCTCCTCTTGAAGAATTCCCCATCTGTTAGCAGGGCCCACTGTGAAAAAGCAGCTGATTCTGCTGTTTGGGAAAGTGTCCAGGATGGCTTGCTTTCAATAGCCCCTTCTCTCTTTTCCGGAGCACCCTGGGAATGGAAACTGCCAAATCACTTTCCACTGAATTCCACACGAAGTGGACCAGTGTAGGCCTCAGAGCAGCTTAGCTAATAAAGGAGATTGCTGAGGAAAGTGGATACTTCTGCAGCTCAGGAACTGTGTGTGCCAAGAGCCCGTCCCTCCTGGCTTCCCCAGGGACGCTGAGCTTTTCAGACTAAAAGTCAAGACTACAAGTATGGCCACCAGCCTGCCTCCTGAAGAGAAGCCGGCAATTCCCAACTGAGATGCCCTTCTGCCCACCCCTTCTGATCACCTTCTCTTCTCTTACTTGATGGAGAAACATTTCCTCCTCCTCCTCCTCCTGCTGCTTCTCCTCTTCCTCCTTTCCTTCCCCCCCTTCCTCCTCCTCCTCTTCTTCCTCTCTCGCCTCTTTTTTCATATTCTTCCCCTCTCCTCCTCAGTCTCCTTCTTCTCCTCTTAAACTTCCCCTCTTTTTTCTATGCCTACTCCCTCTCCCCCCCCCCCCCAAGCCAGAGTCAGGATGGAGGGTTTTCTATTCACAGGAATGAAGTCTAGTGGGAAGAAATGATAGCAGACATGTAAAGTGCTACTAAGACAAAACGGTGTTTTTATTAGTTTATTTTTTTTGCAAGCCCGTATCAAGAAGAATGTGGGTCTTAGATGAAGGAGAATTTCTAGAATGTGCTTTTGGAAAGTGGAATCATGTTAACTGTTAACATTTTTTCTGTAAGTTCCAAGGTAATCTTCTCTCTTTCTCTCTTTCATTTTTTCTTCTTCCCTACCTTCTATTGTCCATCATTTCTCGGTTGTTCTTACAGAGTCATTGGCTCTACCACATCAAAATATGTGGTTGGTCATGGATCAATAACTCCTAGTATAGTCTTTTCACTTCTAATCATTGAAAAAAAAAACGTTTAACTTGAGAAATAAACCCAAGGCCTTGGGCATGTGATACCACTGAATGGCTTCTCCAGTCCACTTTAATTTATTTTCCTTCCTGTCTTCCTCCCATTTCTTCTCTCTCTCTCTCTCTCTCATTTCTTTTTTGAGAGAGAACTAAAGACAAAAAGATCCATAGTATATCCTACTATCCATGGAGTATTACTGTGCCATTCAGGGTGTGCCCTTGCATTCTGCCACAAGCTACTTTCTGGATTCTCCACTATTATTTTTGCATCCCCCATATCACAGTGCATTTTCTTCTTATATAGAGGTTATAGTGTCTGTTTCAAAACCAGCATGAATCAAATAATGTCATTTCTCCCATTAAACATTTTTTTAATGTCCTCTCATTCATTTATAACAACACAGAACTCTCTACATTGGCTTGTAAAGTCCAGCCTAATCTGTACTGACCTATGTCTGCTCTGTACTTAGCTAGCATCTTTCTAGTCTATGTGTTTCTTTTAAAAATTGTTATGCATTTATTTATAAAATAAAAAATATATATTGACAAGTGCGTAGAATTAGAGGGAGACAATTCGGCACAATTTCCACCACCAGATCTCTGTATCCCATCCCCTCCCCTGATAGCTTTCCTATTATTTGTCCCTCTGGAAGAATGAACCCAGGGTCATTATGGGGTTCAGAAGGTGGGAGGTCTGTCTTCTGTAATTGCTGTAATTGGCAGGTGGATCCATAATCCCAGCCTGTCCCTAATGGGGAAGGGCTCTGGAGAGATGGGTGTCCAAGGCACATTGGTGAGGTCCTCTGTCCAGGGAAGTCAGGTTGGCATCATGGTAGCATCTGCAGCTTGGTGGCTGCAAAAGCATTAAGATGTCGGGCTGAGCTACACTGAAGGGAGACAGATGATCAGGGACTCATGGTTGAGCTGTACACGGTATCTCTATATTCACGCAGAACGCAGCACAATCTAAACCAAGCTAAGCTAAACTAAAACTAATATACTTGCCAAGTAGGGTGTAAACAGGATGTGATGTAGAGAGGGTGGAGAGAAAAGTGACAAGTGAAAATCAGGGTGTGACAAGGAGAGGGGGCGGAGCAAAAACACATCATGAACCAGTGGGGATTAAACCAATGCCCTGCAGTGGTTATGTAAATAGAATACAGTGTTAAGCAGGGGGGATTAAACCAAATGAAACAGAAGGGGTTTTTAGAAGCAGAATTAGAAGCATACCAACATTAAGATATAAAGCAGAACAAATTGTTTAATAATCATGAACCTAAAGGCAAGAATATAGCAGGTGAGTTTTGGGGTCTCCATTTTGGAAAAAGCTAGTAAGTCTATTTTAGGTATACTCCAAGGGGCCCATGGCTTTACTAATTGTTGCCTGAACATGACAGCTAACATGCAGGCGGACAAAAGGTATTGTCTGGGGAGATGGTGTCAGAGTTGCAGATAGAGCTATAAAGCTGGATCAGGGCAGAGAGTAACTCCCAAATATGGGAAAAGTATGTAAGTCTTATATTATGGTGTCATTTTTTTTTAGGTCTTTCTACTTGCTTGCTGTTTTGTGTCATTGTGAACTATTGTGCAGTTTTGCTTTTTTGCTTTAAGATGGATATTTTACCCCTAACTTATGGGTATATGTACACATGTATTCTGTGCCATGGGACCTGATCTATATCCAGTTTCTGTAGCTTTGTTAGGAGGTGCACTACCTAATATGAAATCGAGGAGTCCTATGCACTAGGAACAGTGTCACCAGAGTGCTGGAGCTGAAGGGTTCACATTCCATGTCTGGTGTCTCTGGACACAATCCGAAGTGAAACGTGTTGAGGTGGTAGTGGCTGCGTTGATTTGCTTGAGCTCAGCAGATGCAGGGTGTGGTGGTATGGACAGAATGGCACATGCAGGAAAACAAGTCTTGACCCAGAATTTCCAGGACTGGGAGAAATATGGGTTTTATAGAGAATGTGGAGGGTTCCTGCTATCTTGTAGTTTAAGAAGGAAACAGGTAGTTATTATTATAACCAAGTTATTAGGGAATTCAATTTACTTTGAAAACCCCATGGTTAGGATTTGCTGTATCATACAAGACCGGACCATGCCTTTCAATGCTACTTACATATGACTCTATCTTATTTAGTGAGACCACCAGATGCGTCTGCTCTACCTGGCCTAACACTATAGGTGATTCAATATTTCAATCACACAGTCATTATTAGAAATGTATTAAAAATTTGAACCCACTCTTAAAATTCAATCAGGTTACTGATTTGAAACCTTAAGTGCTTAGACTGAAGGAATGTATACTCAGAACTTCAGTCTGAATATGTCTGTATGCTCCTTATAACCTCCTATCATACTGATCTCTTCCTAGTTCCTTAAATGTCAAGCTTCTGCCACAGAAGTATTTTTGTACTTTCTGTACCTCCTGTCAAATTGTTTTTGGTACAGATCACTGTGTGATTAGAAACTTCTTTTTCCATTAAATTTCAGCTTAAATTCTACTTCCATTTAAAGTTCTTTCCTGATCACCCATACTTTCGATACACCAACACCTTTATTCTCTATTCTATCAATGATTAATTTTTCCGAGAGCTTAGCACAGTTTATGATATCTTACTTGTTGGCTTTCTCACTTCTAAACCCTTTCCTTTTCCATGTGCACTGGTAAGTAGAGTCCCAAAGAAGATTTAATATTGGTCGAATCTGTGACTGTCAATTTAATGAGAGGAAAAGATAGTTCAAGGAATGAACTGAAAACAAGGTGATATGGGTGTGTTAGAAGACGCATCTCATGATAATAAAAGTTCATGAGGGGTCAGGCAATGTTGCACCTGGGCAAGCACACATAGTGCGAAGCCAAGGACCCACACGATGATCCGGGTTTGAGTCCTCTCTCTCCCTGCTTGCAGCGTGGGGGGGGGGTGTTGTGTCACAAGTGGTGAAGCAGGTCTGTAGTTGTCTATCTTTCTTTCTGTGTCTCCCCTTCCATTCTCAAATTCTCTGTGTCCTATCCAATAACATAGAAAAAAATGGCCACCAGGAGCAGTGGATTTGTAGTGCTGCAAGCCCCACAGACAACCCTAGAGGTCTGAAAGAAAGAGAGAAAGAAAGAAAAAAGAAAGAGAGAAAGAAAGAAAGAAAGAAAGAGAGAAGTAGAGAAAGAAAGAAAGAAAGAAAGAAGGAAAGAAAGAAAGAAAGAAAGAAAGAAAGAAAGAAAGAAAGAAGGAAAGAAAGAAAAAGAAATAAATGTCCTTGAGTTTCCTGCTGACTAGATGTGGCCTTACCAACTGTGAATTGGGCCTTAACCTTGACTTTGAAGTGGTTTGTCGATGGAGGTTATAGGAGGAACTTTTTGGCATTTTGAATAATGATGGAATCTTTTTGTAGTTGAAGTACGACAGTATGAGATGCAGAAAGTCAGGTGAATAAGTAAGAAGCTACGACCATATCTGAGAGTCTGGAATGGCAGGAAACAGAATGTGTAAATCATCTTCACTGGCTTAGATAAGCTAAAACAAAACCAGACCAGAATATTCTTCCTCCGCCGCTGCTCAGCTACAGAAAGATGTTCTGCTGAGAGCCGTTTTTTCAGTGTGCCTTTGATGAGAACAATCAATTCACCTGCAGCTGATTTCTTATCCTCAGCACTTCACCCAACTATTTTCTACACGTGACTTGAAACCTGTCTGTGTTTGGATAACAATTTGGAAGAAAGGAATGAGAGAGACATGATGTTATAATTTTTCTTCATTAATGTCATCAAAACGTACTTTCTGTAAAAGAGTTAATTCATTACTATTTGATAAAGGGCTGTTTTAAGTGACAAGATGGTGTCATGCATGTTAGAAAGGAAGGGGCCAGTCTGCTGTCATGAACTGGCTTGACTTTATTGCAAATGCAGATACCGGTGAGAGCCACAGTGTGAGCATACCACTGCTGATTCTGGAACTGTATTTTTTCACATGTTCATTTTTTAGATTTTTATTTATTTATTTATTAAATTTTTATTTATAATTTTTTAATAAATGTGACATGACCATAGCATAAGAGGGGTACAATTCCCACCACCAGAATTCCATATCCCATCTCCTCCCCTGATAGCTTTCCTATCTTTAACCCTCTGGGAGTATGTGTTGTTTTCGCCGGGCTGGCTTCATGGGTGGGTAACAGACGACCAGGGACTCATGGTTGAGCTGTAAGCAGTGTCTCTTTATTCAAGCAGGACGCAGCGCAATCTAAGATGAGCTAAGTTAAACTCAAGGTAAAGTACTCTAAAACTCACAATGCTGTCTTTATATATACTTCCCAAGTAGGGTGGAAACAGGATGTGACATAGAGAGGGTGGAGAGAAAAGTGACTGGCGAAAATCAGAGTGTGACAATGAGGGGTGGAGCAGGCGAGAATCCTATCACTGAACCACAAATGCCCTGGAGGGAGGGTGGAACTTGTTAACAGTGGTTATGTAAATAGAATGAAGTGGTTATGTAAATAGAATAGTGTTAAGCAGGGGGGATTTAAACCAAATGAAACAGAAGGAGTCTCATGCATACCAACAAGTATGGACCCAGGGTCATTGTGGGGTACAGAAGGTGGAAGGTCTGGCTTCTGTAATTGCTTCTCTGCTGAACACGGGCTTTGGTAGATGGATCCATACTCCCAAACTGTCTCTCTCTCTTTCCCTAATGTGGCAGGGCTCTGGGGAAGTAGGGCTCCAGGACACATTGGTAGGGCTGTCTGCCCTGAGAATGTTTTTGTCTCAAGACTACCAGAGACAGAAAAATAGATGTTTGTAACAAAATGGGGAGTCAAAAAGGGGTTTTCATAATTGTACTTGAAATTTTTTTCTGTTAATACAAATTGTTGTCATTCTGCTTTTGATTAAAGTCATTCAGTATATATATATATATAATCTTCTGAGCTAGAGTGAGAAAGAATAGCACAGTGGTTAGGAGGACAAATTTGGGTCAGACAGACCTGGGTTTGCTCTTTGTTCTGCCCTATTTTGCAAGTTACATAATTTTTCTCAGATTGTATGACCTCCCTGAGCTTTGGTTGCTCTTCTGTGAAACTGGGGTAATAGTCCCTATCACAGAAGATTGCAATGAATACAAAAGAGTTGCTACATGCAAAGGGTGATCATTGTCTTGGAAACTGCACACACCAACACAAACTGGAAAAGCACTATCATTATTTACTCCCAATCTCACTAGAGTGACTTCTGTATATTTCCAAGACCCTGAACTGGAGGTAGGTAAAGTGACCACCTGATTCCATGTTATTTTCCCTAGTGCCACAATAACAGGCATCTACATAGGTCACACTAAATATCTGAGGGGCGACTTTCATGACTAATACATAGTTATGATTTGTTTACCCTTTTTGATATATATGTATTTTTATTTTATATAATTTTTATTTTTCAAAAGGAAACAGTGACAAAAACCATAGGATAAGAGGGGTACAACTTCACACATCCCCACCACCAGAACTCCGTATCCCATCCCCTCCCCTGACAGCTTTCCTATTCTTTATCCCTCTGGGAGTATGGACCCAGGGTCATTGTGGGAATCAGAAGGTGGAAGGTCTGGCTTCTGTAATTGCTTCCTCACTGAACATGGGTGTTGACAGGTGGATCCATACTCCCAGCCTGCCTCTCTCTTTCCCTAGTTCGGCAGGACTCTGGGGAAGCAGATCTCCAGGACACATTGGTGGGGTTGTCTGCCCAGAGAAGTTCGGTTGGCATCATGGTAGCATCTGGAACCTGGTGGCTGAAAGAAGAGATAACATATAAAGCCAAACACATTGTTGACTAGTTATGAACCTAAAGGCCGGAATAGTGCAGATGAAGATTTGGGGGTCTCCATTTTGTAGATGGTTAGTAGGCCTATTTTAGTTATATTCCAAAAGGCCCATGACTAAATTAGTATTTTTTTCCTGAGCCTGACTTTTAATCTTTACTGGTGGATTAATGGTTTATAGTAGACAGTAAAATACAGTAGTTTGTACCTGTATAACACTTTTCAGTTTTCCACATAATAATCAAACTCCCTTTAGGTCCTCCTCTGTCATCAAGTTCCAGGACCTGAACCCCCACCCCGACCCCAGAGTCTCTTACTTTGGTGAAATACACCAACTCCAGTCCAAGATCTACTTTCTGTTTTCTGTTCTTGTTTGTCAACTCCTGTCTATGAGTGAGATCAGCCCATATTTATCCTTCTCTTTTTGACTTATCTCACTTAATGTGATTCCTTCAAGTTCCATCCAAGAGATTATATATCTTTGATGTAGTTGATTAGGGAAGTCTCCAGAATGGGCAGACATTTCATCAGCATAGGAGAAAGGCAAACTGATATAATAACCATTTTTTAGTGATTTTTATGGCCATTAAACTATTTGTACCAAGAACATTTGAATGGATTATTATTTCCTACATATATATATGTATATATATGTATATATATATATATATACTATTTTATTGATTGATGACTGTCTAAAGACAGAAAAAATGAGAATAAATGGGAAAATTGAGAGGGGGGAGACACCTGCAACCCTGCTTTACAGTTCAAAAAGCTTCCCTCCTGCAGAGGTTGACTGGGGGCTTAAACCCAAGTTGTTATACACTACAACGTATGTACTCAACTGTGTACACCTAATCCTTTTCTTCTTCTTATTATTATTTTTGAAAGTTTATTTCTTGAACCGTGATAATAACATTTCTCCTTTGGATACATTACAAAGTGCAGTTACTTTTAATTCTTACTGATTTTTCAAATTCTATTTATTTATTATTGGACAGAGACAGAGAGAAATTGGAAGGGAAAGAGGAGATAGACAGGGAAAGAGACAGAGAGACACCTGCAGCCCTGCTTCACCATTCATGAAGCTTTCCCCCCTGCAGGCGGGGACCAAGGACTTGAACCTGGGTCCCTGTACACTGCAATGTGTGCGCTTAACTAGGTGTGCCACTGCCTGGCTCCCACGGCTTATATTATTTTTCATTAGATTTCTGTGTGTTTCAGCCATCCCCCAAGGAAAAGGGCAGAGGCTGGTAAGATTACTGGCAGCATCAAGGGTTTTTGAGGTCCTGCGAGAAAAGTTAGGCAGTCATACGCCTGCTTTGAGAGCCACTTTCCGGGAGACACATTACACTCGAACAGGACGCAAAGGCCTGCTGGGACTTGCAGGCCTCCTGTCCATCATCTATGTGTGTACTCCACCATGCTGCTGCTGCGGGAGTCCGCAGTTCCTGGCAGCCGCTTGCTAATGGACAGTGGCTTGCTGCGGATTTGCTTTGAGGTCTCCCCCAAGCTGCTTTGTCTTTGTTTTACATAGCTGATGGCAGACCACTGCTGATAAGGCTGACGGCTGAGCCACCTTTAGCTCATATTTTGTTGGAGTCAGCTGCCCGCTAACAGAGCGGCATGTTCTGCTCTTCTGATGCAAGGCACAACGAGGGTCCTTCCTGTGTGTAACTCCTGACATTGTCTCCCGGCGTATCCCGTAGTTCTAGGACACCGTTCCACTTAGAGCATCTCTGATGTTCGCTGGGAAATTTACTCTAAATGTTCTGAATATCTGGCATGTCTTCTTCTTGGCTGTGCTTCTGCTCTTATTCTTTCCCTAGAACTCCTCATGCTTATGTCCTTTGTGCAGTCGGCCTTGACTGGCCCTCCGCAGCCCCTCCCCGTGGAATTAACTATATCTTCTCCTGTGTGCCCCAGCTCTGTGATCCACTCCATGTCCTCCTTGCCACAAGCATATTTGCCACCGCCCCCCATCCCCAAGAGATGATAATCTCAGGAGGGTTTGGTGTATACGAGGCTAGAAGGCAGATGCCATTCCAACACTGAGCAGAGGACTGAGAACACAGGCAGCCAGGACCAGCCTGCACCCCAGACGGTGTGACTCAAGCCCAGGATGAAGACGGGGCAGGGTGTCACAGCATCTGCAAGGAGACCTGCAGCCCCTGTGACTGAAGATATGCTGAAATAGACCTCGCACCAGGTGGGAACATGCACCACCGCACTGCCGTGCAGAAGGCTGGCATGCTGCCTAGAGGCAGGCGCCCGTCCAAATTAGGCTTGAATTCCCTCTGTAAGCAAATAGCAGGGCAGAGAACAGAGGCTGCTGCTAGTTGTGAGTGGATCAATGCTTTCTGTGCTGGAGAGAGCCTACAGCAGCCTGGGAATTAAAGCAAGCCCCTTTGCTGCATGGCACCAGTGGTATCGGGGGTGGGTGTGATCCAGGCTTTGACTTTGAAGAAGTAGGTCTTTGGCCTAGTGTATCCATCTGAGTTCTGAGCGTTTGAAGTAGAAAATAAGAAATAAAGGTCAAGGTAGAAAAAGCCTCAGCTTTGTAGTCAGGCAGGCTTGGGGCTTACTGCTGAGCAATGAGGGATAATTGCTTCACTGTGACTTAGTTTTGTGTTTCACAAATGGAAAAGGTTGAGGAACCTCAGGACAGAGGAGGCTGCTCAGAGGAGGGGTTACAGGATTGTCATGCCTGCAGCCTCAGTTTCCACCCCTGGCACTGCATATGCCAGAGCTGAGTGGCCCTCTGGTCTTTCCTTCTCACAAAAATAATATTTAAAAAAATTCTCTTTATAAATATGAAACACTGATAAAAACCATAGGATAAGAGGGGTACAATTCCACACAATTCCCACAACTAGAACTCCACATTCCTGACAGCTTTCCTATTCTTTATCCCTCTGGGAGTATGGACCCAGGGTCACTGTGGGATGCAGAAGGTGGAAGGTCTGGCTTCTGTAGTTGCTTCCCTGCTGAACATGGGTGTTGACAGGTCGATCCATACTCCCAGCCTGTCTCTCTCTTTCCCTGGTGGGATGGGGATCTGGGGAAGTGGGGCTCCAGGACACACTGGTGGGGTTGTCTGCCCAGGGAAGACCAATTGGCATCATGTTAGTATCCGGAACCTGGTGGCTGTTAATAGAGTTAACATATAGACCTCGAATAAATCTCTCTCGTTGGCCATTAAACCAGATACCCCCAGCTCCATGCTGCATTGCTTGATGCTGTGGTCTCTTTACATAATCACTGTTTTGCCTGAGACCCGCCCTGCCTGCAGGCTATTGGTTAATCCCACTGGTTGGAACCTTCCCAACAGCTGCTATGGAAGCTTTCTACCTTCGCGCTGTTTTCTCCACCCCCTCTCCTAGCCCTTTCCTTTTCCAATTTGCCACTTCCAGTTTCTAAGATATAAAGGCGTTGTCTCTGATCCATAAAGGGACTGCACTGTGCTCCCGCTCCACCACAAGTTCATGGTCTCTTCTCTCTCCCACGTCGCTGAGTAAGAAGCAGCCCAGGTTGGCTCCTGTCTAGTTCTCTCAAACCCAGAGAGCACATGCCTGGGAAGAAACACCCTCACAACACTTTCCTGGCACTCTCTTTCCATTGTTACTGGTCATCTCTATCAGGAACAACACAACAAACCCCTTTGTGGGCCCCTATAGGACCTTGCCGTAAACGTGAATCAGTAACAGTAGAGAATGTTCCATCCTCCAAAGGGAGGCTGGACAACAAACTCTATGCTACACCTGAGGAAGATGGGTCCTGAAATTGGGGCAGCTTGGAACGTTCCTACTCATGACCACAGAACGTGAGCTCAGATCTACAGGGATGCAGAGGTCACATAGACTCCTAAGCTGAATATTTGATCAGATCGTACTGATGGGACTAAATAGGCCTACTAACTATCTACAAAATGGAGACCCCCCACAACTCTTCATCTGAATTATTCCAGCCTTTAGGTTCATGATTAGCCAAAAATAATTATTTTGGTCTTAGCAATAATATTGGTTGATGCCTATCAAAGATTAGGTGTGACACTCTACTGTGTTCCCAGGCTTACTGGCTATCAGAAGCTATGATTCTTGGTAGGGGTGGTTTGTCTTCTGGGAGATGTTTGGAGATATTTTAACAGTTGTAACTGGGAATGGTGTGAGCATATAAAGGGGTTATAGCAGGTATAAGCCAGGAATGCTATTAACCTAACAAAACCCACTGAGTAGACCATCATTCTATATATAGCCCCAAAATGAGCACTGGTAAGGTTGAAAAGATTTGCCTTAGAGTAAATTTGGGATCTGGAGTGATAAAAATGGCAGTCACTATAATATAATTATTATTTATTTCTATTTATACTTACTGATAATATCTTATTTTTCCTTTATTTAAAAATATATTATTATTATTATTATTATTATTATTATAACCAGAACACTGTTCAGCTCTGTCTGATGGTGGTGCAGAGGACTGAACCTAGGATTTTGGAGCCTCAGGCATGAGAGTCTCTTTGCATAACCATTATGCTATCTACCCCCTCTGTATTTCTTTCCTTTCTTTCTTTCTTTTTTTTTTTTTTTTCCACCAGGGTTTTTGCTGGGGCTGGGTGTCTGCACTATGAATCCAGTGCTTCTGGGGGCCATTTTTTCTTTCTTTCTATTTTTATTTGACAGGACAAAGAGAGAACTTGAGAGAAGAGGGGAAGATAAAGAGAGAAAGATAGGCACCTGAAGACTTGCTTCACCATTAGTAAAGCAGACTTCCCACAGGTGGGGAATGGGGACTGAAACCTGCAACCTGGCTCCTTGTGCATGGTGCTATGTCCACTTAACCAGGTCTGACAAAATTCTCTCCCCCCCTTGCTGAAAATATATTTAGCAAATCTGAAAGAAGCGGTAGCGTCTGAAGGATCCCTACAACTTCTTCACCATTTCTCCCTGAGAGGTAGGATTTCTGTCTCTGCTCACACAGTCTAGTTACTGCTCAGAACAACATGGAACCCCCACAACACACACAGGGTGACACTAGCAGCTGAACCCTCCCTCTTGACCCATCCTCTTTGCAAATTGTGCACGGCCATGTGTGAAGTTTGATTTCTTGCGACCAACATGCTGTCCATCCTGAGACAGGTAACCCAGCTGACTGTTCCTCCGTATGTGGCTTTCTGCTCACCTAGCCATCCAGCCAGCTTTGCAGAGAGAATTTTCTGGTCTCTGAATATCACTGGCAAAGGGAAACTGTCAGTCTTACATGGAGAATGGTTGATGGGGGTCTCTGTCACAAGTTGAATAATATACTAAGATGGTTATTATTATTATAATCTCTACTTTGTTGGAGCAAGTTTTTTTTTTTTTTTTACTGGAAAAAAAGGTAGCTGTGTGTTTCACTTCATGCATTTTGAAAATCCCAAGAGGGAAAGAAAGTTGCACAAAGTCATCCAGGCACCGAGACCTTTGATATTTGTATTTGAAATCCGTAATCTTCAAGGCTGTTGTAATGTGTTTGTTTATTGATTGATTTAATTTATTTCTGTAAAGTTTTTTTTGCTTTAAAAACTGATACATGCACATATTTAGTGCACATATTCTTTTGTTCATTACTTTTTTAATTAATATATTTTAAATTTAACTATCACCAAATTTATTATTAGTGTGTTAACTTAGCCTCACTTTCATTGATAAAAAAATGGACAAGGGTGTTGTATGCTTTACATTGGGTTGTTCTACCCCGCCAAGAGAATTGGATCAGTCCAGTTAGTTTCGCCGGCCCGCTTGGCCCTGCCCCAAGGAACCCCACCAGAGTTCCAGAGTTCCAGAGTTCCAGAGTTGGAGAGTTCCGGAGTTGGAGAGTAAGAGAGAGTGCTTGCACCGCCGCGAGAAAGAGGCAGCAGAGTTCTGTTTGGTGATTAGTTTGTCTTAGTTTATGAATCGTTGTTCCTGAATAAAGAAATACAGCTTCCCTGCCCAGCCGTTGTTTCCGCGCCTCTGTTACCCGCCCGTGAAGCTAGCCCGGCCAGCTAGATCCACTGAATTTTAACAACACAAGGGAAGGGGAGGCAGGCAGTAGTGCACACACTACAGTGCATAAGAACCTGGGTTCAAGCTCCTGGTCCCCACTTGTAGGGTGAAAGCTTCACGAGTGGCGAAGCAAGGCTGCAGGTGTTTCTCTGTCTCTCTCCCTTTTAATCTCCTCATTCCCTCTCAAATTCTCTTAGTCTCCATCCAGTAAGAAAAAAAAATGGACATGGTGATTTCTTCTTGGAAGGTTTGCTGTAAGGCCAGGTTGAGTTCAATCCCACTCTTCCCATGATAATATTTATATTTAGAGTTTTCTTCCAGTTGCCTGCCATACATGTTACTTTCACATTCATGTTTCTATAAACTTTTACCTAGATTATTTCATCTAATGATCAGTGTAATGTAAGCATCATTGGATTTTAGAGATAAAACAGATTTTTTTTTTTTTTGGCTTCTAGGGTTCTTGTTGGTCTCTGTGCCAACACTATAAATCCACTGCTCCTATTAGTCATTTTTTCCCATTTTATTGGACATAACAGAGAGAAATTGAGATGGGTGGGAGAGATAGATAGAGAGATAGATAGATAGAGATAGATAGAGATAGAGAGAGAGACAGAGAGAGACAGAGAGAGACAGAGAGAGACAGAGAGAGACAGAGAGAGACAGAGAGAGAGACAGAGAGAGAGAGAGAGAAACCTGCAGACCTGCTTCACGTGTCTCCTCTGCCAGCAAGGAGCCTGGGGCTCAAACCTCCAGCTCTGTACACTGTGTACTTAACCCTCTGTGCCACTGACTTGAATGCAGATCCCAGAGTGTAGGATGGCCTACTGGAATGTGGGCCCTATCTTTTGTCTCTGATTTTGACTGCTTTGGCACAAGGGTACAGTGGGGACATAGGCGTTATCTTTTCTAAAAGGACAGTTATGTTCGATTTGGAAACAAAATGTTTTCATTTCATCTTGGTAACAACCCTTCAGAGAAGTGATTATCCTCTCAATTTAATTAACAATGAAAATAAAGCTAAATTATGAAACAGATTATGCAGCAAGTAAGCGCCAAAGCCAGAATTTGAACCCACCTCCTTGGATTCAAAATCCTGCGGACCTCCTCTTTGTCCAGCATTTCTTGTCAGCCGAGTGCTTCCATTTTTTTTTTTTAATGTCAGTCTTGTTCTTTTGTTTTATTTTTGTAGAGACAGAGATAAATCAAAAGGGAAGGGGCAATAGGGAGAGAAGAATACTTATAATGGAGAGATATATATATATATATCAGCAAGGAAGAGAGAGATATTAGCAAGGGAGAGAGAGGTATCAACAAGGGAGAGATAGAAATATGATAGATGATAAATAGATATAGATAGATATACATAGATGATCAATAGATACAGATGGTAGATATACATGATAGAAAGATGATATATCGATAGACAGCTGATAGATATAGATGGTAGATGATTTCTATAGATAGATGATAGATTAGATAATGATAGATAAAGATGATAGATATAAATAGATGAATGATAGAAAGATGACAGCTCGATAGAAGATAGATGATAGGTAGGTAGACAGACAGACAGACAGACAGACAGACAGATAGATACACCTGCAGACTTGTTTCACTGCTTGCAGGTGAGCAGTGCTATTCTCACCTGGTTCTCGCACACTGTAACACACATGATCACCTGATTGTGCTACTACCCATCACCTGTCAATATTGTGTTTTAATCAGGCCTTCTTTAGATTATATTTTTTATTTTTCAATTTATTAGTGATTTAATATTGAATTGCAAAACTGTATGACAATAGGTATATAATGCTTTACCATTCCCACTACCAGAGTTCTTCAGTAGAATGTCTCTCTTTTGCTTCTAAGATGATCTCCCTGAAATAATTTTTCATTTCTACAAAAATAAAAAAAAATGACAAGGCTTCTTCTTGGTAGAGATTTCACGTAATGGTATGTCACACATCCACTGGCATTTCTCTTTGCTCTGTTAACTTCTCTTGAGAAAAGAAGAAGAAAATGCTACACTCAGCAATTTTCACTATGAGAGTAGAATCGGCCCTCTTGGCCAGCTGTGACTGAGTGACATTGTTTCACTATTCATTAGTGAATAGTGACATTTTCCCATTATTCATGTAGTGCCCAAATCGTATCAATTCTTCAGCTCCACTTGCCCAAGACCGACTTTCATTTCCATCCACTTCTTTAGAACATTTTCTATTGTGACCACACAGAACAACACTGTCAGTCTAGTTTCTCCTAACATCACCCCAGGACTCACCTGTGATGCCAGATGGAGAGTATCTTGTCTGCTTCAGTGTCAAATAATGGATTTTCTTGTGGTGGTTCTTATTAAGTAGAGATTCTACAACTCACTGTAATTCAGACCCGTAGTACCTGGCCTTGTAGTTTTTAGAAACATCAAAGCAAGCAACAGTTAAAATAGAATCCTTAGCTAGGGAACAAGGGAACTGCTTTTAAGTTCCAACTATCATGATGAGATTTTAGACTGGATTGTTTTGTTCTTTGTCGAACACAGCCTCAAGAAAGCCTTAAGAGGTATTAAATTAATTTTATTTCTGCATAAATCCACAGAAATATTTTTTAAAAGTCTCTTTTGGACTGGGGAGATAGCATAGTGGGTTTTTACAAAATGACTTTCACGTCTGAGTTCCCAGGTTCAGTCCCTAGCACCACCACAAAGCAGAGCTGAGCAAAGCTCTGGAAAACAAAAAACAAGAAACAAACAAAAAAACCCTTTCATCAGAAAGGTACTCATTTTGTGTAGACATCATCAAAACCCAAAGCATTTTCTAAGTGTATATGAGACGTTGAAAATTTGGACCTTTCCTAGTGCTATTATTTTTAATCCCTAAGAAATTATTTTCTAAAGAAAGGCTTATTATATATTGGGTAAGTGAAGAAATTTGATTTAGTTCCCACAGCTCAAACTAGAAGAGCTTGTGCTTGTATTACAATCCCCAGCTCTTAGTCCAGTGTTCACTAATGACTTCCAGTGCACCCATGGACACTCATGTAAACGATGACGCTGGCATTATATAGAAAGTGCTTTTGTGGCCGTTGGCATTGGGGACAATCTCTGGGAATTTGTAGCAGGGGGACATGTGAGTGCAGTATCTCATTAAAAATCACCAAAACTGGGTCTGGGTAGTGGTGACTCACTAGGGTATACATGTTACTATGTGCGAGGACTTGAATTCTGGCCCCTTGTGGGTCCCCATCCACAGTGGGGAAAGCTTCATGAGAGTGGAGCAATTTGGCAAGATTTATCTTCTTTTCTCCCTCTAACTCCTCATTCCCTCTCAATTTCTTGCTGTTTTATCATATATAAAAAAGAAAAAAAAGGCTTCTGATATTAGTGGATTCATTGTGAGACCAGCAATTGTCCTAGTGACAATAATAATAATGATAATAATAATAATAAAAGATAAAGAAAAATAACTGAGGATGTAATGACTTACACTGATCACACATGGTTGATAAATTATAGTACCAAGCACAAGGACTCACTCAAGGATACAGGTTCAAGCCCCTGCTCTCCACCTGGGGGGGGAGGACATTTCACAAGTGGTGAAGCAAGTCTGTCGGTGTCTCTCTTTCTCCCTCCACCTCTATTTCCCCCTCTCCTCTCAATTTCTCTCTGTCCTGTTCAATAAAATGAAAAAAATTGCAGCTGAAAGAAGTGGAGTCATAGCGTTGGCACTGAGTCCTGGGGATATCCCTGGATGAAGAAAGAAAATAAATATACCTCTGGACTAGTACACTTTCTTAAAATTCTTATAAATTGTTAATAAAAAATAAGAAACAAAATAAATAAATATCAAGTCAATAGAGAGACTGAAATACAGACCCCCCCCAAAAAAAAAGTAAGGACTGTTACAAAAAGTCATTTTGGTTTAAATCATTTGAGCTTGAGTATTGAGTGCTGAATAACTAACTATAGAAAAACAACCTGAGAAATGGTCTTCAATAAACTGCCACAGAAGGAAGGAATCCCATGTGTAGGGACATGGGCTGAGATAAGGATTGGTGTGGAATCCACCAAAGTAGAAAGGAGGCAGACGAAGCAAAAGCTGACAGTGAAAAGAAAACTACCACTGCTGACTAAAGAGTTGAGTAATGATGACCCCCCACACACACAGCCCGGGGCTGCCCAGGTTTGAGTCTGGGTCCCCACTGCCATTCAAAGACGCAGTGGTTTCTTTTATCCTCTCTCTATCTCTATCTTAAAATTCTTATAAATTGTTAATAAAAAATAAGAAACAAAATAAATAAATATCAAGTCAATAGAGAGACTGAAATACAGACCCCCCCCCCCAAAAAAAAAGTAAGGACTGTTACAAAAAGTCATTTTGGTTTAAATCATTTGAGCTTGAAAAGTCAAATGATTTTTTACCTGGAAAAGTCAGCCTGAAGTAGTGGAGTTTCTGAGATGAAAGAAAGAAAGAAAGAAAGAAAGAAAGAAAGGAAGGAAGGAAGGAAGGAAGGAAGGGAGGAAGGGAGGAAGGAAGGAAGGAACTTAGATTTAAGTATTACTAAGTGAGGAGGATTGAGAGAAATAATGCTATAATTGATCTAATTCATTTCATGACTGTTTCTTTAGCACTGAATTTATGCCAGACTCACAGATTTCAATTATTCCTTATTTCAGTCATAATCATGACTTATTTCAATCATTACTAATCATATACAAGTTACAAGTATGTGATTCATTGCATATAAGTATAGGAGTCTAAGCTCATATCAAACTATAATCTTACAGATGTGTGGAGACATGGACATGCATAAATACGTATGCATATGTGTACACGCATGCAGCTTTTGCGTGTGTAGACACCAGTTAACTGTGTGCAGAGGAAGCAAGTAATGGCCCTTTACACAAGTGGCCCTTCTGATATGTGTTTCAGATCTTGGGTCTGAGACTCCATTAAAATACCCAGGAAGATATCTCTGAGGAAAGTACTTTGAGTTAAATCTTGTCATTCCATTCATCTTCTTCAGGACTAAAGTGGTATGGAAGTAGTTTCTCTCCAAGGACAATTATTATTTGGATATATCATTCTTTACACAGCCATTCGAGATAACGGGGTCATCAGACCATAGGTCTCTGCTTCAGCGGGTTAAAGATTAATGTTGAGGCCAGGTTGGGGGCTTCAGGACTGGGGCAGATCTGTAGTTCTAGTGCTCATTCGATAAGAACTGCAAGGTTCAGGGTGATGGCATGTGAGTGAGTCTCAACAATAAGTGATTTTCAGTCTTGAGAATAGTACATAGCAACAAGGCATAGAATGTCTTAAAATGTTGGTGTCAAATGATTGGTTAAATTACAACTTGGTTTAACAAGTATTTGTTAATTCACCTGAGTCAAAGTATTTTTTCTCCTATGAAGTCATTTAGTTTTATACAATTTTCTAATAAGTGACATATGAATAATAATATTTTCTTTTAACATCATGATCAAAACTAAGTTTATATTTATGAAACATATAAACAGTATAACATCTATATGAAAAAATCAGTGATATCCATCTGTCTGTCTGTCATCTATTTCAGTTATGCAAGATTGGTTAAGGTTAAGTCTTCTGTGTTGTCCAAATTAACTTGAAGCAATAAATAAAGATGCCTCTATTTGACAAGTTATTCCTGTAATTATGCATTCATATATTTCAACAGTGCTAGATGCCAGTGGACAGTGAATGGAAAAATGTGCTTGTTTTGAAGGTTTGTCTATGTAGCATTTTGAGGTCAAACACAGACTTTCCGTAAACATGTATTGTTAAGCAGACTGCATATATTGAACATGATAAAATTCACGCAAAGCATTTATAAGAACTGTGAGCATTATATAATTACATTTTCTAAGTCTGTTATTGGTGTTTTATAAATCTGTCATGCTCTTAAAATTCTACTTAGTTTCCCAAATCTTCTTAACTTCAGCTATATATTGACTCCTCAAAAACTTGAACGTTAGACTCACTAGACTCCTACTATACTTGAGATCTGTATCCTGTCATATAAATGTCACCACTCCACAAGGTCTTCTCTCTCTTTCTCTCCCTCTCCATGTATATGTATATCCTGTCTATTCATCGACATAATGAATGCTTACCTTATTACTCCATTCACCTTTCCTACATGCTTTCAATTTCTACTGGGGGTTTAACCTATCACAAGCTTTAACTTAGGTCCTGGGGTCACCACTCATAGGAACACATACTTTTCGTTTATGACTCCATGCCAGTGGCTGAGGAGGAGGTATGAATACCGTGGCCTATGAGGCATGACTGGCAATAACTTGAGTGCTGGATCATCTTAAAAGACCAGTTTCATCATATCTGGCATCTGGGGAGATGTCCTGGAAGAAACAAAATTTAAGTTGAAATTTCTAAGTGAAGGGTTCGGGAGATAGAATAGTGGTTCTGCAAAAGGGTCTCAGGCCTCAGGCTCCTAGGTCCCAAGTTCAGTCCCCAGAATCACCATAAACCAGAGCTGAGCACTGCTCTGGTCTCTCTCTCTCTCTCTCTGTATATTTCTCTCTATATATTTCATTAAGTTGAATAAATACAATATTAAAAAAAGAAATTACTAAGGGAAAATAAACTATCACCAGATCAAGTTGAGCAATAACATTTTGGGTAGAGAGACTGTTGTGTACAGATAGCTTAAAGCAGAGGAGACAATGGCAGTTTGAGGAACGAAAGTAGACTAGTGTGAGTGTATAAGACATAAGAATATACAGATGAATAGATGAGTTTTTTCCTCTTGTATATTGTTGCATCTACTGTAAAGGAGAGAAACAGATCAGAAGAATGTATGTCAAGTGATTGTTTTAATGCATTCAATGTCTTAAGTGAGAAAAAAAAGAAAATAGTTCAGTCTTCCTGGCAGTTCCAAGGAAAGCCTTGCAATGCATATGTTTGCTTTCTCTGCTTGACCTTCAAGCAGAAACCATCTGTTTTGAAAAATTTGAGTTATCTTATTTGTCCAGTACTGTATCATATACCAGTGAGTGTTAGATAAATCCCTGCTTTAATGCTTTGTGTTGCAATCACCCTTGAGACAGTGGGACAAAGGCTATCAGGATAGTATGCAGGGCATGGTGATGGGAGGAAAGATTAAGAAAAGCATAATAAATATCTTGTTACCTAGCAATGATTCCTGCCCATGCACTGCAAAGTTCCTATTACTTCACTTCTACAAGTTTACCTGTTGGACAACTATGTATTGGCTACAGTGCCGGTTGATTAGCTATGTACTGGCTACAGTGCTGCCTAATTAAAAAGGTAAAACTATTGCTTGCAGTCTTGCCCTTGGAGAGTTATGAGACTGAGATGCACGTGCATTATTAGATCTATGTGATGTGAGAAGCCCAGTGTCCTAGACAGGGAATCCTTGGATACTCCCATAGATAATGTGGACATAAACTTCTGATAGATAGCTCTCTCTACCATAACTGGTCACTTCCATCAGGAATGTCATTATAAGCCCTTTTGTAGGTTGGTTGAGGACTGTATCCTCACTATGAAACAGCAATGGTAAGGACTTCCCCACTCTCCAAAGGGGGATTGGTTCATCCCATTCTTCCACTCAAGGAAGACTAGCTTTGAAAAGAGCACAGCCTACAATGTTCCCAACTGTGACTATTGACTGTGGCTGACAGGGACTCAGAGATTGTACAGGCTCCTGTGCTAAATATGAATTGATATGGGCCTCAGTTTAGATAATTTTGGTAAAGGTCATTGATTTTATAGATCTTCTGCAAGTTTGAAAGCAACCCTATGTCCTAATTTTGATTCCTAGTTCTAATCTCAACTCTGATCCATTTTCAGACAATATTTCCAGTCCACCCCATCTTAGGTATCAAGCTCAAGCAAAGATTATTAAGACATAGGTTCTTAGTAACATTTCTAAAATAAAATGTCTGGCTTCCTTCTACCCAAAAGCCCCTACTTTCATCTGCTCTATTCCTACTTTCTATTTCAGTTTAGTAAACATTTTGTCCTGTTTTCCATCTTACTGCATCTCAGCCACTAAGTTGCAGACACTACTAGGATTCCATTCTTACTTTCCCAGGAAGATGGCCTCACCAGTGTATCCTGGAGCCCCACCTCTCCACAGCCCTGATCAACCAGGGAAAGATAGAAATAGACTGGGGGTATGGATTCACCTGCTAACATCTATGTCTAGCAGAAGAGCAATTACAGAAGCCGGGCATTTCACCTTCTGCACCCCACAAAAGAAATTTTGCTTCATACTCCCAGAGGGATAAAGAATAGACAAGCTCTCAGTGGAGATGATGGGACACAGAACTCTAGTGGTGGGTGGGAACTAAGTGGAATTGCACCTCTATTACAATTATACCTCTTAAAATCTTATGAATCAGTATTAAGTAACCAATAAAAAATAAAGCATAAATAAGAATGTCCTGGCACAAGAGAAGGTACTGTAAACCAGAGGGGGAAAAAGTGATGAATCGTGAGTAGGGATTTTTTTCTGCATTTATTTATCTTCTCTTTCTAGGATTTTGCCCTTAAGTAACTCAGTCACTGTCATCTCTTCCACTAAGATCAATGTCACTGAATTCCAAATCTGTTTTCCCAGTGTGGCTTCTTTCCAATGGTTTATCCATATAGATCTAATTCTTACATGGCATCTTCACCTAATGTTCTGTTGGCACCTCTAACTCAATTTGTTCAGTGCTGAGCTCATCTTTTCCCTACAAATCCTGGTCATCATCCTGTTTCCTATTTTGTTAATAACTCACCACTTGATCCAATGATGTGGCCACTAATGTTCAGTCCTAACACTAATTTAATTATTTTTTTTCTTCTTACCTCTGAATTTAATCATTTTGCTTGATTATCCTCTTGTGACATCACTCGTGTCATATTGCCTCATTCCTATTACTGTCATCCTGATTTGGATAGTACTTTCTTCTCTCACAGAAGTGAGAGACTTTGAGCCATAAGAAAACAAACTGCAAAAATAAATCATAAAGTAAGAACAGTCTTCCCACATCTATCTCTGGATGGATATTTGCAGGGAGATTACTGAATAGTGGTTCTCAACTTTGATTGCTGTGGGAATAACCAGGGAAGCTTAAGAAAAACACACTGATCTAAATGCTTTTAGTCTTTGAGATGTTAATTAATCTTATATATATATATATATATGCATATATATGTATATATGCATATATATATATATATATATTAAAGCCTTGGGGATTAAAAAAAAAACTCTCCAGGTAAGATTATAATGTGAGGTTAAGGTTGAGAATCACAAAACTCAGCCAGGAAAAAGTAGTTATTCCATCCAAATATTAGCCAGGCCTGACCCTACTTACCTTCTCATATCAAACAAGAGGAGCATATTCAGGGTGGGACCATTATAACCGGTGACTGCGGCCATCAGTTCTCTCCTTGGCAAGCCCACCCTCATCATCACTCCAAATGGAATGTGGGCAGCACTACAGCAATCGGTCTGGATGGAAAATTGCCAATGACACAACAATTTTGAACATAAGGCAAATAAACATGAAAAATACTAATCACCTAGACATCATTCTGCTACTTCGACAGTTTTGTGCAGACTGACAGATGAACATGTCAGTACCCCACAAATATCAGAGCATCTGTATAAGAAGTAACACATAGCATCGAGGTACCTGATCATCTTTCCCTCATATTTGTTTCTGGGCTTCCTTTTCCTCACTTCAATCAAGCTCAAGAATTGCTGCCAAATTAATCTTCTTGAACAAAAAAGTAAACAAACTTTTTTCAAAAATCATTCATTATCTCCTCAATTATTATAGGGGAAAGAACCCAACATTTTCCTTTCAATTTGTCCTGAAATTCACTCTTTCAGCTTTAGTTGGTATAGTTTGCATATGCTTTTCTGTATCATTGGTTCTTTCTCTTTCCACATGTAGAAAATTCCTTCATCCTTAAAGATTCTCACCCCATACCATTTCCCTGCAAAAGCTTTTCATGATCTTTGGGGCAGAAAGTAATTTTTTAATCCTCTTAAATAATTAGTTCGTTTTTTATAAAACTAATTTATAGGCAATGCAGAACTTTCTCTATCAAAAAGTTAAGTCTGTAAAACTAGTTATTTCAGCCATTTAACATCCATTACACACTTGCTGGATAGGCTTCTTGTGAGTGACACACAGCACAGGGCAGACATGTGCATTGTGAGAGGTTGTGTTGCGTACAAGAACTTTAATTAATCTGGTGACAATAAGAATTTGAGAGGAAAAAGAAGAGTAGTGTACTGCAAACTTTAGTATTCTAATAATAAATAGAATCAATTTTCTAAATGAAAAAAAACATTTGAATTATCATAAGTAGGTCACATATTCTTAAAAGTTGATCTAAGAAGCTAATGAAAGGAAGGGAGCTAATGAAAATAAGTGTCTTGTTTAGATAAATAATCTTGGAGAAGATAGGTCTGTCGGTATCAGCCTTTTGCTTCTGGTAACAACAGGGGTTTGGGAAAGCAGAGAAGTCTGAGGAGTTTCAACTTTAGTTATCGCCAGGCTTTATGTAGTACTTAGACTGCAGATGCCACTTGTTTTAGAGCCTTGATGCCACTAGGTCACAAGTCTCTGAAACGAGAATTTGAGTTGTCTTGTTGTCTTTTTTTCTTTCTCTTTCCTTCCTTCCTTCCTTCCTTCCTTCCTTCCTTCCTTCCTTCCTCCCTTCCTCCATTCTTTCCTTTCTTTCTTTCTTTCTTTCTTTCTTTCTTTCTTTCTTTCTTTCTTTCTTTCTTTCTTTCTCCTCCTTTTATTTTCTCTTTTTTGCCTCCAGGGTTGTTGCTGGGACTTGGTGCCTGCAACATGAATCCACTGCTCCAGAAGTTATGTTTTTCCCTTTTGTTACCCCTGTTATTTTATTGTTGTTGTGGTTATTATTATTGTTGTTATTTATGTTGTTGTTGTTGGGTAGGACAGAGAGAAATGGAGAGAGGAGGGGAAGACAGAGAGGGGGAGAGAAAGACACCTGCAAACCTGCTTCACCACTTTTGCAGTGACCTCTCCACTGCAGGTGGGGAGCTGGCGACTCGAACAGGGATCATTACGCCAGTCTTTGCACTTCTGCGCCATGTGCGCTTAACCCGCTGAGCCACCACCTGACCCCCTGAGTTATCTTTATTTCTAAATTTGCAGCTGCAAAAAGAACACTTATTTAATTTCACAGATGTTCTCTGTATATTTGCACATCTGAACTTAAGAAGTCAACTTTAGACAAATAACTACTCTTAGGGATAAGAACAAGATGAGGCTGAAAACGTAGAGTTAAGTGATACCAGTACATAAGACTCAAATGGCAAGGAACAGACTCAGTGTGTACTCACTAGAGTAGAACTTTAAAGTCTTGTCCAGTTAAATGTTGATATGGCAGAAGTTAATCTCAGTATCACTGAATTTTTTTGTTTTTATGAAAATGGTAAAAATATATGTACTCACATGTCATAATGCTGATTATGGTTAATGTTGGCAATTCTTTCAACATTCTCCAGGCTTCCTAAGTCTATTTAAACACCAAACAAAATGTACTGTTAATTTGACTCTCCTAGTCAGTAACCTTCCTTTGAAACTAAAATTTTATCTGTATAAGATATTTTTCTTATACAGATTTTACTTGATCCTCTAAATATATTATCACAGTGTTCTTGGAAAACATCAATTATTAAAAAGCATTCTTGAAAAATAAGGTATTTTGACTTATTACATTTTAGACAGCTCCAACTTGATGGACATGTGAAATGATGTTTTAGGTATTTCAGGATAAGCTTGCTTCCAGAAACTACTCAAACTTGCACTGCTATTGACGTTCTCAGGACAGGCAGATGTGCTCCTGTCTCTGGTTCCCCCTCCTATCAATTCAATGCAGAAAACAAGAAAGAGTAACTGACAGAGGAACACTGGGAACTGACAGCTTTGCAGATGTTCATATTTTTTTTCCCTGTGTCATATAGACAGTATTTGGAAAGATATAGGGTGATAAGTATAGTAAAGCTTTTATCACCTGCAACCCCATTCATTTTTACTTTGTTTTAAATAGCATCTCCAACCACTTAGCATTGCTGAGCTACTTTTTCATGCCAGACATGTCAGCACTGTAGGCATAGTGCATGGACTAGGGCATAATTGAACCCTGCACAAAGCAAGGCGTAAGGCTGAACAAAGTAATTGGACTTTAATAAATATTCTTTGAGAAACCAATGTCGACTATAAAAACTGAGATCCCAGTGTTGAGTGCTAAGATAATCTGTAACAAGAAACCCTCAGGTCGTCTGAGGAAGTGAGGAAGAGCGTGGGGACAATGGATCCAGCTCAGCAAGGTAGTCTGTGAAAGCAGAGTAGGGCCAATGATGGTATGAGGAAGATGGACTTGACTGTCCCAAAGCTGAAAACAAGTCACTGTGGTTGGAGTTAGTTAAAAGTAGCCAGAGGATGATTGTCAGGATATGCGGCGATGTGTAGTTCATAGTCAAAGAAATGGCCCAAGTGGGTCAGGTGGTGACACACTCAGTACAGTGTGCATGTTACAGTATGTTACAGTATGTGAGGTCCTGGGATCAAGCCCCTGGCCCCTGGCTGTAGAGGGGGGGGGGACTGGACTTCAGAAGGGGCTGTAGGTTTCTCTCGCTTCTCTATCTGAAATCTCTTTCACACCCAATTCCTCTCTGTCTCTATCCAAAATACATAAATATTGAATGACATATTTTTTTAGAAAAGGAATGGTTTATGATGCTCTTAATGGGAAAAATAATGAGCCCCAGAGAAAGCATTGAATACTGACTAGGAGAGAACAACTGGGCTCTTCAGACTGAAAGGCTCATGAATCAGGATCGCTCCTTACTGAAGTCTAAGTCAACCTCAGTCTAACAAAGTCCCCAAGTCTGAAACTGCATATTTGATCCAACACTGAGGGAATCTGCAGTCCATGATGCTGGTGTCATAAACAAGAGCAAAAGCAGGTAGAGGTGTCAGAACTGAATATTGGTCTCAGTGCCTAAAGCTTCATGGAATTACAAAGAAATCCCCAAATAATTATTTACTTACTAGTTTCTTATCAGTTGATCACCTGTCAATGGCATCTCACAAATTACCTGAGACCAATTATTCTTATTCGCCATAAGGACACTGATGGTGGTTCTGTTTGCTCTGCATCAAAGTGTTCAAAATATTGATCGAATAGATAAATTTGATGTGTGTCCAGAGAATAATGTCTTGTCTGATGATAGCAACTACTCAGCTACTAATTGTTGCAATTCTATACAATTGGCTAGTCCTTACGAAAACCCTGCAAGCAATATGAGATTTTTTTTTTTTTTTGCCTCCAGGATTATCACTGGGGCTCAGTGCCAGCACTACAAATCCACTGCTCCTGGTAGTCATTGTTTTTCAATTTTTATTGGACAGGACAGAGAGAAATTAAGAAAGGAGGGGAAGATAGAGCAGTAGAGAGAAAGATAAACACCTGCAGACCTGCTTCACTGGTTGTGAAGCTTCCCCCTGCAATGATTTGAGCAGGGGCTTCAATACAGATCCCTGCACAGGTCCTTGCACTTCCTACTGTTTGCACATAACCCAGTGTGCTACTGTCTGCCACCCCCAAATATTAGGTTTTAAGGTACATTAAAATAACTAATGTACAGAGGAAACTACAGAGACTTGGGGGTGCTTAAACACTTGTTTCAGGTCAAACAAGCATATTTGGTAACACAGACTGTCTGCTTTTGTAACTGACATATGACAACATTTTGCATCAAGAATGGATGTGAGGCCTCTGCATTCATAGCTGCATTATTCCCATAGCCAGAGTGGAAGGCAGATCAGCAGATGACAGGCTGAAGAAATTATGGGATTGAACCTCTGTGCCATACTACTCTACAGTTAAAAAAGGGACATTGTCTCCTTTGGGACAAAATGGGCAGAACTGGAGGTGATTATGTTTAGCAAAATAAAGAAACGGGTGACAGCTACTGAATGGCTTCACTCGTGGATTTTAGAGAACTGATAGACATGATCTTGTAAAGAAAATTAATATAGAAGCAAATAAACTGATTCTAAGTCTGTAAGACATGGTGGTTCTTACTGGGAGGTGAGTGTGGTGTGGAACTGTTCCCTGTAATCTTACAATCTTATAACCCATTATTATTATTATTATTTCTTTTTTTCAAAGGGTGGACGTGAAAAAACACTACGGCCTGTAGGGGTGTGGATCAACCTGCCAACACTCATGTCCAGCGGAGAAGCAACCACAGAAGCCACAACTCCCATCTTCCACACCCAAAAAGAATTGTGGTCCATACTCCCAGAGGGGGAGAAATGATAGGGGGAAGATGAACAGGGGGCTCTGAAGTCCAACTCAAACTCCAACAGGGACCAGAGAGAGAAGAGGAAAAAGGGAGGAACATTTGCAAGTTGTGACAGGTGTGTGTGTGTGACGTGGAAAGGAAGAGAGGATACTGTCATAAGGTTTAAAAAAAAAAGGGGTGCAAATATATATAAATATAGACAGATGGTTGTCGAAATAATAGTCAGCCCGTATCTGAAGCCTTGGGGAACTGCTATCGCTTCCCATGGAGGGAGTGTGCATTCAGAGCTCTGCTGGTAGGAACGGTGTGGAGTTGTACCCCCACTGCCTTGTAATTTTGTAAATCAATATTAAATCACTAATAAAATTATATTAAAAAAAAACTGAAGTAAAAAAAAAAAGGGAAATAGCACAGCCTGTGTGAACATCAAGTTAAGGCCCCAGATATCAGTTCATGCCAGAGTTGAGGTGTGTGTTGATCCCTTCTCACACTTCTCTCATTCTTTCTATCTTTCTTAGAATGAATACATATACCTTAAAATTAACTCTCACTCTTACATTAAAATTAGGTGTGAAGCATTTTTTTTTTTGTATTTCAATTGTCTATATCTCACAAATAAGTAAAACCTCTGAGTAGTTGTCTTTCACTTTCTTACGTACTTCAGTAAGCAATCACATTTACCTTCATACATCTTGTCCCAAAGGATACAACACTGTTACTTATTGCTAATCACTTTTTTCTGCAAAGGAACCGAGGAAATATATACTTTTATTTTTTAATCAGGGAAGACAAAGGAAGCACTGTGTTGTAGCAACTAGATGTCTCCATCAGCAGACAGCAGCATCTCTCACAGGGGCAATAAAGCTGAGAGGTCTCACCTGCCCACCCATGCCCAACGGATAAACACCATAGCTCTCCCAAGGTTATACAGATAGGCCAGTTACTTTTATTTCCCCAGGCATATGTGTTTCAACTCTCTATGTTCCAGAGAGGTAGCTGATGGCCAGGTCATCTGATTCGTGTGGGTGTGGTTAGTTTTACAAAGATACAAAGAAACCCTTGTGGTGTTTTAGGTAGGATGATGATACCATCTGGTACATAGTTTAGAAATATCACTGGAATTTTGAGAATGTATCATATCTCAATTGAATGCCTCTCCATGGACTAGATGATATTCCTGGTGAGTGAAGACTGATTGCTAAGCTCTAAGGTAAGAGGCTGTGTCTATGATTTGGACACTTAGTTTAGTCTAATTTATGCTTGCCTTACCATGGAGGTATAAGATCATGGCTCACAGATGATGGTGACCATTTGATAAAATGGTGTTACAACAACTGTACAGTGTGTTGAACATGGTTTTCACATCACACCAAACATTTCTCCTCCCCTCCCTACACTTGCCATTGTCCTCTGAAAAGTGGCAGGAAGTCTCAGATGAGCATGTTTTGACCATGAAGCCCGAGTGTTCAGTGGAAGGCCATCAGGTTATATGACATTTCATAGTCTCCACAACTTTTAACATCTTGAATCTTTCTTCTGTTGGAAGGGGGGGGGATCTTTGAAGTTTCCAAGTGTTTTGCAAACAACTCACAAGCTTTAAAAGCCTTAAGACTCCATCCCAGTGTCTCTTTATGAATGTGAAAACAGTGTTGTCTAAACTGAGAACAAAAAAATGACTCTGTAGCATTGCTGGGGCCTATGTAAGTGAGATAACGTTCTTTAGAAAGCCACTCATATGTGGAATATAGGCAACTGTAACAAATGAACTTGCAAAAATATATTAAATAGATGGCAACTAAACTTGCTCTCTGTGAGACTTCATGAGAGAAATTTGGTGACTTAGCATCAACCATATGTGGGTGTGAAATTACATTTCTGAAATTTTATAATTTCGGAAATTATTGCTAAATCACTAAGATAAAATGTTCCTCATGCCATTTTTCTTCTTCTTTTGATTGATTTGATAATGAACAATAGGACTGTAGGATGAGAGAGGTACAACTCCACGCAATTCCCACCACCAGAATTCCATATCCCATCCCCTCCCTTGAAAGATTTTTTTTTTCTACTCCTTTTTTATCTCAGCAAAAACTGGTTATTCACCATGGGTTTTGAACATAGGAATCACTCCATCTTAACCCTCTAATCCAAGTTGCTATTATTTTTTTTAATTTTTTATTTATTTCAAAAAAGAGACATTAACAAAACCATAGAATAAGAGGGGTACAAGTCCACACAATTCCCACCACCATAACTCTGTATCCCATCCCCTCCCCTGATAGCTTTCCTATTCTTTATCCCTCTGGGAGCATGGACCCAGGGTCGTTGAGGGTTGCAGAAGGTGGAAGGTCTGGCTTCTGTAATTGCTTCCCCTCTGAACATAGGCGTTGACAAGTCGGTCCATACTCCCAGTCTGCCTCTCTCTTTCCCTAGTAGGGTGGGGCTCTGGGGAAGCAGAGCTCCAGGACACATTGGTGAGGTCATCAGTCCAGGGAAGCCTGGCCGGCATCCTGATGGCATCTGGAACCTGGTGGCTTAAAAGAGAGTCAACATACAAAGCCAAAGAAATTGTTGGACAGTCATGGACCCAAAGACTGGAATAGTGCAGATGAAGTGTTGGGGGGTACTCACTGCAGATTACTGTGTACTTTTGCCTTCAGGTATATATTTTGCCCTAGTTCATGGATACGTGTGAACATATGCTCTATCTCAGGGAACCTGGTCTATATCTAGGTTTTGGGACTTTGTTAGGAAGTGAACCACCTGGAATGGAATTAGAGAATACTATGAAAGGAAAGGTCTCACCTGAGTAATGAAGCTGAAGGGTTGTCATTCCACACGTGAAGTCTCTGGACACAGTCTGAAGTGAAGCATGCTGGGGTGGCACTCTTTGATTGATTAGGTTGGGATTGGTGGATGCAACATTATTTTATATGAATTGAGAGAGGCATGCAGGAAAGTGAGCCCACCCTAAGGTTCCACGACTGGGGAAAACATAGGCTCTATAATGGAAATGTGAGGTTGCTATTATTTTTATATTACTTGGATTTCTTGATCTGGCTTATAGTTGCTTCCTGCCTTCAGTACACCCATAAAACTGAATAAACAACCACTGTGAAAGAAAGAAGCAATCAACTGGTGATCAATAGGGTGTCAAAAGAGGAATCCAGAAAAACTGCTGGGATTATGTCTCCATGAAAGCAGTTTAGATGATAGCAAGACAAACAAACAAACAAACAACAACAACAACATAGACACAACAATTTTTCTCAAATGGAATAAGAGGAACAAGATTCATGGTTTATCTTTTCTCTCCTAAATCCCAAAGAAAATTAACAAAATTCCTTCAAGAAACTGTATGGGTCCAAGGAATGTGCATAAAGTGAGCATTTGGAAGCAGGCAATTTTTCCACCTCAGAAAAGAAATAAAGCTAACCTGGAGTGATGCAAAGATTCCTTCTCTCTGAGGGTTGTGTATAGTCAAATGAGACATACTGAAACTTGAGGAAGAGAGTGAGTATTAGGACCTAGAATAGTGCTCATAAGATGAGACGAGGCTGCAGTTAATATGCAGTTAGTATGTCTGCCCTCTGCATAGAAAGTAGAAGTTATTTACCACACCAAGCCTAGGCCTTACAAAGAATGGATAAGATAATGTAGGAATCAGAACTAGATTAAGCAGTGATTGATGATAACTGAAGTTTAGTACAGGCAGAGTAGCCTGTACCCAACAGCTCATATGTCTATAAATATAGTTTGAAATTTTGATGAATCATCTCTGTACTCTATTAATGAGGCAGATGCTTTGGACTATTCCTTTAATACAAAAGATGTATTATATATAATTGGATAGAAATTGTATTATATATTCATCTGAGATACTTTGTCCAGCTCAGTTTTCCATTTGAGTGTGGGAAGTCTTACTTACCTACACAATGCATGTACTGGCAATCTTCCAACTTGTGTTTTGGGAAAAAAAAATAACAAGTGTCTTCCAGATGAGTCATTTAAACCTAAAACTTACTAACCACCATAGTCATCTGGAGAACTAGAAAGAAGTTTGGTAAAGCACTACTGCTCAGAGTGTGATCTATACATTAGGCAGAGGAGAAAAGAACAGAAATTGAAAGTAAGCGTTTAGGGGCTTTTATAGCAGTTTGATGTTGCCATGATAGCTAAACTGGCCACAGTAAGGGAGGCCATGTGTCATCAACAATGGTCTGAAGCCTCAAAACCAAAACCAGATGAGACCCCCTACCTTCAACATCAAGTGAAAGGAGACAAAGCAAGCCCTGTCTTTTTTTTTAAAATTTTTTATTTAAGAAAGGATTAATGAACAAAAACATAAGGTAGGAGGGGTATAACTCCACACAATTCCCACCACCCAATCTCCATAACCCACCCCCTCCCCTGATAGCTTTCTCATTCTCTAGCCCTCTGGGAGCATGGACCCAGGGTCGTTGAGGGTTGCAGAAGGTAGAAGGTCTGGCTTCTGTAATTGCTTCCCCGCTGAACATGGACGTTGACTGGTCGGTCCATGCTCCCAGTCTGCCTCTCTCCCTAGTAGGGTGGTCTCTGGGGAAGCTGAGCTCCAGGACACATTGGTGGGGTCTTCAGTCCAGGGAAGCCTGGCCAGCATCCTGGTGGCATCTGGAACCTGGTGATTGAAAAGAGAGTTAACATACGAAGCCAAACAATATGTTGAGCAATCATGGATCCCAAGCTTGGAATAGTGGAGAGGAAATGTTAGGGGGATACTCACTGCAAACTCTAGTGTACTTCTGCTTTTAGGTATATATTTTGCAGTAGTTTACGGATACGTGTGAACATAAACTCTCTCTCACAGAAACTGGTGTATATCAAGGTTATGGGACTTTGTTAGAAAGTGAACTACCTGAGATGAAATTAGAGTGTACTATAAAAGGAAAGGTCTCACCCGAGTAATGAAGCTGAAGGGTTGTCATTCCACACGTGAAGTCTCTGGATCTTCACATGCCAGACATCAGACAAGGAAACTAATCACCAAAATATATAAAGAGCTCAGCAAACTTAGCACCAAAAAAGCAAATGACCCCATCCATAAATGGGCAGAAGATATGAACAAAACATTCACCTCAGAGGAGATCCAAAAGGCTAACAAACATATGAAAAACTGCTCTAGGTCACTGATTGTCAGAGAAATGCAAATTAAGACAACACTACTGTAAGATACCACCTCACTACTGTAAGAATGGCATACATCAAAAAGGACAGCAGCAACAAATGCTGGAGAGGATGTGGGGACAGAGGAACCCTTTTACATTGCTGGTGGGAATGTAAATTGGTACAGCCTCTGTGAAGAGCAGTTTGGAAAACTCTCATAAGGCTAGACATGGACCTTCCATATGATCCAGTAATTCCTCTCCTGGGGTTATACCCCAAGGACTCCATAACACCCAACCAAAAAGAGGTGTGTACTCCTATGTTTATAGCAGCACAATTCATAATAGCTAAAACCTGGAAGCAACCCAGGTGCCCAACAACAGATGAGTGGCTGAGAAAGCTGTGGTATATATCCACAATGGAATACTATGCAGCTATCAAGAACAATGAACCCACCTTCTCTGACCCATCTTGGACAGAGCTAGAAGGAATTATGTGAAGTGAACTAAGTCAGAAAGATAAAGATGAGTATGGGATGATCCCACTCATCAACAGAAGTTGACTAAGAAGATCTGAAAGGGAAACTAAAAGCAGGACCAGATCAAATTGTAAGTAGGGCACCAAAGTAAAAACCCAGTGGTGAGGGGTAGACATGCAGCTTCCTGGGCCAGTGGGGGGTGGGAGTGGGCGGGAGGGATGGGCCACAGTCTTTTGGTGGTGGGAATGGTGTTTATGTACACTCCTAGCAAAATGTAGACATATAAATCAGTAGTTAATTAATATGAGAGGGGGAAAATCAATTGTACGTCTCAAAGTTTCTCAAAACACAAACTGAATATTTTTAATATATAGGCTGTGTATTTGATATGCGGACTCTCTCAAAAGCCTAGACCAAGCAGATTAGAAGCATCCAATAGCACAGCTATATACAAGATACTGGGTACTGTACAGCAAACCCTAACAAAAGGACTTTTCAAAGTTAACCCAATTACCAAATAATGTGATGATAACATTAACTATCGATTGTCTTTTTGAACCCTAAGACAGCAGGAACCTCACATCTCCACTATAGAGCCCTTACTTCCCCCAGTCCTGGAACCCTTGGATAGGGCCCACTTTCTTGTATGCCTCTCCCAATCCATATCAAATAATATTGCATCCGCTGATCACAACCTAACCAAAACAACGATTGCCACCTCAACATGCTTCACCTCAGACTGTGTCCAAAGCCCTGTGTTTTCTTTTGCACATCGGTCCTAAGGACGGATCATGTACTTAAAGCATCCAGGGGTGACCTGAATTGTAGGAAGTGACATAGAGCAAACCTGGAGCCTTGTCCATGTGAAGGTTACACTCTGTACCCTGTACTACCTCCCCAGACACACGATTTTTTTTTTCCTTGCCTCCAGATTTATTGCTGAGGCTCGGCGCCTACACTATGTATCCACTGCTCCTGGTGGCCATTTTCATCCCCACTTTATTAGAAAGGACAGAGAGGAATTGAAAAAGGAAAGGAGGCAGGGAGGGAGAGGAAAAGACACCTGCAGACCTGCTTCAACCCTTGTGACGCCCCCCCTCCCCACCGCAAGTAAGGAGCAGAGGCTAGAACCCAGACCCTTGCGTGGGTCCTTGTGCTTAGTACAGTGTGCCACCTCCCAGTCCCTACACTTTGATTTCATCAGGGCCCCTGCCTGATGTAACCGGCCAAGTATCTGGCAACCAAAGCTGGAGTTACCTGACTCATAGCTACTCTTCCAAACTCTGAGTATGCTCCTTTCCTTAAGATAAAAAGGGTGTAGACATTTATGGAGCCTGCGTTTAAAGAACTCTCCAGTAGCTACTCATTAACCCTTATGTGTCAGCTATTGTGCAGTCTAGGCTCTGCATATAAATTCTTCCTGGATCAAAGGTCTTGAATTCTGCTTAGAAGAACTTGTAATCAAATTATTAAAATAAAATTTGAATCTCTCCTTCTTCATCTTTCAGAGATAGTTATTATTTGAAATCTGTGAACATGAGAACATGATCATCTTTTCTGAGTTTGATAATCCCAATAGTATACACAGACATTTATAAAATGACTTTTCTCTAACACTGTCGTGATGATCACCTGAAACATTTTATATAAAGCCTCTAATTTTTGAGGAGGGATTTTTCACTATCCTGCTTGTCTTAGCATTTTGTGTATTTACAAAAAAATTCTGTTAGGATAATCTGAGTTCAGTGTGTGTTTCCTTCTCCTTTCTTCTTCTTCTTCTTCTTCTTCTTCTTCTTCTTCTTCTTCTTCTTCTTCTTCTTCTTCTTCTTCTTCTTCTTCTTCTTCTTCTTTTTCTTCTTCTTCTTCTTCTTCTTCTTCTTCTTCTTCTTCTTCTTCTCCTCCTCCTCCTCCTCCTCCTCCTCCTCCTCCTCTTTCCTACTCTTTCCTCCTCTTCTTCTTCTCCTTCTTCTCCTTCTACTTCTTCTTCTTCTTCTTCTTCTTCTTCTTCTTCTTCTTCTTCTTCTTCTTCTTCTTCTTCTTCTTCTTCTTCTCCTTCTCCTTCCTTCTCCTTCTCCTTCTCCTTCTCCTTCTCCTTCTCCTTCTCCTTCTCCTTCTCCTTCTCCTTCTCCTTCTCCTTCTCCTTCTCCTTCTCCTTCTCCTTCTCCTTCTCCTTCTTCTTCTTCTTTTGAGAGACAGACAACAGACAAGGAAAGACTCCACAGTACCAAAGCTTTTTCCAGTGGAGGTCAGGCTCATAGCAGGGAGGATACACGTCTAAACAACTTCACTGTTAAGTGAGCATTCTTGCTGGTCCTTCAGCATGTCATTAAAGCTCTTTCATTCTGGCAAAACTAGTTCAAATAGAAAGGACACTGCAACCACATATAAGACAAATAAGTAGAAATTCATGTTGTTAGCTGTGGCCTCTCTCTTCTTCATCGAGAAATGTTGATGCTGATATTTTGTATGTTTATTAATATCTCATTTCCCTAGCATATTATCACAGCAACCCGTTTATCACCACCAAATTATCTTTCATCTTTTCATTCGCTTATTGATAGAGTTGGGGAGATGGATATCACTTAATGGGACATTCCTGCTTTTCTCTGAAAAGCCAAACTTTCATAAATGAAAAAAGTCCTTCATACACATATGGTTATGGGCGGTCACCTGGCTGATTCTGATGAGATCATCTGAAACCCTAACTTCTGCATTTAGGAGAGAGAAAGGAAAAATATGAAACTATTATAAGAAACAGATAGAGAGGTGGATAAGGAAGTATACAGAAAGCAGGCCTTAAAATGGAGACGAGCACATTGTAAAGTAACAGTGTGCACATGAGACTTTGGGAAGGGAGACAGGGAGATGAGAGATCAGTAAGCTCCTTTGGGCCCAAAGCTTCCAGTCTGACACATAGATGGGAAAGATGACACCTCTCTTGAATGCTTGACACCATGTAAGATGGATAGCTTCAAGACCCACAGCTCTGACTGACAATACAGTCCAAGGAAAGGCCTTCAATATAATATTATCATAACAATGCACTAAGCACATGTCACTAAGAGGGAAAAGAGAGGAGCCAGCAACGTGTAAAGTAACACTCACAGGTCTGTTCTTGAGAAAGATAGTTGCTTAGTCTTCTTGTGAAGCATAGATTGGCGGTGGGGAGATAGTGAGACTAGGAACAGAAAATGATGAAATGAACTTAATCAAAAGTGGGCCAGCCCAAAACTCAGTCAGGACTTGAGCTAATTCTACGATGTCCCCTGGTAACAGGCTAAATTGCGTGCTGGGGTCTCTGCCGTAGCTCGAGGGAGTCATTCCTAACATGCACAGCACAAACTCAGTAGAGAGAGCTTTGGGCTTTGAGTAAGGCCTTTTAATAATGTAAAGATAGCTTTGTGAGATGCAGGTGGCCCCTGGTAATCATGGCTTCAGTAATCCCTGTAAACACTCTCTGTCAGCTCTATTGAGCTTTGTGTGTTCCAATTCATCAATGAAGGGACAAAGGAGAAAAAAAGGGACATTTTACTCTTGCAACTATTTGGAAGTTTTTGTTTTCTTTTTGATGAAACTCATTGAGCATAATGAGATCACTGTTTCTGTTGAAAGCTCATCTCTATTTAGATTGATTTTTTTGCAATCCTGATGAAAATTTGGAAATACGCTGTATTATGTTGTCTTCATAGATTTTTAGTGTGGCCCTGTAATAGAGAAAGTCAATAGACATATCTCAATAGACAAATACATATCAAAAAGTCATGTTCAATTTGGCTGCACTTCTACTTTGTCCTTAAAAGTAAAGTTGAAAGTAAACACATTAAGATTACACGGGGTTAGCTTTAATAGTGTGCCATAGCTCTTCCAACTTTAATTTTCTAGCCTAATGTTCTTACTCTAAAATCCTTCCTGAATGTTATATGTAGTAAGAGAAGTCAATAGTTCTACACTGTATTGAGACATTACTTTGAGGCAGACGCTCTTTCAACCATTTTTCCATGGTATCTAATTTAGATTTCATGGTGCTACTACAATAACCATTTCACCGACAGGGATCCTAAATATTAACGCCATTAGACAAAAGATAAGTAGCCTGGTTCCAAGGATCTCTAAATTATTATTTCTGTTCCTTTTATCCTCACTCACTCATTCATTTGTTTTTGTTTTTATTCTTCATGCGGATCAACTTTAGCCATTTTCTTTTTCTTCTTGGTTATCTTTATTTACTGGATAGAGACAGCAGAAATCAAGAGGGAAGGGAAAGAGGGAGGGAAAGAGACAGAGAGACAGCTGGAACTCTGCTTCACCACTTGCAAGCTTTCTCTCTGCAGGTGGGGACTGGGGACTCTAATGTGGGTCCCTAATCATTGCAGCACATGCCCTCAACCAGGTGTGCCTCCACCGAGCCCCAGCCTCACTCACTGATTTACTCTGATTCCTCTTAGAATTACTTAAGAGCCTGGGCTTTGACCATGTACATCTACCCTCTGGGCCACTATCTGACCATTTTAGTAGATAAACATAAGACAGAGAAAGGGAGAGACATCACAGCACAGGTGAGCATAGAACATAAAGCTTGTGCCAGGCTTCAGACATGGGCCACCTTTGGAAAAGCCCAAACCTTATCCTGTGACCTATTCATATTCATTTTTGTTTTATTGCTTGATGATGATGATGATTATTATTTTGCCTCCAGGGTTATTGTTGGGGCTCAGTGCCTGCACCATGAATCCACTGCTCCTGGAGGCCATTTCCCCCCCTTTGTTGCCTTTGTTACTGTAGCCTCATTGTGGTTATTATTGATGTCGTTCGTTGTTGGATGTGACAGAGAGAAATGGAGAGAGGAGGGGAAGACAGAGAGGGGGAGAGAAAGACAGACACCTGCAGAACTGCTTCACCTCCTGTGAAGTGACTCCCCTGCAGGTGGGGAGCCAGGGGCTCCAACCAGGATCCTAACGTGGTCCTCGTGTTTGGCGCCATGTGCACTTAACCTGCAGCACTACTGCCAGACTCCCTGTTTTTTTTTAATTTATTTAAGAAAGGAGACATTAACAAAACCATAGAATAAGAGGGGTACAATTCTGCACAATTCCCATAACCCGATCTCCATATCCCATCCCCTCCTCTGATAGCCTTCCCATTCTCTGTCTCTCTGGGAGCATGGACCCAGGGTCGTTTTGGGTTGCAGAGGGTGGCACGTCTGGCTTCTGTAATTGCTTCCCCGCTGAATATGGGCATTGTCAGGTCAATCCATACTCCCAGCCTGTCTCTATAGTAGGGTGGGGCTAGTAGGGTGGGGCTCTGAGGAAGTGGTGTTCCTAGTAGGGTGGGGCTCTGAGGAAGTGGCGTTCCAGTACACATTGATGGGGTCCTCTGTCCAGGGAAGTCTGGTCAGCATCCAGAACCTAGTGGCTGAAAAGACAGTTAACATACAAAGCCAAACAAATTGTTGAACAATCATGGACCTAAAGACTGGAACAGTGCAGATGAAGTGTTGGGGGGTATTCCCTGCAGGCTCTTGTGTACTTCTGCTTTCAGGTATATATTTTTTCCCTAGTTTATGGGCACGGGTCAACCTATGCTCTATCTCAGGGGACCTGGACTATATCTAGGTTTGGGGACTTTATTGGGGGGTGGACCACTTGGAATGGAATTAGAGAATACTATGAAAGGAAAGGTCTCACCCGAGTGATGAAGCTGAAGGGTTGTCATTTCACACCTGAAGTCTCTGGTCACAGTCTGAAGTGAAGCATGCTGGGGTGGCACTCGTTGTGTTGATTAGGTTGTGATCTAAGGATGCAATATTATTTGATTTGAATTGAGAGCAGCATGCAGGAAAGTGGGCCCCACCCTAAGGTTCCAGGACTGGGGCAAATATAGGCTCTATAGTGGAAATGTGAGGTTCCTGTTGTCTTAGGGTTCAAGAAGACAATGGATAGTTATTGTTATCATCACATTATTTGGTGATAGGGTTAACTTTGGAAAGTCCCTTTGATAGGGTTCGGGGTATAGTACCCAGCATCTTGTATATAGCTGTGTTGCCGGTTGCTTCTGTTCTCCCTGTTCTAGGCTTTTGGAAGAGGACATATGAAAGACAGCCTATGTATTAAAAAGACTCAGTCTGTGTTTTAAGAAGTTCTAGACATATCATCATTTTTTTTTTAAGAAAGGGACAGAGAGGCAGAGAGAAAGAATGAAAGAGCAGACAACATCACAAGTCCTTCAATTTAAGTTGCTCACAATGCAACTCAGCACACCACCCCCTCATTCATTTTTAGTAAGAGACACATAGCTAAGTAGATAAAAAGACACCTGAGCACTGCCCTTTGTATCTAGTTAACACTAAGCAAACTCAGAGCCCCAAACATATACAAGAAATATATCCTGCCATGAAGCCAGTCGCCAGCCCTACCTCCCCCTTTTCTTTTTCTTTCTTTATTTTTTTGTTGTTGTTGCTTTTTTATTTCTTTATTTTTTTGTGGTGGGGGGAAGTAAACACAATTGTTGGTACATATGTAACATTTCTCAGTTTTCTGCACAGCACACTCAGCCCCCCCCCCCCCCCAGCACAGGTCCTCCTCCACCAGCTTGCACCAGACCTGAGCCTCCTACCCCATCCCCTGAGTTCTTTACTTCAGTGCAGTGGCTTTTTTCTTATGGGGCTAATCATTTAACATTTTGAACAAATTGGTTTGTATTTTCTACTTTCTTAAGATTTCTTTATTGGGGGATTAATGTTTTACATTCAACAGTAAATACAATAGTCTGTGCACTCATACCATTACCCAGTTTTCCACATGGTTGGTGTTTTCTCTGACTACTGGTGAACTACCACAGTGTGTGTTTCTTCTCTGGAATACAGGGACAAGATGTGCTGGATTATTTTTGTTGTTGTTGGTGTGTTTGATGAGTGAAATCTATGACTTTCAGTAACGCCAAAAACATGTAAGCCAACAACTATCTACGCATATTTTGTCTTTCTCATACTGTCTATCAGCAATTTGGGGAGTCGGGTCGTAGCGCACTGGGTTAAGTGCGTGTGGCGAAAAGCTCAAGGACCTGTTAAGATCCCAGTTCAAGCCCCGGGCTCCCCACCTGCAGGGGAGTCACTTCACAGGCGGTGAAGCAGGTCTACAGGTGTCTGTCTTTCTCTCCCCCTCTCTGTCTTCCCCTCCTCTCTCCATTTTTCTCTGTATCTATCCAATAACAAATAACTAAAAAAATAATAATAAAATAAATTAAAAAAATTAAAAAACAATTTGACATACCTAAGTTCCAGGATTTGATATTTTCTTTTCTTTTTTTTCTTACTTATTTTTAAAAATTGTATAAGTGATTTTTTAAGGATTAACAAGATTGCAGAATAAAAAGGGGTACAATTCCATACAGTTACCACCACTAAGTTCCGTGTCCCATTCTTCCACTAGAAGCTTCTTTATTCTTTTTTTTTTAACCAGAGCACTGCTGAGCACTGGCTTATGGTGATGTGGGGGAACCTGGGACTTGAGAGCCTCAGGCATGAAAAACTCTTTGCATAACCATTATGCTATACCCCCACCCTCTTCCCTATTCTTCATCCTTCTGGGAACATGGAGCAAAATTCTTTATGGGGAGCAGAAGGTGGGAGTTCTGGCTTCTGTAATTGTTTCTCCGCTGGACATGGGTGTTGGCAGGGGCATCCACACATCCAGCCTGTCTCTGTCTTTCCCTAGTAGGGCAGGGCTCTGGGCAGGGGAGGCCCCAGGACACATGGGCGAGATCCTCTGCCCAGGGAAGTCAGAATGGCATCAAGGTAGTGTCTGTAACTTGGTGGCTGAAAAGCATTAAGATATACAGCAGGACAGTTTGTTTAATAATCCGGAATCTGAAGGTCAGAATAGAGCAGACTAAGGGTCTTGGTGTGAGACAAAGCTAGGCAGTCCATTTTAGATATAAGGATGGATATTTTCTATTGAACACATTTTTTTTTAATCTGGAGTAACATGTAGCCCTCTTGAGTTTTTTCCCTGTATTTTCCTCACTAGTGAATGTGAATCATGCCAAGAATTTATCCAGCAGAAGGGCGTAGCCCACTGAGAAACAGTGGTGACTAGAAGCTGCTGGACTAGCACCATATATCACACAGATATGTAGATTGGAAAAACATGTAAACATACTCAAACCTCAGCAACGTGCAGTAGGTGTGTGTGATAAGCTGAATACTTTACTGGTGTTGCATTAGTAACTTGACATGCTGGTACCCATAAATATCTTATACCTAGAACACAACATTTATCACTTTTGAGATTATTTTTAGAATTTCCCTGCAAATGTATATTTTTTAAATTTCTTTTTAAAAAATTTATTATATTATATTTATTTATTTTTATTTAAGAAAGGATTAATTAACAAAACATAGGGTAGGAGGGGTAAAACTCCACACAATTTCCACCACCCAATCTCCATATCCCATCCCCTACCCTGATAGCTTTCCCATTCTCTAACCCTCTGGGAGCATGGACCCAGGGTCATTGTGGGTTGCAGAAGGTAGAAGGTCTGGCTTCTGTAATTGCTTCCCCGCTGAACATGGACGTTGACTGGTCGGTCCATACTCCCAGCCTGCCTCTCTCTTTCCCTAGTAGGGTGGGTCTCTGGGGAAGCAGAGCTCCAGGACACGTTGGTGGCGTCTTCAGTCCAGGGAAGACTGGCCAGCATACTGATGGCATCTGGAACCTGGTGGCTGAAAAGAGAGTTAACATATAAAGCCAAACAAATTGTTGAGCAATCATGGACCCAAAGCTTGGAATAGTGGAGAGGAAGTGTTAGGGGGGTACTCACAGCAAACTCTAGTGTACTTCTGCTTTCAGGTATATATTTTGCCGTAGTTTATAGATACGTGTGAAGATATGCTCTCTCTCACAGAACCTGGTGTATATCTAGGTTTTGGGACTTTGTTAGAAAGTGAACCACCTGAGATGAAATTAGAGTATACTATGATAGGAAAGGTCTCACCCCAAGTAATGAAGCTGAAGCGTTGTCATTCCACATGAGAAGTCTCTGGACATAGTCTGAAGTGAAGCATGTTGAGGTGGCAATCGTTGCTTTGGTTAGGTTGTGATCGGTGGATGCAATATTATTTGATATGGATTGGGAGAGGCATACGGGAAAGTGGGCCCTATGCAAGGGTTCCAGGACTGGGGGAAGTAGGGGCTCTATAGTGGAGATGTGAGGTTCCTGCTGTCTTAGGGTTCAAAAAGACAATCGATAGTTACTGTTATCATCACATTATTTGGTAATTGGGTTAACTTTGAAAAGTCCTTTTGTTATGGTTTGCTGTACAGTACCCAGTATCTTGTATATAGCTGTGTTATTGGATGCTTCTGATCTACTTGGTCTAGGCTTTTGAGAGAGTTTGCATATCAAATACACAACCTATATATTAAAAATATTCAGTTTGTGTTTTGAGAAACTTTGAGACGTACAATTGGTTTTCCCCCTTTCAAATTAATTAACTAGTGATTGATATGTCTACATTTTGCTAGGAGTGTACATAAACACCATTCCCACCACCAAAAGACTGTGACCCATCCCACCCACCCACTCCCACCCCCCACTGGCCCAGGAAGCTGCATGTCTACCCCTCACCACTGGGTTTTTACTTTGGTGCCCTACTTACAATTTGGTCAGGTCCTGCTTTTAGTTTCCCTTTCAGATCTTCTTAGTCAACTTCTGTTGATGAGTGGGATCATCCCATACTCATCTTTATCTTTCTGACTTAGCTCACTTCACATAATTCTTCTAGCTCTGTCCAAGATGGGTCAGAGAAGGTGGGTTCATTGTTCTTGATAGCTGCATAGTATTCCATTGTGGATATATACCACAGCTTTCTCAGCCACTCATCTGTTGTTGGGCACCTGGGTTGCTTCCAGGTTTTAGCTATTATGAATTGTGCTGCTATAAACATAGGAGTACACACCTCTTTTTGGTTGGGTGTTATGGAGTCCTTGGGGTATAACCCCAGGAGAGGAATTACTGGATCATATGGAAGGTCCATGTCTAGCCTTATGAGAGTTTTCCAAACTGCTCTCCACAGAGGTTGTACCAATTCACATTCCCACTAGCAATGTAAAAGGGTTCCTCTGTCCCCACATCCTCTCCAGCATTTGTTGCTGCTGTCCTTTTTGATGTATGCCATTCTTACAGTAGTGAGGTGGTATCTTACAGTAGTGTTGTCTTAATTTGCATTTCTCTGACAATCAGTGACCTAGAGCAGTTTTTCATATGTTTGTTAGCCTTTTGGATCTCCTCTGAGGTGACTGTTTTGTTCATATCCTCTGCTCATTTTCGGATGGGGTCATTTGTTTTTTGGTGCTAAGTTTGCTGAGCTCTTTATATATTTTGCTGATTAGTTTCTTGTCTGATATGGCATGTGAAGATCTTCTCCCATTCTGTGAGGGGTCTCTTTGTTTGCTTAATAGTTTCTTTGGCTGTGCAGAAGCTTTTCAATTTTATGTAGTCTCATTGATTTGTTTCTGCTTTAGTCTTACTTGCAGTTGGGTTTGATTCTTCAAAGATGTCCTTGAGGTGTAGGTGGGAAACTGTTTTACCAAAGTTTTCCTCTAAGTATTTGATTGTTTCTGGTCTGACATCTAGGTCTTTGATCCATTTGGAGTTGATTTTTGTTTCTGGTGAGATAAAGTGGTTCAATTTCATTCTTCTGCATGTTACAACCCAGTTTTCCCAGCGCCATTTATTGAAGAGAGCCTCCTTTTTCCATTTAATGCTTTGGGCCCCCTTATCAAATATTACATGTCCATAGGTGGGGGGATTTATTTCTGGGCTTTCAATTCTGTTCCACTGGTCTGTGTGCCTATTTTTGTTCCAGTACCATGCTGTTTTGATGATGATGGCTTTATAATATAGTTTATGGTCTGGGGGTGTGATGCCTCCATTTCTGTTTCTTTTCCTTAAGATGTTTTTGGCGATTCTAGGTGTTTTCAGGTTCCAGATAAATGATTGTAGTTTTTGTTCCAGTCACTTAAAGAAGTTTCTATTTCCTTGAGTAGTGACTCATAGTTTTCAGTATACAAGTCTTTCACTTCTTTGGTCAACTTTATTCCTAGGTTATTTGATTGATTTTGCTGAAACAGTAAATGGGAGTGATTTCTGGATGTCTTCTTCTTCAGATGTAGTGTTTGCATAAAGAAATGCCACTGATTTTTGTACATTGATTTTGTAGCCTGATACCTTGCTATATTGCCTAATAACTTCCAGTAGTTTTCTGCTGGATTCTTTAGGTTTTTCTATGTATACGATCATATCATCTGCAAATAGTGAGAGCTTGACTTCTTCCCTTCCAATCTGTATTCCTTTGATTCCTTTCTCTTGCCTGATTGCTATGGCAAGAACTTCCAGTACTATGTTGAAGAGTAACGGTGACAGTGGACAGCCCTGTCTAGTCCCTGATCTGAGGGGGGATGCTTTCAGCTTCTGTCCATTGAGTATGATGTTGGCTGTAGGTTTGCTATATATAGACTCCACTATCTTGAGGAATTTCCCATCTATTGCCATTTTTTGTAGAGTTTTGAGCATGAATGGGTGTTGGATTTTGTCAAAGGCTTTCTCTGCATCTATTGAAATAATCATGTGCTTTTTGGCTTTGCTTTTATTGATGTGGTGAATGACATTGATTGACTTATGGATGTTGAACCAGCCTTGCATTCCTGGGATGAATCCCACTTGGTCATGATGAACAATCTTTTTGATGTGTTGCTGTATCCGGTTGGCCAAGATCTTGTTTAATATTTTGGCATCTATGTTCATCAGAGATATTGGTATGTAGTTTTCCTTTTTTGTTCTGTCCCTATCAGCTTTGGTATCAGGGTGATGTTGGCTTCATAAGGTGGAAGGGAGTATTCCTCTTTCTTCAATCTTATGGAAAAGCTTAAGAAGTATGGGTACTAACTGTTTCCTGAAAGTTTTGTAGAATTCATTTGTGAAGCCATCTGGTCCAGGACTTTTGTTGTTGGGGAGATTCTTAATAACAGTTTCAATTTCTTTGTCTGTGATTGGTGCATTTAGATTTTGTAGTTCTTCTTGGTTCAGTTTTGGAAGGGCATATGCTTCTAGGAATTGTTCCATTTCTTCCAGATTCTCTAGCTTGGTGGCGTATAGTTCTTTATAGAAGTTTCACAGGATTCTCTGGATTTCTGTGGTGTCAGTTGAGATATCTCCTCCATCGTTTACAATTCTATTAATTTGAATCTTCTCTCTTTTTTGTTTGGTGTGTCTGGCTAGAGGTTTGTCAATTATGTTTAATCTTTCAAAGAACCAACATTTGGCTTCATTGATCTTTTGTATGGTTCTTTTATTTTTAATTTCTTTGTTGGGGAATTAATGTTTTACATTTGTCAGTAAATATAATAGTTTGTGCATGCATAACTTTTCCCAGTTTTCCATATATCAATACAACCCCCACTAGGTGCTCTGTCATCCTTCTTGGACCTGCCTCCCCCCCCCCAAAGTCTTTTACTTTGGCGCAATACACCAACTCCAGTTCAGGTTCTACTTGTGTTTTCTCTTCTGATCTTGTTTTTCAACTTCTGCCTAAGAGTGAGAACATCCCATATTTACCCTTCTGTTTCTGATTTAGTTCACTTAACATGAAGTTTTCAAGGTCCATCCAAGTTCGGTTGAAAATGGCAAAGTCACAGTTTTTAATAGCTGAGTATATATTCCATTGTGTATATATACCACAACTTGCTCAGCCACTTATCTATTGTTGGACACCTGGGTTGCTTCCATGTTTTGGCTACTACAAATTGTGCTTCTAAGAACATAGGTGTACACAGATCTTTTTGGATGGATGTGTTGGGTTCCTTAGGATATAGCCCCAGGAGAGGAACTGCATGCAGGATCTGAGGGGAAATGCTTCCAGTTTTTCACCATGGAGTATGATACTGACTGTAGATTTGCTATCTACAGACTCCACTATCTTCAGGAATTTTCCATCTAGTCCCAGTTTTTGTAGTGATTTTTATCATAACAGGATTTTGTATTTTGTCAAAGGCTATCTCTGCAGCTATTGGTATGACCATGTGGTTTCTGGTCTTGCTTTTGTTGATGTGATGGATCACATTGATTGATTTACATATATTATACCAACCTTGCATGCATGTAATAAACCCCACTTGCTCATGATGAACAATCTTTTGAATATACTGCTGTATCCAGTTGGCTAGAATTTTGTTCAATATTTAAGCATCTATGGTCATCAGAAATATTGGTCTGTAGTTTCCTATTTTGACTGTGTCCCTGTCTCCTTTTAGTATCAAAGAGATGTTGGATTCATAGAAGCTGGAAGGAGTATATCAGTTTCTGCAATCTTCTGGAAGACTTTTAAAAGTAGAGGTATTAGTTCTTCTTTGAAGGTTTTGTAGAATTCATTTATAAATCCATACAGTCCAGAACTTTTATTGTTGGGAAGATTTCTGATAACTGTTTCAATTTCATTAGCTGCGATGGGCTTGGTCATGTTATATAGTTCCTCTTTATGTAGTTTTGGATGTTGGTAGGTATCTAGGAAATTTCCATTTCTTCCAGGCTCTCTTGCTTGATGGCATATAGTGTGCATAGAAGCCTCACATGATATGCTGAATTTCTGCAGTGTATGTTATGATATCTCTTCTTTCATTTACGATCTGACTTATTTGGGTCTTCTCCCTTTTTTGTTTGGTAGGTCTGGCTAAATGTTTGTCGATTTGGTTCACTGTTTCAAAGAACCAACATTTACTTTCAATGAGTTTTTGGAATGGTTTTCTTATTTTCAATGTTGTTGATTTCTGGCCTAACTTTAGTGATTTCTGTCCTTCTGGTTGCTTTATGGTTCCTCTGTTATTCTCCTTCTATGTCTTTAAGATGTGCAATCAGGCTGTTTATTTGTCCTTTTTCTTATTTCCTAATGTGTGCTTGTATGGCTATGAACTTCCCTCTCAGTATTGCCTTAGCTGTGTCCCAAACATTTTGATAGCTTGTGTCTTAATTTTCATTGAACTCTTGAAACATTTTGATTTCTTCTTTTATTTCCTCTTTGACCCAATAGTTGTTAAGTAGTGTACTGTTGAGCTTCCACATTTTGGGTCTATTACTAATCTTTTGTTGATTGTTAAGTGTTAGTTTAGTTCCACTGTGGGTTGAGAAGATGTTTGGTGTCATTAAAGTTCAGGCTGGCTTCACGGGCGGGTAACAGAGATGACCAGAGACACACGGCTGAGCTGAGAAGCTGCAATTTAATCTTTATTCACAAGCAGGCAAATCACCACACCATGTGTTTCTCCATCTTTCTCCTTCAGCGGCTGCTGCGGGGACCTCTGGAAGTCCTTAGGGGTTCTTTGGGGTGGGGACAAGGGGGCGCGCGAAACTAGCAGGGCTAAACCACAATCTCCCAGAGGTGGGGGGAAGGAGACCAAACCAATATTAAACATACCAACAATCCCCCTTTTCTTTTTAACTAAATGACCACAGTATCAGAGGTGTGGGGTGAACAGAAACCTTTATCATACAGTCATTTTCAAAAAAGAAACTGGCACAAACATGGAGGAACGTGTAAGACAAGAACCAGTGTGCTGCCAAGGGAAGGCCTGAGGGGGACCTTTTTTTGCCTCTGTGGGGCGTTACTTGCCTTGATGGGCATTTTTCTTTTTTCTCTGTGGGCATTACCTAGCATGGGGGGAGGGTATGGCCCATGGTGTGGTGATTTGCCCGCTCGTGAATAAAGATTAAACTGCAGCTTCTCAGCTCAGCTGTGTGTCTCTGGTCATCTTTGTTACCTGCCTGTGAAGCCAGCCTGAACTTTAACGACATATGACGCCCATGTGGACCTGACCTGTGCATCCCCTCAGATAAGTGAAGACTTTGCCTACCTATCTACCATGGCCTTATTTTCTGCTTGTGAAGAGGTCTCCAAAGGCCTCTGCCCTTTCTTCACTAAACTGTTTCGCTGTTTCTGGAAAATTTATCTCTGGACCACTCTGTGGTTTCCACCCAATGCCAGTCCGGAGGAGCCCAACGCCAGCCCGCATGAGCCAGCTCGCTGCCACATGGCATGGGACATTGGGTAGCGTGGACTCCCTCCACACTGCATGGCTGCTGGGAGCAGGGCAGCAGTCATGGAAGGCAGGGCCACGGCAGCCTATCCTGGCCGCCACTCCAGGGCACCTCCGCCAGCGCCTTCTGCACGGCTGGCCCGCCCACCCTCCTGCTATGAAGTCTGGGCAGATCCTGGACCAGACTTAGACTGCAGGCTCCCTGCCAAAACTGGGCCCCCTGACAGAGATCCCAAACTTGTGTCTGAAGGCAGACGAGCTAGAATACCCAGAGATTCATCCAGAGATCGCAACCTACAATTCCTAGAAGTGGAGCTGCATGGGAGGCCACCTCCGGATGGTGACCCCCCCCCCAACAACTAAGACAGTATAGATCTAAATTTGTGTTTAAAATGACGTGTCTTTGTAACAAAGGTTTCTTTCCTTGTGTATTAAAGACCATGTTTAAGTGTGTGTTTAAAGTTTGATAAACATTAACTTTAAGGTTAAAAATATAACTTTAAGGCTATATTCTTACCAGACAAAGTTAAATGAAAAAGGTTTTCAACGTAATTCTCATAAAGATAAAATTAAGTTACATTTAAAGTCTGAGGTAAAAATTAGTTAAAAATCAATGTATTTTAACTAAGTTGGTCTAAAAAAAATAACCTGTGCACATCTAGGGTGTGTCTCCATCTTGAATGGGTGTAACAAAAGGTTAAAAAGATGTTGTTGATATGTAAAACTCTCAAATTCTTTCTCAATTAGAAATGTTAGATTGCGCTATGGTTATGCTAATGATTCTCATGCATAAGGCTTTTTTCCCCATGATTCTTCTGTTTACCCATCCACATTTTAATGTTTAAACTTTGAACAACCTTAAAATCATACTAAAAAAGACTTCCAATTGTAATAAAGTTATCAATTGTGGTAAACTTCTAACCTGCTACTAGTTTTGTTTCATAGTAAGTAAATTGCAGCTGTCAAGTTCTCTACAGAAAAATGGAATTCCAGCAGCTGACCTTCCTCATACAATGTTCCACCCCCTGGCATTCTTCCGTGGACATCTGCTTTAGACTGGCATTTCTATCGGACTACACTTTGCACAAAAATAGCAGCTTCCCTTTATGCTGCTGGGTTTCTCAAAGACTGACTGCAGCCAGCTGCCTTGGGACTCTAGGCTATACCCCCGTCCCAAAGAGCCCCTACAGATTTCCAGAGTCCCCTGCCACAGCTGGAGGAGAAAGATGGAGAAGCACATGGTGTAGTGATTTGCCCGCTCATGAATACAGATTAAACTGCAGCTTCTCAGCTCATCCATGTGTCTTTGGTTGTCTCTGTTACCCGCCTGTGAAGCCAGCCTGAACTTTAACAACAGTTTGGGATGATTTCAATGCTCTTGAATTTGCTAATGCTGTCTTTGTGTCCTAACACATGGTTTATCCTTGAGAATGACCCATGTGGACTTGAGTAAAAAGTATATTCCAGTTTCTTGGGATGAATGACTCTGAAAATGTCCAATAGTTCTAGTTTATTTATCTCCTCATTTACCTCCCTCATGTCTTTATTGATTGTCTACCTGGATGATCTGTTAAGTTGAGAGAGTGTGGTGTTGAAGTCCCCTACTATGACTGTGTTACTGCTAATATATTGCTGTAGCTCTTTCAGTAGACGTTTGATGTATTTAGATGGCTTCTCAATGGGTGCATAGATGTTAATAATCATTAAGTCCTCTTGATTGATCCACTGAGCAAGTAGTGTACATCCTTATCTTTTTTACTTCTATTTATTTTAAAGTCTATCATGTCAGATATAAGAATAGCTATTCCTGCTCTTTTTTGTGGGCCATTGGCCTGTATGATAGTTTTCCATCCTTTCACTTTGAGTCTGTGTTTGTCTCATTGAGTTAGGTGGGTTTCCTGTAGACAGCATATTGTTGGGTTGTATTTTCTGATCCATCTTTTTACTCTGTGCCTTTTAATGGGTGAATTCCGGCCATTGACATTTATTGATATCAAAGATTGAAGATATTTTAATGACATTCTTGTGGAGTTTTAGAGTGTTCTGATATATCACATGTTCATGGTGGTCTGACTGTTTATAGGAGAACTTTCAGAACTTCTTTCAGGGCAGGCTTGGTGATAGTTGATTCCTCCAACTGTTGCTTGTCTGAAAAGGCTTTTATGCCTCCTTCTAGTCTGAATGACAGTCTATCAGGATACAGTAGTCTTGGTTGAAAGGCTTTCTTATTGAGTACTCGATAGATATCTTGCCATTCTCTTCTGGCCTAGAGTGTTTGTGTGGAGAAGTCTGCTATTAATCTTATGGGTTTTCCCCTACAGGTGACTCTTTGTTTTTCTCTTGCAGCCTTCAGGATCCTTTCTTTATCCTTATTCCTTTCCATTCTAAATATGATGTGTCTTGGTGTCTTTAAATCTGGGTTAATTCTGTTTGTGACTCTCTGGGATTCTTGAACCTTTATTTCTTTTATGTTGTATAAACTAGAAAAGTTTTCAGCTATTATGTCCTGAAGAATGATTTCTTCCCCTCCCTCTCTTTCTTCCTCTGGTAAGCCAATAATGAGTATATTATTTCTTTGGAAGTCATCCTATAGGTATCTGTTGTTGTTTTGAGTATCTGTTAATCTGTTTTTGAGATCTCTTATTTCTTTTTTAGTTGTTTCTAATTCCTCCTTCATCTTTCAGATTCTGTCTTCAGCCTCACTGATTCAATTCTCTCTCCCCTTTACTGTTTTCTGAAGTTCATCTATTTTGTTACCCTGTTGTGATACTGTTTTAGCTTGTTCAGCTAGTTGTGTTCTTCACTCAGCTATTTCAGCTTTAAAATAAGCTTGAGATAATTAGTGTTTTCTTCCAGAGTCTCATTTGTTGTTTTGCACTTATGATGACAATTCTTTTCAAACTCTTTACTAACTCCTGTGATTATTTCTTTAACTAGTGTTTGAATGTTGACCTCATTATATTGTGGTTTAAGCTTTGGGGGGGGGCTTTTAGCTGGACACTGGTTCATTTCTCCAATATTTCTTGTTGTTGGTTTAACCATTTTTTATAGTATGTTAAGAGGTCCCTCCCTCAGTACTTTTCAAATTACTGATGACTCTTGCCTGGATTGGCTTGTATCTAAATAAGGTAATTAAAGGGTTCACAGTTGTAGAAATTGACAGTTGTTTCAATAGTATTTTAATCCCTGAGTTGGAGCTCAGTGGCTTAAAAGCCTCTTTTATTCTTTTTCTCAGGCTATGGGAGCCTGAGGGCTTTTAAACTATAAGTAGGCTTCTTAGCTTAATCACTGACTCCTGACCAAGAGATAAAACAGGGTGAGGCAGAGATAATCCAATGGTTATGCAAAGAGCCTCTCACAGCCCACCACTAGGCCAATAAGGTATAGATCTTCTCCTGAGTTTCTTGGTTAGTTCTCTACCCCCTGGTGTCAGCCCAGGGCCTCACTGCCAGTGATCCAGATTCTGAGGGAAGTAGCAATGGAGACTCACAGTTGCATTTGGTGAGTCTCAGGGGAGTCCTTTCCTCATTTCATCCATCCCTTTGTTGGTGAAACAGACAGGAGGTGGTGTCTCAACTGGTAAACTGCCAGTTTGTTATCAGACACTTAATCTCTCCCATGGCTCCTCTCTGTCCACGAGCCGCAGGTGTTTGCACTCAACTGTGATTAGGTGGGTTCATCAACTCATTCCTGAAGTCGTTCTAGTCCTGTCTTGTTGTGGTCCCAGATGGTCTCCTTTGGTATTCCCTCTGTAAAATATTTTCATATTATTACTGGCATTTGCTAGGTAAATTTGTTCCTATCAGGATGTATTAAATTCTTTACACAAGTGGAGTTTTCTACTCATTTAACAAGCATTCACTGAATGTTAGTTGTGTGTGGAATCCCTTAAAAGGGACTTCTTCTGACTCTAGGCAAGGAGCAACATGTATGAGTAGGCCATATAGTTAAATCAGAAAGAAGTTTTTTTTCTTTTTTTCTCTCAAGACTGAGATTCCATGTAGTTTCATGTGGTTCTAGTTTCTAGCAGTTACTAAGTGACTACTGTCACATTTTTTAACCTTTGCTTAATCAAACCTATCACATAGAGACGGTAGTGATGACACCTCCTTAGGCTTATGTAAGCACTGAAAAGAAGCACATGCTAAATTTGGCTTAGCTCAGGTGCACTGAAAAACTGCAATCAAGCTATCTATGAATACCATACAAAATGTGGCCTGTAGATGGGAAGGGGAGAATTTGAGGCTTGGCAAACTAATTACTGTCGGGTGGTTTTTACCTGGAGATATTTTGGAGACAACCTCTAGTTTATTCTTGTTGTTCATTCTCTGGAGAAAGGGCAGAGAGTCTCAGTGAGCAGAGTTAAAGAAGGTGCTGTCTACTCCAAGGGCTGTTCATCTACCAGCACAAAGCCTCAGCTTCACAAGAGTGTGAATAGCAGTTTCCAGAAAGCTAGACAGTTCCTTCCCCCCTGAGAATTTTTCATATGAATTCTTCTGAGCTGAGAAGGTGAGAAGATTCTAAAGAAAGTCCTGATTGCTAGGTAAGTGGAACCAGAATAGCTCCCAGAGCTTGGGACAAGGGATCTTCTTACCTGAGTGATTAGATGCTTAGCCTTTACAACATGTCATAGAGCAAAGAACTAGATGTGAACCTGTAGACCAGCTGTTTGCTGCAAACCAGAAGGGAGAATTGAGTTGACTGTGGTGAGAGATTTAAAACTCTTGCTCCTGTACCTTTCCTCATCTACTATGGATTTCTCTATCCTCAGAGTTGCTATCTGTAGTTCTATTTTTGATAAATTTATTGCAGTGGGGTTAATGGTTTATAGGACATTTACTGGCACATAGGTAAAGTTTCTCTTCCTGTGATGTCTGGAAAACACCTTCACCTACAATTTAATTCCTTTCCACCATCGTACACCAAAAACCCAAAGCCCCTGTCCCCAGCCACCTTGCCTGTCCTTCCCCAGTGCCCTTTGCTTTGTTGCAATCCTGCAAATCCAGGGCACATTTAACTTTGCATGTTGCTGTCCTTGTTTCTTGAATTCCCATCAGTAAGTGAGATCATTTGGTATCTGTCCTCTCTTTTTCTTATCTCAAATTTCATTAGTTCCATCTAAGGTGAGGCAATGGCCATATCTTCATCATTTGCAACATCTGAGTAGTCTTCCACCATGTGGTACACCACAACTTTCCTGTCCATTCCCTGTTGGTGGGCATCTGGGTTGCTTCCAGATTATGCTGCTATAGATATATATGCACACAGATCTCCTTAGATAGGTGTTAGTCTTTCAGTCCAGTAAACCTCAAAATGAGAAATTGCTGGATCATTTAGTAAATCCATTTATAAAATTATAAAAAATCTCCAGGCTATTTTCCACAAGGATTGGATCAATTTATTAATGCATTCCAGACAGAAGTATGGATGGGTTTCTTTCCCCCATAGTCTCACCAACATTTGTTGTTTCTGTACTTTCGAAAGTATAGAATTTCTTTTAAAGCAATTTGTGTTTTTTTTAATTTTATAGTTGTTTTTAATTATGTATTTACTGGATAGAGACAGGCAGAAATGGAGAGTGAAGGGGAAAGTAGAAAAGGAGAGAAACGAAGAGATACCAGCATCCCTGCTTCACCACTCACAAAGCTTTCTTCCTGCAGATGAGGTGCAGGGGCTTGAACCTGGGTCTTTTCACACTGTAACAGTTGCACTCAATGAGGTGCACCACCACCTGGCCCTTTTAAAACAATTTGAACTTTATAAATAGTAGGCGTGTGTGTGTGTGTGTGTGTGTGTGTGTGTGTGTAAGCACATCCACCCAGCATTTCCTAGAAGGAGGCCATCTCCCCCATCTCTGTGTCCTTCCTATTGATAGTATAGGACAGGCATGCACCAGATATTCCATAAGATATTATTACAATTCACTGATTTAAAGAGAAAGGAGACTAATGCACACTGCTTATGATAGAATTATGTCTTGAATACTTAGCTCTGTCTGCCACCCTTCGTGAAATGTGTCTGCTCTAATGAGTTTTCACCATTTCCAAATATAGGTTAACTCCCTGCCACCTCTAAGCCATTTTTCCCTGACAGGCTCGTCTACTGAAAATAAAACCCCTAATTATCCTCATTCCTGATAAGCCATATTCCAAATTTGGGAGGGAAACTCCACATCCTCTACATCCCTCATGATTTCTTCCTTCATCCTGGTAACCTCCTATGTATTCTTCACTATTAAGCATTAGTCTCTAACCCACATGTAACCACAATTCATTTGTCAGCACAGACCTGTTTCTTTCCTATCTTTTGCACCAGCTCAGCTTTCTGATGGCTGGTGCCAACTGTATTTGTCCCACAAACTTCTACCCTCTTGTAACACCTAGAGTACTTTTCATCCTGGAGAAAGTACAGTGATTACAAATATACCAGTGATTATTTATGGAGAGCTTAGATGGTGCAGAGAGAGCAAGAAGAATGTTTTCCAGGAAAGGAAGCTATCCTATTTCCTGTGCCAAGTAGTTTTCTTGTTAATAGTTTTCCATCCTCAAAACTCCCTATTTATTCAAGGATGGAATACCTATTACACCCATCTGCATAAATAATATATGCTAAAATGCTTCTGTGTGCCGCAAATACTGACCTTGCTTAATAATTGATGTGGTCTCTAGTCCAAATACCCTGGATCCATGCTGACACAGGTTTGTGCCCTTGCCATGGGCTAATATTTATAGCCTTTGTTTTCTCAAGCCTAAAATTTACTTAAAGTTCTTTATGGAAGAATATTCTCCCTTGGGCCTCCAATAGGAAACTAGAAACCAAATTCAGTAAAGCAGACGCAGTGGCTATGAAAGGGAATGATCTCACTTCGTTGCTGTAGAGAAAGCTAAGCTGCCTGACTCTAAATGATGTTTCTCACAAGTTTCATTTTCTTTGACATGAATATTCAAAGTCTCATTGTTGCCAAGTAACATAAAAGTAGCTAAGATTTAGTGAAGATCTGGTGTCAGGTTCTCTTCAAGCATATTACTTGAGTTGGTTCGTTTAACCCTCAGCGGAGTGTCAGTGGTAGAGCTCCCCATGGCTGGTGTCCACTTTGCCACACACAGACAGCCCTGGTTTGAGCTTGAGCCCCACAGACACCTGGCAAACCTTCAACGCTGTGTTCTTTCTTCATCTCTGTCTCTCATGAAGTCAGCTGGAAGCAGTGGAGTCCCAGAATTGACAAAATAAGATGAACAAACCAACTACAAGAGTATAACTCACCACAGAGGAGAAAACTGGAAGATAGGAGGTTACGTGATGTGTTAGACCTTCCTAATAAGTGGCAGTGTTATGATTCCATCAACAGTCAGAATCAAAACCTTATGTACTAACTCACTGTGATAAAGTGGCTTCCTGCTACTGCATCCTTGCAGATGAAAATGATGGAATCAGTTTTCCAACCAGCACTTTTTTCTGAGAATAGCCCTTGACTTTCCCTCTTAGAAATCATCACTCCTAGGCTTTCTGTCTACACTTGGTTCATAGTGACTGATGTAATAATGGTTCTTTGACCCTGGTCCAGGCTGAGATGAATCACAAAAATGATCTCAATTTTCAGCATTCCTGCACTGATATTCTCCGCAGCATGGCTCTGTCATTCCTCTCATGATGTAGCTCTCAACCCTTCTAATATGGCTTGACCTTGTGACTTAATGTGACTAGAATCTATCACTGGCAGAGGGATGTGCTACTTCTGTCTAGACCTTCAAGTTGTCTTAGGAATTTCCACCCTCTTAGAATCATGCCACTGGCATGTACAATGTCTTAGTTAAGTTTCTGGAGAATGAGAAACAAATAGAAGATAATCCAATGTTCTAGAATAGCCAGTCTGCTCAAGATTGTAGAAAGCCCAGAGGAGAGAGTCAGGCGGTAGTGCAGTGGGTTAAGTGCGCTGGCGCAAAGCACAAGGACTGGTGGAAGGATACCGGTTGGAGCCTGCAGGGGAGTCGCTTCACGTGTGGTGAAGCAGGTCTGTAGGTGTCTAGCTTTCTCTCCCCCTTTCTGTCTTCCTGTCCTCTTCCCATTTGTCTCTGTCTTATCCAACAATGATGACATCAATAACAACAATAACTACAACAATAAACAATAACAACAACAAGGGCAACAAAAGGGAAAATAAATACATATTAAGGAATATAAAAACAGAAAGCTCAGAGGGGAATAGAAAGGAGAACTGTATCCCAGATATCCCAGTGAGTGCATTTCAGATATTCCAGCTGAGAGCAATGGAACCATTAATAGCACCTACAGACGCATAAGTCAGATGGAATAATAATAGTCTCAAATGACATTTTAAAATAATTTGTTTCAAGGAATAGTTAATAATACCCATAATGGATTTTCTGAAAAGTTTATAGCTGTTGGAAAGAAATGCAGCCAATTTGTTGCTACTGCTAAGCAATTAAGACTTAAGTCAAAATCATTGCTGTCCATTTTTACCTGAGGAAATGCTGCTTTCAAAATGCTAATTCAGAGGAAATAGATATGAAAGACTAAAGATCCACACTTCTTGGGCTGGGGAGATAACATAATGCTTATATGAATAGTTTTTATGCCTGAGGTTCAAGGTCCCAGGTACAATAATCAGTACTGCCATAAGCCAGAACTGAGCAGTAAGTCGATAAAAAAAAAAAGCAAAGCAAAATAACACTTAAATTTTGACAGGAGCTGGGCAGAGGGTGGTAGATAGCACAATAGTTATGCAAACTGACTCTCATGCTTGAGGCTCCAAAGTCCCAGGTTCAATCCCTGTACCACCATAAGTCAGAGCTGATCAGTGCTCTGGTAAAAAAAAAAAAAAAATGAAAGGAACATGAAAATTGTACAATATATAAAAATAATGTATTTGTTTTCCTTACTCATCTAAATTTCATTAAAATTATTAATACTTCAAAAGAAACATATTTCTTGGATACCTAGGTGGACAATACGCCAAGTCAATATACTCTTACATTTCACTGTTCTGCAGATTAATCAACTATACTACTTGTTTTACTCTTCTGTATTCTATACTATTATATTATTCTTTATATACATCTAGGTTTCTTACATTCCATTTGACATGACCTTACATATGTTTTTTTTTAATTGGATTAAAGTACTTTTCATAAAGAAGTTACAATGCAGATTTTCCCCCATGCAAACAGCACATTCGAGGCTGCCTACTATTGAATATCCATGGGGCTCTTGTTTCATGAGACTGCAGTGACAAGAAACTGTAGCCATCTCAAAAATTCACTACTAAGTATTTATTTTTAAACTAAGAACATTTTCAAGATCCACTGAAGTTACTATCTGATTTTTAAAAAATAATCATTGAGACCCCATGAAAAGGAGTGACTTGACTAGATTGTCATAGAACTAGAGACAAAATATGAGCTCTGTTTCAGATTATTTTACTCTCAGTCCAATAATTTTATAACACCTTGAGACAACCATTATTATTATATGAACACATATTTAAAGGAAATTCCTGTATGAGCAGCAAAGTTACTTTGAAATAGAATACTTATAAGTCTGTTTACAGTGGAGTTTAGTACCTTCTTTTCTGGGAAACGTATTTATGTTGCAATAACCCAGGAAGCTATCCAGGCAGTACCTCAGTACCAGGAAGAACTCCAGCAAGCACGTGATCCTTGTCATTGCTCAAAATTTAAGGCTCAGACCCTGAATAATTTAGTATTACCTGTCTTAGTTTCTATCTTTGGGGGAGAAGATGGTAAGTCCTAAGTGATTTGACATATTGACATTAGCCCTAGTTCTTTGGAATAAAGTCAAAGAGCTTATCGTTACCTGTATATTCAATTTCTTAACGTCTTCTTTTCCTTTTATAGAAGAAAAACTCTTATATCCGTAATTGAAAGTTATTCTTCTCTCACCCACCCACGGGACTTGCTATAAAATTAACAATTAATTTCATAGCAATATCAGTTTCATGACATGTGGCTCCTAACCTTTTGTCTTACACAACATTTTGCTCTTTGTTATCAAATAAATTTCCTTCTAGGTCAGGGAAATAGCTAAGCCTTAGAAGACAGGACTTGCATGCCCATGACCCCAGACTTTGCTGATTCAGTTTCTAGCACTGCCATTTGACAGAGCTGGAAAGATAAATAGATCTTTGAAAAGTCCATCTTTCTGTCCTTCTACTTTTCCACTGTTAGTTTTACCACTACCTTACCACTATTCACCACCAATGTGTGAGTCATGTCCGTTCACACTTAACTGAATTGGCTTTCACTGTAATCTCTTTCATTTCTTTGATAGCTGATAGACTCTGGGATTTTCTGGGGGGAGATGCTCTTGTAATCACATTATAAATGACATTTTCTCAGTTCTCCTCTTTAAGGTCTCTTTTTTACCATTTGAACATATTCATTATTCTCTTCTAATATTATATTTTCTTACCTTACACTGTCTTCATTATTTATATGTGTTTCTTTGCCTCTTCATTGATTTATTTCCTCTGGAAAAAAAATACTTGTGTTTCTTAAACTTTGACTTCAGTAACAATTAATTGTCCTCTTTTCCCAAGATTTTTATTCAGATAATCTAGTCATGCTAAACTAGTAGAATTGGAGAAATATCTCACTGAGTATGGTGCCTGTATTGCTATGTTCTTGTTCCAGATTTGGCATCCCATGGGGTCTCAGAGCACTAAGAGAAGCCTCGTTGTAAATATAGTGTTTCTCGTCTGTGCTGTATGAATGGGATATTTGTACTCGGAGCAGCAAGATTGGGCATGTGTGCAAGGGGCTCCAGTTCTACAAACTGAAGATTGGATGGTCTTCAAATTAACACAGTTTCTGTGACATAGTTCTCGTTATTTGTCTTTATTTTCTAAATAGTCACTATAGTCACAAAACATCTCTCAATTACCAACTGTTATTTGAATCTTTCTGAATTTCCCAGATGAAAATGTTATCAATGTGAAACATTTTTTTATTTTACTTATACTTCTATTATTAAATATTGTATATTATATAATGTGCTTATTTGGAGAAAGACACATTCTTAGATTTCTCAAGAATATCCTCCATGAAAGGAAGAATAATAAGGGAATCTTAGAAAATAGAATTCAGAGATATTTATTTCTTGGATTATTGTGTGATGCAGTAATCAAATAAATAACACATGCACAGCCTGTGATCATCATGATCTTGAGTAAATTGCAGTTTACCTCCACAAGGCCTCATGCATCATGCTCTGGGTGTTTTCTGTGCCATTTTCTTCTTTCTTTTTGGAGAATGATGAATAAGACTCATTATGGTATTCAATTAATTCCATACAGCTGACTCCTGAGGGAGTTTGTACCCAATGTCCTCTAAGGGATGATCAATTATGCTCTTGTAGTTGGTACCCAAGGCAGCAGGGAACAGGTTTGTGACATGTTCCAAGTTGTCGAACAGAATGTGTCACCATCCAACCAGGAAAGGTTCTATTGACCTTTGATAGCATTTGAGAGAAGTCATTTGCTCTGGCTTTTCTGAGACCATATTGATCTCTGCCCAGGATTCAATTTTAGACAAACAAGAGACATAATTTATGTAAACTGGGCAGGTAATTAAACTCTCTTCCCAGGAAAAAAAGGTCAGAAGAGAATATTTAAAAAAAATACCAATAAGCCAGAAGCAAGTAAGAATGAGAAAAATACCCAAGCACTAACTGAGGCAATAATCACAAGAAAAAAAAAAAAAGATTTAGAGGGAAATAATGTCAGAAATGGGGAAACAGAAAAACGAAACTCTGAAAGAAAACACAAACCATCTTGAGTTAATAAGAAAGCTAACAGCTGAAATAGCCCAGGCAAGAGCCCAATTAGCCAAACAAATATATTTCAGTTACTAACACAGTAACTGAAATATATATAATCTCAGTTGAACTAAAGAAAATAGCTGAGAGAAGTGACAGCAGAAATGTCTGAGGCAAAAAAAAAAACAAAACAGAATTAGCAAGGTTGAAGATGAACTAGAGAAAACTAAGAAAACAGTAAAAGAACTATAAAAGAGAATAAGAGATACTGAGAATAACAACAGCGACATATGGGATGACGTAAGAAGAAGTAATATATACACTGTTGGCTTGCCAGAGGAATAAAGAGAGGAAGGGGAAGAAAGCATTCTACAGTAGGTAATAGAAGAAAAATCCCCCGCTCTAAACAACAGAAAGAATAGAAAGATCTAGGACTCCCAGAGAGTCCCAAAAAGAATCAGTCCAGACCTACAGACACTAAGACACATCACAGTTAGAATAGGAAGGGATAAGGATAAAGAAAGGACTATGAAGGCTACAAGAGCAAAACAAAGTGTCATATAGAAGAAAACCCATCAGATTACCAGCAGATTCCTCCATTCCTTCTTCCGCCAAAAGAGAATGGAAAGGTACATATTGAACACTCAGTAAGAAAGACTGTCATTCAGACTTTTCAGAGAAGCAATTGTTGAAGGAATCAACTATCACTAAACCTGCTCTGCTACACATTCTAAAAGGTCTGCTATAAACAATCACCAAAACATCACCAAAAACATGCTATATATCAGAACACACACACACACACACACACACACACACACACACACACACTTAGAATAATGACACTGAAATATCTTAAATCATTAATATCACAAAATGTCAATGGTCAGAGTTTACTCATTAAAAGGCATAGAGTAGAAAGATGGATCAGAAAACACAACTCAACCGTATGTTGTCTGCAGGAATCACACTAACCCAACAGGGAAAACATGAACTAAAAGTGAAAGGATAGAAAATTGTCATACAAGCTAATGGACGAAAAAAGAAAGGCAGGAACAGCTATTCTCATATTTGACACAATAAACTTTAAAGTAAATAAAATAACAAAAAATGGGGGGTGGATATTACATAATGCTCAGAGGATCAGTCAACCAAGAGGACTTAATAATTATTAACATCTATATACCAAAAAGGGGCCATCTAAATTCATCTCACATCTACTGAATGAGCCTACAAACCTATGAGGAAGTGATCCAAGTCACTGATTGTCAGAGAAATGCAAATAAAGATGAGATACTACTTTAATCCTGTGAGAATGTCATCCATCAAAAATGGTAGCAGCAACAAATGGTGGAGAGGTTGTGAGGTCAAAGGAACCCTCCAGCACTGTGGTTAGGAATATAAATCAGTCCACCCCCTGTGGAGAGCAGTCTGGAAAACTCTCACAAGGCTAGAAATCTATCCTATGACTCTGCAATTCTTCCCCTAAGGAACCAAACACACTCAGTCAAAAAGATCTGTGCATACCTCTGTTCATAGCACCACAATTTGTAATATCCAAATCCTAGAAGTAACTCAGGTGTCCAACAACAGATGAATGGTGGAGTAAGTTGTGGTATATATGCAGAATGGAATACTATTCAGCTGTTACAAACGGTGAATCAACCTTCTTCATCTCATCTTGGATGGAGCTTGAAGAAATCATGTTAAGTGAGATAAGTCATAAACAGAAGGATGAATATGGGATGATCTCACTCAGAAATGGAAATTGAAAAACAAGATCAGAAGGGAAAACACTAAGCAGAATTTGGACTGGAGTAGGTGTATTGCACCAAAGTAAAAGACTTTGGGGTGGTAGGGGGTGGGGAGGGGTAAAGGTTCAGATCCTGGAACATGATGGCAGAGGAGGACCTATTGGAGGCTGAATTGTTATATGGAAAACTGGGAAAGGCTTTGCATGTACAAACTACTGTATTTTACTGTCTGCTGTAAACCATGAATCCTCCAATAAAGAAATTAAAAAAAAAAGGAAAAGCTCAAATAAACAACCTTACTACACACTTTAGGGACTTAAGAAGAAGAACAAAAGAAACCTAAAGCAACCAGAATGATTGAAATAACTAAAATTAGGGTAGACATAAAAATCACAAACATAAGAGAACCATACAGAACACTAATTAGTTAAATGTTGATTCCTTGAAATGGTAAACAAAATTGACAAGCCCTTGGCCACACTCAGTTAAGAGAGAAAAGGAGAGATAGATAGATAGAGATAGAGAGAGAGAGAGAGAGGATTCTACTTGTCCTGTTAGTAGTGACATTAACTTTGACCACTTCATTAAAGTAGACTTAAATAGGTTTGTATACTCTAAAGTTATTTTTTCTTTAAGATTAATATTTGTTTTGAAATGAGACATCGTACATAAAGGTATATAAATATTCTGTTACTTGCAAATTTTCACTTACTGATTAGTGAACTCAGCCCTCAGATGAGATTGAGCATGCTCAAAGTGGTATGGCTACATAGACTGTGAACTTACTCCTGAGTATGGACACTTAAATTCTTTGATTCAGTAAGTCATAAACTACTGTGCGCATTATTTACTGATGATTTGACTAGTGAGAGTTATTTTTAAGATGACTTAATCTCTGCTTTAAGACTTTCCAGTTCCAACCCCTGCATAGAATTATCTGGAAAACCCTCAGAAGGCAAGAAATGGACTTACCCTATGACCCTGCAATTCCTCTCCTGGGGATATATCCTAAGGAACCAAACACACTCATCCAAAAAGATCTGTGTACACATATGTTCTTAGCAGCACAATTTGTAATAGTCAAAACCTGGAAGAAACTCAGGTGTTCAACAAGAAATGAGTGGCTGAGTAAGGTATGGTCTATATACACAATGAATATTATTCAGCTATTAAAAATGGTGAATTCACATTCTTCACCTCATCTTGGATGGAGCTTGATGGAATCATGTTAAGTGAGATATTTCAGAAACAAACAGATGAATATGGGAAGATCTCACTCATAAATGGAAGTTGAAAAACAAGATCAGAAGGGAAAACACTAAGCAGAACTTGGACTGGAGCTGGTGTATTGCAGCAAAATGAAAGACTTGGGGTGAGGTTGGGGGGTTCAGATCCTGGAACATGATAGCAGAGGAGGACCTAGTAGAGGCTGAATTGTTATGTGGAAAACTGGGAAATGTTATGTTTTTAACTTTCTCCATCAGAAGAAAGTTAAAAACTAATAAGTATAAATACATACATTTTAATACATATTGCTTATCAGCTTTGTTATTTCATAAACACACAGGTAATTTATGGTTTCTTTTGTAGGATTACTAATAATTATCACTAATATACAGTGCTAGACTGAAGTACCTTGAGGTAGTAGCAGTAACAGTGGCGAGCTCTTACTTTGGTGCTTGCAGCATTAATGACCTTTGGTGTGATACATTTTTAGTATAGAAATTTCTGAATGACAAGGGCTGTATCAGCTAGGATCTGAGTAGGAAACAGATGGTGCACTCTTCACAGATGGTGAAGAAAATTTAAATATAAGTTTACACATGTGTTAGCAAGGTCTGCAGATATACCAAGAAATATTCGCCACCAGGGAGACTTGAGAGCTCCTGGGTCTTAAGGGAAAAGGGAAGGCAGCAGTTACTGGAAGTCAGATGCAGGAGTGGGCTGGCTCTTCGTTAAAGGATGCACTTAGCCTTCATTTACTCTGAAGAACTCACACCAGGGGAATAAATTCCCTGATTGTATTCTCTCTCCAATGCTGTATTGATGTTTCCCTTACGACCAAAGCCAACCAGAATAAAGACAAGATAATCTAGTGATGTAGTCTATGTAGCTTTTGTAATCACAGATCAGGACTATGTGGAATGGGAAGGGAGAGTACATTGGAAAGGAGAGTGGAAAACAGTCACATATTTGTGAATGATGAGAGTGTTCATCTATATAATCCCTCCCCCCTAATGTCTATAGTTTCCAGGACTTATCATGTCCTAAACAACTATGTACATTACTATAGGCAATAACAAACAAAGTTAAAGGAGATGGGGAAGTATGTCAAGTGTTCTGTTTAGTTGTATTGAATCTCTTTAGATTTCAGTGAAATGAGTTATTGTTGCCATCTGATAGTTGAGACACATTATATCTGATTAAGTCAAGGCAAAAGCAAGTTTAGGACTTGGAGCAGAGCAGGGATTTTAGCCCAGTCCTGATCAATGTGAACCCAAGTTCTTTTCCTACCTTTTTTGTTTTTCCCGTTTTCCACAACAAGCACTGACACCTGCATTGTAGTTTACATGACATTTTAGAATATATCCATTTGTGCCTCTGTCTCCAGTGTGGTAGATACTTAGTTGACATTACCCTTCATTTCACAGTTTGGGGAGGTTATATGGTTCTTTTAGGTTCTCCTTTAAGATAGAGCTATTAAGCACATTTAAATAGAACCTCTTAGGACAGTTTTTTTTTTTCTTCCTTATTTTCCTTTTCACCAATGCAACTATTTGATTCTGCCTTTGAATGAATTTCAAGGTTAGTGTAGAGCACAGATTAAACTGCAACACAGAAGGTACCAATTTCTAGTTCTCTATATCCCAGAGAAAATTGACAACTGAAGACAGTCTTCCTAAGAGCCAGTCAGATATGTTCTTTCTACCTGGATTACCATTGTGCTTTGTTCCAGAAGGTGGTGGGTATTAGCTTTTCTTAGGAAGAGAGGAGCTTTCATACTCCTTCTGATCCTGCCACTTAGGAAACATCTCTGAGTCTATCTCCTCACGACGAAATGAAGATAATGTTCATCATATAGATGCTTTGCAGTTGTCTTGCTCCATTCTTGCCTGTCACACCACTCTTGTGACAATAATATAGCAATTTTGTTTTGACATATCCACTTTACTCTGACTCTTAGTTCATGGATTATAGATGATAGTATCTCTCTCTTGCCTACTCACCCATCTATCCACCCCCAAAATGTATAACAGGTGACCAAGGTTGAGGTTAAATTAACCAGTATGAACCAGTGAAGTGGCCATTGATTTAGAGTTTATCATATGACCTCACTCATGTCATTTGGACCAAGAAAATAAATCTGTAATATCTGCTATGTGCAGATTAAGGATATAGGTTATTTTTTGTGATATGCTGGGTACTATTTTGTGGGTTCAAGCTAACGAGAATCACCCTAGAAAAACAGAGAATAAAGTCCATCTGAAAGATGCAGACTGAGAAAATGATTCTGAGAATATCATGTGTGACCTTGCTCTAACTGAGTTCCCTGCATTCTAGCCTATGCTTGAAATCAAGTTAGTGAATCTTTTGTTATCCAACTCTGTCTGATTGGGTTTTCCCAAACTTGCAAGTGTAAGCGTTTAAACTGATAAAAATATCTTAAAGGATTGTAGTGAAGGTAAAATTAGCAATTGCAAGAAGCACTAACGCCTGGGAGAACCTTGCTCAAAAAAAGCAATTATTGTGACTTTGTCATCAGCTTCTTTTCAAGGCTATGATCATTTTGCTCGAGTCGTCTCCAGATGTGAACACTATAAAGTGAGGTAAGCCGAACAGTGCTCAGTTTGTGTGTTTCCAGAAGTTTTGAATCAGCCCAAATGCCAGTTACTCTAATGCAGACTGAAGGTTCATCACCAGAAGTAAACATGCAGATAACACATACAACTGTATTTGACTTGACCAGTCATTCCCAGCCAGTATTCACCTCTCTCCAGGGCAAGAAAAAGAAAGGACAAAATCTGCTATATTCTATCTGATTAATTCCATGACATGTCCAAAACAGATTATGTTAATTCCAAGAGTGATTTTTAAAAATATTTTAATGCAATATATTGCTTCATCAGATTGTGAAACCTTCTGACAGCTTATTAGCCAGTGCCATTAAAACCAAATGTCAACTTTATCAACTGATGTCAGTAAAATTAGCAATGAAACAGTCTCTACAGGATAAAGGTTCAATTTGCACTGGATAATCATATGAATGATACCGTGGATTAATACAGCACCTTTCCTCAGAAGGCTTTCAAGAGTTTACACACAATGCATTGTCACAATGCCCCTGGAGAGAAAGACGGGGCCAGTCTTATTACCCTTATCTGGTTTCCTGTTGCTTTGTAGCTTTGAGTTCATAAAGTGAGCATTCATAATACAGTTTGTACCCCTTCTAGTTACATTGCTTAGAATTACAGAAAATGTCTTTTGGTGTGGGGAGACTCCTTCACTAGAGAAAATAGGGAAAATATAGTTCAATGGTACTCTGCGATACCTTAAAATTAAACTCCAAATATTATAAAGGGTAGCCAATTACAAACAAGTTTACTACTATGCTTTTAAATGTACAAAGTGTGTTTTGAAGACACACAAAGCAGAGACATAGGGGGATGGAGGGGCACACCCGGTAGAGTGCACAGTCATTTTCTCCCATTGGTCCTGGAAAAAGTCATTGGTAAGTGTTAGGAGTCATATTTGAGATATATATGTACAAAAATTATCATGAAATCAATAGACCATGAGAATGGAGCTCACCAGACTGCCAGGGCCTTGCTTCCTCTTCTTATGAATATGCTTGGTCCTCAGGTAAGATTGAAGTGATAAACAGTAAATTGTATTTATATGATTTTTTTTAAGTCTAGGAGTCACTCTGTACCCTAACATGGCTTTCAAGTTCTATTTTTTAACTTTTTAAATATTTATTTAATTGCTTTTGTTAGCTTGTTGTTTTGTTGTAGTTATTATTGATGCCATTGTTGTTGGATAGGACAGAGAGAAATGGAGAGAGGAGGGGAAGACAGAGAGGGAGAGAGAAAGACAGACACCTGCAGACCTGCTTCACTGCCTGTGAAGTGACTCCCCTGCAGTGGGGGAGCTGGGGGCTCAAACCGGGCAGGATCCTTAGGCCATCATTGTGTGCTTAGTCTGCTACACTAGCTACCGCCCAACTCCCTCAAGTTCTATTTTGCAATCTGACACCATCCTCTCAGATAATAGTCATAGTCCAGCTCCATGTTATCTATCAAACTCAAGCAAAGACCAATAGAGTCCTGGGCTCCTAAAACACATCTAAAGTAGACATCCTAGCCTCTACCCACTTTAGGGTCCCTATTCTCATTCTTTTTATTCCTACACTTTGATTCCTGCCTATTAAACATTTTGTCCCATCTTATATCTTACCATCTTCCAGCTACCAAGTTGCAGATGCTACTATGCTTCTATGCTGACTTCCCTGGGCAGACGGCCTCACCAATGAGTCCCAGAACCCCATGTTTCCAGAGCCCTGTCCCACTAAGGAAAAATGGAAACTGGCTGGGAGTATGAATTGACTGGTTAATGTTCATGTCCACCAGAGAAGCAATTTCAGAAGCCAAAAATCCTTTTGCACACCCAAAAGAATTTTGGTCCATATTTCCATATGGGGTAAATGTTAGGGAAAGTGACAAGAGAACTCTGAACCCCAGTTCCACCAAGACATGTAAATTTTGTGACTAGGAATTAAAAAAAATATAATGTTACAATTTTCATCTGACTTTAATTTATTTTTATTATCTTTATTTATTGGATAGAGACTGCCAGAAATTGAGAAGAAGGCAAGAGAGACACCTGTAGCCCTGCTTCGCCACTCGTGAAGCTTTCCCCCTGCATTGGGGGACCAGGGGCTTGAACCCAGATCTTTGCACACTGTAATGTGTGTGTCTAACCAGGTGCACCACCACCCAGCCCCAGTTTTTTTTTTTTTTATACCATCCCTGAGAGGAAGGAGAATCTGCAGAACACCTGAGGAAGGCAGGCACCATTTCTCTTATCTGAGAAGAGGGAAAAGGAAGGAAGTTATAGTAGGTGTATTTATGGCTTTGAAAAGGAGACAGGACTGGAGAAATGAATAAAACAGGCAGAAATAAATAAGTATATTTGAATGCAGATCCTTGTGTGTTGTAACATGTTCTCTCTATTAAGTGCACCACTGCCTAACCCCCAAGCTTACCTTTTAAAATATTTTTATCTATTTATTAATGAGAGAGCTGAGGGGTGAGAGAGAAAGAGAATCAGATGTCACTCTGGTCCTTGCAGTGCCTGAAACAGAACTCAGAAACTCATGCTTGAGAGCACAAAACTCAGTACAATTGTACATGGGGTGACTAGCACCCTGGGAGATCCAAGTCATCAGTACATCTGTCTGTTCTCTGATCTTCTCACTGATTCAGGCTGCAGGACTCTCTCCATACTTAACTGCCTCAGCCATACTAAGCATCGTGTCCTTAAGTCATGTTTATTTCAGCCATCCCAGTGCTTTGTAAAATAGTCTCAAAGATTAGCTTTGTTAATGGCACCCATCAACCAGAATGAGTTCACAGATTTTTTGCAGCTCCCCTATTTTATAAAAAGAGGAAAAAATACATTCATTGGCTTCTTCATCCATGGTAAAAAAACAAACAAACAAACAAAAAACCTCTCTGCTCTCATGAACACGAGGTATTAAAAAGGTTAACTCCTAGGGGAGTTGGGATTACATTGAGCTTTTTTTTTCCTTTGCCTCCAGGGCTATCCACTGCTCCTCCAGACATTTTTTTTTTAATTCTTGGATAGGACAGAGAGAAATTGAGACTGGATAGGAAGATAGAGAGGGAGAGAGAAAGAGAGACACCTGCAGACCTGTTCACTGCTTGTGTAGTGACCCTCCTGCTGATAAGGAGCAGGGGCTGGAACTGGGAATTTGGGGCATGTTCTGCACTACCTACTATGTGCATCTAATCTGGTGCTCCCCCCACATGAGGTTCTTCAATTTATGTTAAATGCAACTTTTCAAGATGCTCCTGTGAATTCGAGTCACAGTTACAAAATGTAACTTGAAAGAGGTTTTGTAATTTTTATTTATTTATTGGGAAAGGGGTGATAGAGAAAGAGACAGAGAGACACCTGCAACAGTGTTTCACCACTCACAAAGATTTCCCCCTGCAGGTGGGGACCAGGGCTTGAACCTGGGACCTTATGCATTACAGAATCTATGCTCAACCAGGTGCACAGTCTGGCCCCCAAATATAAGTGTTCATGTAGTGTAAGCACAGTCTGCTTGACTATCTGGCATGATCAGAATGAACTCAGCATGGCAAATGGAGTCCTCAAGGTGTCGTTCCATAAAGTCAATATAAATTGTTATGGTGGGATAGAGAATAGACTTAAATTGGGTATGCGGGGTTGCTTCTTGCGTGGAGAACACTTTTAGTAGGAGGTTTAGTTCTAAGAATGCATGTATTCATGTAACTGTAATACACTGCTTATTATCTTAAGGGAATTGCATGGGCAAATGCTAGAAGAAGAAGAAGAAGAAGAAGGGAATTGCATCTCATGTAACTGCAGATATTCCTGTGTGTTAACTTTGATCTTCCCTCACAACTGGGCTGGGTTCTCTTGAGAATTCTATGTTCCAATCTACAAAAATTACTTTCCCAAGATACAAATAATTTGTAATTGCTAAGTTCTCAGAACATAAAACTGGTGTCATGATAATCCAACTGAGAATGCAGTACAAATACCACTGAACTTAAGTAATACTTTGGAAAATATTCTAATACGCTTTAGTTGGATGTCCTCCTGGATGAGGCTTTGACAAATGTGTTCAGGATTACATAATTGGCAGATGAATTGTGAAGTTTGTTGAATGTTCATTCTTAAAAAACACTAATGTAGACTCCATGACATGAGGAAAAAGTGTCTGGAGTGGAAACTGAGCACTACAAATTGTTTAAGAATTTTATCTCTGTTCCTTAGGATACACTGTAGAGAGGATACATCGGGAAAAGATTATACATTCAAAATGACTTCAAAATATAAGGCTAGGGGGAAATTAATAAGGTGACTTAGAAAACTGAATCCCAATGTTTAAGATAAAAAACACAAATGACTTTAATGAAAATGCATTGAATAGATCACTGACTAGCTCACTTTTCAGATACCAGTGGCAAATCTTCCTAGGAATAATCATGAACTGAATCTGTATGATGGGCTGTATGGAGTGAGGTAATTATCTAGAAATCACCAGGACTAATGCTAGAAAGTGAAGACTTTTCCAAGAGAAAAGAGTAAATCGGAACTCAAATATTTCTAGAGAATTGATGTCTGGCTTGTTCCAAGTAGTATGTCTACAACTTGAGCTTGAATGTTCTAAGATAATTTTCATCTGTTTTGAGGAAATAAAAATCAACATTAGATGTGTCACTGTAGTAAACGGTTGGAAGGGTTTTCAGCACGGTTGTGCACATAATTATAGGATAATCATTGACTGTGTTTATGAAGGCATATTAGTGACTGTCAGTGATAAGACAGATACTCTTCAAAGTTATCAAGACCTAGTAATAAGAATGTATTCTGATTCATTTAAGCCTTGAAACCTAAGTCAAGTTAAAAGGACTTATAATTAGTGACCAGCATAGGAAATGAAATAACAACTCTATAATAATTCATACATTTTAGTAATTGCTATTCTGTTGTGTTGATAAAGAACAGGACTTTACTTAGAACAGAATGAAACCATTATTCTATTGAAGACTACCCATTTGTCAGGATAGCTTATTTAAACAGTACGCACAAGGCTGACATTATTTCTGATGTATGGAACTTAATAAAAGGGTCAGTTATGTATGTCAAGTACCTGACAGGTCTAAAATTTGAAAAACACGTTAGTCAGTCTGTTATATTGGTACCTCGGTTTCCCTGGGAGACAAATTTTTAGGATTATAACATGTTGAACTTGATAAGTACAACCTTGAAAAGTCTGTTTTTTTCCCCATCTGCACTATTTAGCCATTTAAATTTTAAGAGGTCCCATGCAAATGCCAAAACTTGACTAACATTTGTAACAAAAACGTCAATGAAAAGCTTATAAATCCCCCCTCATGGACTCTCTGGAGTCATCCTAAGTGAATTAGAGAGACTGAGAGAGAAACATCAAGTTTATGCACACACATTGTAAAGACTCACAAATGGGATGCCTTAGAAAGTAGATTTGTATTCGTGAAAGGTCACTTTCCAATGAGTATTTGCACTTGTGTGTAAGATTTCACCAATTTGTCTATTCCATAGTCAATAGGAAAGTCTAGACTAAGACAACTGGAACATGTTACTGCTGGTTTTTTTTTGTACTTTTTATTTATAAAAAGGATACATTAAGGAGTCCGATGGTAGCACAGCAGGTTAAGCACATGTGGCGCAAAGCACAAGGACCAGTGGAAGGATCCCGGTTCAAGCCCTCGGCTCCCCATCTGCAGAGGAGTCGCTTCACAAGCTGTGAAGCAGGTCTGCAGGTGTCTGTCTTTCTCTCCCCCTCTCTGTTTCCCCTCCTCTCTCCATTTCTCTCTGTCCTATAGAACAATAACAACAATAACTACAACAATAAAACAACAAGGGCAACAAAAAGGAATAAATACATAAATATTTAAAAATAAAATAAAAAAGGATACGTTAACAAAACCATAGGATAAGAAGGGTGCAGCTTCACACAATTCCCACCACCGGAACTCTGTATCTCATCCCCTCCCCTGATAGCTTTCCTATTCTTTAACCCTCTGGGAGCATGGACCCAAGGTCCTTGTGGGATGCAGAAGGTGGAAGGTCTGACTTCTGTAATTGCTTCCCCGCTGAACATGGGTGTTGACAGGTGGATCTATACTCTCAGCCTGTCTCTCTCTATCCCTAGTGGGGAAGGTCTCTGGGGAAGCAGAGCTCCAGGACACACATTGGTGGGGTTGTCTGTCCAGGGAAGTCTGGTCGGCATCATGCTAGCATCTGGAACCTGGTGGTTGACAAGAGAGTTAACATACAAAGCCAAACAAATTATTGACCAATAATGGACCTAAGGGCTGGAATAGTGCAGATGAAGACTTAGGGGGGCCTCTCCCTTTTTTAGATAGCTAGTAGGCATATTTTGGTTAAATTCCAAAGGGCCTGTGGCTATATTAGGTTTTCTTTTTTTTTTTTTTTCCTTTTTATTTTTGCCCCTGAGCCTGAAATCTGATATGCCAGTGGATTCAAGTTATTGTCTGGGGAGATGATGTCATGGCTGGGAAAAGGATCAGAAAGCTGCATCAGGGAAGAGAGTAGCTCCCTAATATGGGAAAGGAGTATAAATATTGTTGACTATAAACCCCATCAATTTGATGTGATCTGGGGCCCATATTCAGCTTAGGAGCCTATGTGACCTCTGCATCCCTCTAGATCTGAGCTCACATTCTGTGGTCGTGAGTAGGAACATTCCAAGCTGCCCCAATATCAGGACCCATCTTCCTCAGGTGTAGCACAGAGTATATTGTCCAGCCTCCCTTCGGAGGATGGAACATTCTCTACCATTGTTGATCCAGGTTCAGGGCAAGGTCCTATGGGGGCCCACAAAGGGGTCTATTGTGTTGTCCCTGATACAGATGTCTAGTAACAATGGAGAGAGGGATTTATTTGAGGTCAAGGCCCATCGTGTCTTTTTGGGAATCTCAGGACTCCCCGAATAGGGCCCCAGCTGATGGGGTGGCCTGATAATGATTAAAGAGTCATCATTAAAGTCTGCCAGTCTCTGCCCTTATTCAGCTTTTGCAGTCCTTGCTTTGCTAAGGTTAGCTTTGGAGTGAGTGAGAGAACTTTAATAGGAAGTACGTGAGGAGGGTATCTAAGTCTAAGTAGACACTATTTCTTTGTGAACTTGATACAGACTCACTACATACTATTGTGTATTTTTGTTTTCAGGTATATATTTTGCCCTAATTTATGGATACATGTGAACATATGCTCTATCTTACAGTACCTGGTCTATTTCTAGGTTTTCAGACTTTGTTAGGAAGTGAACCTCCTGGAGTGGAATTAGAGAACCCCATGAAAGGAAAAGTCTCACCTGAGTAATGAGGGTGAAGGGTTGGCAATTCATGCCTGACGTCTCTGGACACAGTCTGAAGTGAAATTTGCTGTGGTGGTACTCCTTGCATTGCTTAGGTTGGGATTGATGAATGCAATGTCATTTGGTATGAATTGAGAGAAGCATGCAGGAAAGTGAGCCCCACCCTAGAGTTTCCAGGACTGGGGAAAATAAAGGCTCTATAGCGTAAGCAGGAGGTTCCTACTATCTTAGGGTTTAAGAAGACAATAGATAGTTCTTGCTATAATCACATTATTTGGCAATTGGGTTAACTTTGAAAAATCCCTTTGTTAGGATTTGCTGTATCATACACACCATCACCATATTTTATGTCCTTTGACATTGTATATATCCATACCACTGGTTGCTTCTGTTCTCCCTGGACTAAGCTTTTAAGAGAGTCAACATATCAAAAACACAGCCTATGTATTAAAAAGACTTAGTCTGTGCTTTAAAATTTTTGAGACATTCAAACAGTTTTTTCCCTCTCATATTACTTATGTGATTTATATGACTAAAAATTATTACGATGGTACATAAACACCATTCCTACCACCAAAAGACTGTGTCCCATCCCATCCTCCTTCCCCATACCCCCCCCCCCCATAGAGCTGAACATTCACCCTCAGCCTAAACCCAGGGTTTTTACTTTGGTGCCCTATTACAAATTTAGTCAGATCCTGCTTTGAGTTTCCCTTACTGCTATTCTTTCTTAACTTTTGTTTATGAAAGGAATTATCCCATACTCTTCTTTATCTTTCTGACTTAGCTCACTTAACATAATTCCTTCTAGCTCCATCCAAGATGTGTCAGAGAAGGTGGGTTTACTGTTCTTAATAGCTGCATAGTATTCCATTGTGTATATATACCACAGCTTTCTCAGCCACTCATCTGTTGTTGGGTAACTGGGCTGCTTCCAGGTTTTAGCTGTTATGAATTGTGCTACTATGAACATAGGTGTACACATCTTTTTGTTTGGGGATTATGGAGTCCTTGGGGTATATCCCCAGGAGAGGAATTACTGGGTCATATGCAAGGTCCATGTCTAGCCTTGTGAGAGTTCTTCAGACTGCTCTTCACAGAGGCTGGACCAATTTACATTCCCACCAGCAGTGCAGAAGGGTTTCTCTGTCCCCACAACCTCTCCAACATTTGTTGCTGCTGTCCTTTTTAATGTATTCCATTCTCACAGGAGTGAGGTGGTATCTCAATGTTATTTTTATTTGTATTTCTCTGACAATCAATGACCTGTAGCAATTTTTCATATGTTTGTTAGCCTTTTGAATCTCTCCTGTAGTGAATGATCTGTTCATATCCTCTGCCCATTTTTGGATGGGGTCATTTGCTTTTTTGTTGCTAAGTTTGCTGAGCTCTTTGTATGTTTTGGTGATTAGTCTCTTGTCTGATGTATGACATGTGAAGATTTTCTCCATTTTGTGAGGGGTCTCTTTGTTTGTGTGATAGTTTCTTTGGCTGTGCAGAAGCTTTTCAATTTGATGTAGTCCCATTGATTTGTTTCTGCTTTAGTCTTCTTTGAGATTGTGTTTGTATCATCAATGATGTTCTTGAGGTTTAGGTGGGAAAGTGTTCCACCAATGTTTTCCACTAAGTATTTGATAGTTTCTGGTCTAACACCCATGTCCTTGATCCATATTGAGTTTATTTTTGTTTCTGGTGAGATAAAGTTGGTTCAGTTTCATTCTTCTGCATTTTTCAACCCAGTTTTCCCAGAACCATTTATTGAAGAGAGCCTCCTTCCTCCACTTAATACTTTGGGCCCTCTTATCAAAGATTAGATGTCCATAGGTGTGGGGTTACTTCTGTTTAATGTCCCATAAGATTAATTGTACTCCTTGAACCAGGTGGAGTGAGCAGTGGCGGCAAAAGCCTTATAGAGACCAAGGTCTTACACCCTGTTGCATTGCGATGCACAGTTAATAGAGGTGAGTACTTCCTGCTCTTTTCTACACATTATTCTACTGGGGTTTTCATGAGAAAACAAGCTTATATCTTATTTACCAATAATGAAAATGCTACAGAGAAGAGTCATAGAATTCTTCACTAGACAAAAAGTCAGTGTGTTTGGCATTTCACACTCTGCCTAGTTCAGGCCTAAAAATGCCTTCCTTTCTCCAGTCATATTATATTTGGTGGTGTATCTTATTTCCCATGTGAATATCTGGTAGGTTTCTGGCTTAAGGACCTGTTCTCTTTATTAAAGTGACTTAAAGAAAAAAAAAAAAGCAAGCAACCCCTTGCTATCTCAAGACACACCACTGAGTTCCTCTGCTGAGAGTTCTTCAATGCCTGCAGACTTCAGTTCAGCTATCTTTTTTTCTGAGATAATATTACATTTTTTACTTAGGTTTAACTTGTTTATATCTCTTGTTTTCCCTTGTGCCTCCATTTCTGTCTTTAAAGACAGATACATGGGACGCCTGGCATGGCTACATAAACAAATTCCTCCCTCCCTCTGTTGAGCCAGATGTGTTAAATATTTACTGTGTGATATATGCTGGGCACATAGTGATGAGTTCTTGTGGTGTATTTCCTGATCTATTAGAGTTCTAATCTAGTGAAAGAAGATGAAAATAAAGACCAGGGTCTGGGAATGAACCAACTAGTAGAGGGGTACATGCCACTATGTGAGGAGCCAAACTCCAGCTCCTGTTCCACACATCGGACACCTGCACAGCAGGCCTCAGAGGCAGTAGACCAGTGGCTCTCATTTTCTCTCCACCTCTCACTTCCTTGCTGGCTCTAAAAGAGTAAATAAAAAATCAAGTTGAAAATCTCCCCTAAGCATGTAGATAAGGAAGTCCCAACAATATCACTGGCAGGAAAAAAAAAAAAAGAAAGAAAGAAAACAAAGGGGAAAAAAGAAGAAAAAAAGATGAAAGGATAAAGGAAGAAAGAAAATTAAAATTAAGCAAGCAAGATGGTTAAGACAGTCCTCTTCAGTTAGGTGGATAATGGGCTCATTCTCGATAAACAAAAGGAGCCTGTGCACAGAGGAGGAGATGTTATTTAAGGTGAAAGATAGTGGAGACAGAGATGAAGGAAGCCCGTACTTGGCATGTTTGAGGAATGTTGCAATGCCATTGTAGTGTGTAAGGAAGCTGATCAGAAGAAAATAATACTGAAGTTGTAGCACAGGATTTTGACTTAACATAGTACCTTTTGAAGAGATCCTGGCATCCAATTTTTAATAAGCTTCTTTTCAGATCTGAGACTGACTGCTGTAAATCTTTGAGTCTGCAGTGCAAATATATATATATATATATATATATATATATATATATATATATATAACTTTTTATTTATAAAAAGGAAACATTGATAAAACCATAGGATAAGAGGGGTACAGTCTCACACAATTCCCATCACCAGAACTCTGTATCCCATCTCCTCCCCTGATAGCTTTCCTATTCTTTATCCCTCTGGGAGTATGGACCCAAGGTCACTGTTGGATGCAGATGGTTGAAGGTCTGGCTTCTGTAATTGCTTCCCCACTGAACATCGTTGATCCATACTCCCAGCCTGTCTCTCTCTATCCCTAGTGGAGAAGGTCTCTGGGGAAGCGAGGCTCCAGGACACATTGGTGGGGTTGTCTGTCCAGGGATGTCTGGCTGGCATCATGCTGGCATCTGGAACCTGGTGGTTGACAAGAGAGTTAACATACAAAGCCAAACAAATTGTTGATCAATCATGGACCTAAGGGCTGCAATAGTACAGATGAAGAGTTGGGGTGTCCTCCATGTTGTAGATAGCTAGTAGGCATATTTTAGTTAAATTCCGAGGGGCCTTTGGCTATATTAGTTTTTGTTTTCCTTTTTATTTTTGCCCCTGAGCCTGAAATCTGATATAACAGTAGATTCAAGTTATTGTCTGGGGAGATGATGTCATGGCTGGGAGAAGGACCAGAAAGCTGGATCAGGGAAGAGAGTAGCTGCCTAATATGGAAAAGGGTATAAATATTGTTGAGTGTAAACCCCATAGATTTGATGTGATCTGGGGCCCATATTAGCTTAGAATCCTATGTGACCTCTGCAGCTCTCTGAGATTCCCAAACAGACTTGATGGGCCTAGATCTCAAATAAATTCCACTGTCCATTGTTACCGGTCATTTCTATCAGGAACAACACAATAGACTCTTTTGTGGGCCCCAGTAGGGCCTTGCCTTCAACTTGGATCAACAATGGTAGAGAATGTTCCATCCTCCGAAGGGAGACTGGACAACAGACTCTATGCTACACCTGAGGAAGATGGGTCCTGATATTAGGGCAGCAATGAATGTTCCTACTCATGACCACAGATTGTGAGCTCAGATCTAGAGGAATGCAGAGTTCACAGTGCAGATATTATATGAACTCCATTATTGATTGGAGACATTCAGGAGTTTCAAGGAAAAGAACACTCTCATCTGTGCTGCATATAAATTAATTGCTATGTTGTAGAAGGCTGAAGTACAAAAAGGCAGGAAGTAGGAAAAGAAAGATGAACTAAAAAGTTAGTTCTACAATTTTAACAAGAATTCTAACCACTTGGATAGTTTTCCAGCAGAAGAATTAATGAGAGTTCATTAGGTGATGTATCTATTTTCTGATAAGAAGATAAAAAGATTCTCCTGTGATCATTCTTTTTTAGTAAATAGCAAGCAAGTTTTTATGCTCACAAAGACAGACTGTACTGGGTTGTAGTAATAGCCAACTCCTACATTTCAGTAGGTTGATCAAGAAATGATTTCTTTCTCACATGTAATATGGAGTGCAGGTCTAGAGTAACTTTCTCACAGAAGACTTTTTTTTTATTCTCTGTGATTCCAAGTTGCTTTAATTTTGGCAGCTGTCACTTATTGGCTCAACCCTTGCAGAATTAAAGCCTCTTTAGAGTCTTTTATTAAATTTTAATGACCGATCTAGATTAATGCATCATGTCTATCTGCAGAAATACTCCAGAAACACTGACCAGATATTTTATATAGTTCTACCCACTGCTACATGGGATAGGGAAGTATAAGCTATCCATGTTCACAGGAAGACAGGAACATTGTGCAGCAGCAGGCACTGAATGTCTCTACTATTACTGCTTTGATCTCCTTTGTACAGTAGTGCTCCTAAACTCATGGAGTAGATTCCTGAACACTTCAGCTATGTTTATTCTGCACGGTGTCTTTCTTTGGATAAGGAAAGACATCTAGTAAATTAAGTCTGGAATGACTATAAGGTAATGTGGTGTTCTAGCCTGTATCACCCAGAGAAATACACAAATTAGAAAATATCATATGGGGGTAAATAAGATTTCACTGCTTGGTTATTGGCTTGAGTGTGTTTTATGGAAGACTGGTCTAGAGTTTTTTCTTTTTTTTCCTATGTTCAGTTAAAGCATAGTCTACTTGGTCAAAATGTTTGTAGGCTGAATATGACAGAAACTAGAATCAAAAGTTCAGTGTCATTGATTGGCTATGGGGCCTCCATTATTTAATAAGCCTGAACTTTATTCCACACCTATGAAGTAAAGGAAGGAGGCATCTGGTGTCTTCCTTCATAAGTTTAGTTGGAGAATAATAGGACATGATGTATCTTTCATAAAGAGTGGACTCTTTGTTTTAAAACGTTAAGTAGATGTGAAAGTATCTTGTTCACTCTAAAGCATTCTGAAATTAAAAAGAAAACACAGAAAAAAAAAGAAAAAGAAAACACAATAGGACATTACTATTTAAAAATTGTTATGAAAACTAAAATGAATATGAATTAGAAAGATGATAATGACTAAAAAAGCAAGGGAAAGCCTACATGCTTAAGACAGAGTGACTTAATCCCAGATTTGCCTATTATAGATCACCACTGCCCTGCAGGGAATGAAGATCTTCATCAGAAATGGTGCTCTTAGAAGCATCCAATAGCACAGCTATATACAAGATACTGGGTACTGTACAGCAAACCCTAACAAAAGGACTTTTCAAAGTTAACCCAATTACCAAATAATGTGATGATAACATTAACTATCGATTGTCTTTTTGAACCCTAAGACAGCAGGAACCTCACGTCTCCACTATAGAGCCTCTACTTCCCCCAGTCCTGGAACCCTTGGATAAGGCCCACTTTTCCATATGCGTCTCCCAATCCATGCCAAATAATATTGCATCTGCCGATCACAACCTAATCAACGCAACGATTGCCACCTCAACATGCTTCACCTCAGACTGTGTCCAGAGACTACACGTGTGGAATGACAACCCTTCAGCTTCATTACTCGGGTGAGACCTTTCCTTTTATAGTACACTCTAATTTCATCTCAGGTAGTTCACTTTCTAACAAAGTCCCATAACCTAGATATACACCAGTTTCTGTGAGAGAGAGCTTATGTGCACACGTACCCATAAACTACTGCAAAATATATACCTGAAAGCAGAAGTACACTAGAGTTTGCAGTGAGTACCTCCCTAATACTTCCTCTCCACTATTCCAAGCTTGGGACCCATGATTGCTCAACAATTTGTTTGGCTTCATATGTTAACTCTCTTTTCAATCACCAGGTTCCAGATGCCACCAGGATGCTGGCCAGGCTTCCCTGGATTGAAGACCCCACCAATATGTCCTGGAGCTCAGCTTCCCCAGAGACACACCCTACTAGGGAAAGAGAGAGGCAGACTGGGAGTATGGACCGACCAGTCAACGCCCATGTTCAGTGGGGAAGCAATTATAGAAGCCAGAACTTCTACCTTCTGCAACCCTCAATGACCCTGGGTCCATGTTTCCAGAGGGATAGAGAATGGGAAAGCTATCAGGGGAGGGGGTGGGTTATGGAGATTGGGTGGTGGGAATTGTGTGGAGTTGTACCCCTCCTACCCTATGGTTTTGTTAATTAATCCTTTCTTAAATAAAAAATTAAAAAAAAAAAGAAATGGTGCTCTTGTAAGCAGGTCGTGTTGTGGAACCATTCATTAAAACTTTGAGTGTTTTGATCTTCTAGCTATGAGATGAGAAAAAAAAAATTGAATGTTTTCTATATTAAAAACAAACAAGCCACCACCAGAAACATCAGCCACAAGTTAATGAGTGGATGTTAGTAAACTATTTAATATTAGTAAACTATTTAATATTATTTAATATTAGTAAAACTATATTGTCTAGATAGTTCTGAAAAGCATGAACAGGATTCTGTATAAGATGACATTTCTGATTGCTATTAATCTGATTATGTGATTAGTGTCATGCTTTTAGAGAAGACTTATGAACAAAATATAACCTTTGCATTTTGAAATTAACACTGAAGCATTTACATATGAAATAGTTTAACACCTGGAATTTGCTTTAAGTCAATCCAACAAGCATATAAATAAAACTTAAAAATATACAAATAGATGAACGGTGATATTAACAAAAGTAGGACTTTTTGAACTGCGGAATAAAAGAGAGTTGTTGGAATATTCTCTTTATGTTAGAGGATTTATGTAAGAAAATAACTTCAAAATTTTCCATTTGTGAGAATGAATTTGTTCCTAGGCTGTGTGTAGGAGCTCTGAGAAGGCTTCTGTGATGATTAGTCCTTTTGCTAACTTATTATGAGCAATTCATTCTAAGGAGAGAGATATTCTACTATCCATTTCTTCTGTGTATGAGATGGAAAGATAAAAACTGAACTGATAGCAGCAGAAGTGATGTATTAGAAAAACATAATCAATTATGATTTATAGAAAGGAAAGTAGGGAAAAAGATGAAAATCTGGCTCTTAGTGTCTATCTCTGCCTGTCTCTGTTTCTCTCTTTCTCTCTGTCACACACACACACACACACACACACACACACACACACACACACACACCATATATATTAGAAATCAAACCTTTTTCCTGGACAGTCTTGATGACTTCTTCCTTTAACCACAAAATAGTTAATAAATGGGAACCCAAAAGGAGAAGTATAACTGATGGTGATGGGTATAGGGATTTGAAAATGGAAACAGGCTAGGAAGTCTATTTTAGGTAATGTCTCTAGGCACCCATGATTTTAGTAATCTATGCTTGAACTTGATAGCTAGCACAGAGGCAGAAAATAAATTGTGTCTGGGAAGATGGTGTCAGAGTTGAGGATAGAAGTAGAAAGCCAGATTATGGCAGAAAGTAGCCCTCAAACATGAAGAAAATATTTATTTGTACAGTTAACTTTTTGCCACATAGATCTGACCTGGTGCATGCATATTCATATTCAGCACAGGGTCCTGTATAGCTTCCAAGTCTCTCTCAGACTGAGCTCACAGTCCATGGTCACAGCTATGAACATTCTAGACTGCACTTATGTCAGGACTGGTCTTCCTTGAGGAGCAGACTAAGCTGACCCAGCTGTCCTCTGGAGACTGTGGCAGGACAAAGTATTTAAATATATGTAAGCACATTCATATTAGGATCAACACACACATATTTCTTTGTCAGTAAGGTGTAGACAAATTATCCAAAGGTTTTAGGAAAATTTTAACTTTAAGCATGATCTTTCTAGAAATAGCAAATGCTGAAAAGCATATTAGTTACAACGGACTGGCCCATGCAGTGACTGTTTCTTTCATTTCTTTAGTCATATTCCAAGGCATATATATGGCAGACACTGTGCCAGGCACTGGGATTCAAACAGTGAGTCGCTTAGGGAGTTCCAGGTGAATGACCCACGCACCCTACATGTTGCAGATGGGAACACGGAGGACGCAGGAAGGAAAACAATGTCTGTGTTGGCCTGTCGGACATCACAGACTGGAACAAATTCAAAAAATGATAAAGATTTTTTAGGCTTATCATTTACACCTGGGTGCCACTTTCTACCATTATTCAAGATCCATATATGCATATTAATTCATAATCAAATGAAAATATATTTATACTGCCTTAATATTACACTGTGTATGTCTCCATATATTTCTCTACTTGACTTGGACACCTTCCTCTCTACTCAAGAAAACCAACACCTCTTCGTCCTTGAACTCTAGAGTACCTGTGACCACTCTTCATCTTGTTTGACACTCTGTCCCCTGCCCTTCAGAACAATAACATTCTCCCTCACCTTCATTCTCATAACACTCTTTACAGATGACTGTGACAACACTTAAAATGTCTGTGGTCATTTTACAAATTGACCCGGCTCTCTTGATAACTCTGAAGCTCTCAAACGCATGCCCTGTAATAATAATGCCATCTAAGACTGTCTAGTTCACAGTAGGTGATCGATAGCTATATATTAAATGAATGAGTAAATGAATCATCTCAAATGAACCTCTGTAAGGTAAAGATTTTTGTCCCCAAAGAGCAGTGTAAAACAATGATTCCAACCAAAATCATAAGATTTCAGATCGGTAAGAGATAATAAAGATCAACTATTCCAAACTCATAACTTAGCTTTGGAGAACAAAATATGATGGCACATAATGAATTGTCTCCTTACACTTTGATTACTCTAATGGTAATTCAGTAATAGATGCAGAGAAACAACAACCAAAAACAAAAAAAGGAAAAAGAGAGCGATAAAAGAAGAAAAGAAGAGGGAACATGAGAGCCAGGGCATATGATAGACTGGGGCAATGGAAGCCAAGACAAAGGTAAACATTTACATAGGGGTTTATCTGCTCATGGGAACAGTCTTATGATCTCTGTGCTTAACACTTCAGTTCCCTCCCTCATTTTTTGATTTCTGTTCCCTGCTATATTGTACAATGACATTAACTTTTGATATGTTATGCCAATTACTCGTTATGTCCATCCATTTATCTTCTGACTTCTGACTTACTGCTTCCTTCTCTAATGCATTCATTCCTCATTAATTTACTGCCTTCATAGCAAGCGCTGAGATATTGAAGTATACAGAAAATAATGCTTCAGAACACTTTCCAGCAAACCAATATATATATACATATATATTGTCCTTCAATTTCTGACCATTCATGGGTCTATGTGTGCCGCTGATGCATAATAATACGCAGCATGTACCCTGTAACAAGTTTCTTACTGTGTGGTTTTAACAGCACCAGGAACATTTGCTCCTGATGTGAGTCAGATAATAATGCTCTTAACTATCAGGTTAATAGAAAATTGTTTAAAAAAACTGTCTAGTGCTCACTCTCAACTTCTGTACTTATCACACAGTAATGACAATTTATACAGTGGCATTGATTCTCAGGCCATACTTTTGACTTGGTGTCCACTGTCTGGACTTGGGATTCTAGTTTTATCTTTTCCCAATGAGTCTTCTTAGGTCTCAGTTTTCTCTTCTGAAAGCTGGGAATCATAATGACATCACTCTTAGAGGGACATAAAAATGACAACTGAGAACAGTGCCTGGCAAAGAGTCAGTATTTAATGAATGTGAACTCCTTGTTACTGCTTGACCTTGTTTCAGTAGGGTTATCTCATGGCTACTGAATTTCACAGTCCAGAGTGCTTCTAGGAGTGCAAGATGGAGTGCTGTCTGTCAGGGGCACCAAGGAGAGAATAGGACAGGTGACTGTGAACTGCATTTTTTTTTCCTTTCCTCTTTTAAGCACTAGTAAAGGGTGAGTTTGTGCCTCTAGGGAGAGCAATAAGAATGATGCATTTGCTCTGAGTGGCCAAAGATTTTTCTTGATCAGGCTGGGATATGGAACAAGCTGCCAATGCCCATGTCCCACAGAGAAGAAATTACAGAAGCCAGATCTCCCACCTTCTTTACCCCCATAATAATTTAGATCCATACTCCCAGTGAGGGAGAAAGGGTAGAGGGAAGATTAACAGAGAACCCTGGACTCCAACTCCATCAGGAACCTGGAGAGAGAAGATAAAAAAAAAAAAAAGAACATTCAGAAGTAGTAATAGCTGTAGTTGTGACGTGGAAAGGAATAGAAGAAGATCCATCGGCTGGAAAAAAAATTAAGGACAAATATAGACAGATAGTTGTAGAAATAATCGTTCACCCATATGTGCAAGTTTAAGAGGACTGTTGTAGCTTCCAGTGGAGGGAATGTGGATGCAAACTTCTGGTGGTGGAACAGTGTGGAGTAACTCTGTTATCTTGTAATTTTGTAAATCAATATTAAATCACTAATAAAAACAGATACTTAAAATACTTTTCTTGATCTAAAATATTCCTATTGATTCTTGCCATTTTGTGATGAAGTTTTCACTTCTAGGAGAGCATCAACTGTCCCAAAACAGGTGACAACATGAGAGGTCTTATCATTTCCTGGGAGCTGAGAACCTCAGTTTTTATTAAGACTTTAAGGGTTTTAGATTTCTTGAGTTCACACCTCTTAAGAAAGATTTTCACAGACTTCTTGATAATGTCCTAGAGGTAGTCATGTGAAAGTATTTCTGGAGAGCAGCATTTCTCCAATCTTGATAAACATCTATTTGTTTAATTAATTTGTATATATGTTTACCTACCCAATTCTGAAAAAAAAAATTTAAATAACTCACCACTTTGGCATATTGAAACCTCAGAACAAATAAAAAGATGGTCAAGTAATAAATGAGGAGGAAGCACATTATATTACCAAGTTGGTGCACTTCATTTAACTTTCACTTGACCGATAGCAACTAAAAATAAGTGCACAATGCTATTATGTGTATTGCACACTCTCACAGCACATACTATTTTCCTGTGGCATCATTTGAAGGTCTATATCCAATTAAATACCCTTAAAACTACACATACTCACCAAGATTGTCTATATCTGAAAATGAAGATGCTGATGCATAAAGTTTTAGTAAGTAGCAGAGCTGGACTTGAACTCACAGAGTCTGACCCAAATATCTTTGTTCTTAATCTCTAGGCTGTATAGGTAGTTTGAGTTTCATGTGTGAAAAATGCACTAAAAAGAAGTCTGACTACTTGGTTGTCAGTGAAGCGTAGGTTGACAGTTTGGTGCAATGTATGACTCTGGGTGACTTCCTTCCTTTCTCTCAAACAGAGTTTATTAGTCTTCTAAGTGGGATGCACTGCCAAGATGGTCTTTGGAGGCTTCTGTAGTGACCACAAGATAGGCTTTCCTGTCTCTAATCACCACCACTGTCCCAGATCCACTATGCTCCTCCATTTCCTTTCCCCATTCCCTAGCACCTCTTGCTTTGCCCAATGGCCCCCAATTTATTATTATTATTAATTATTATTATTATTGTTATTATATGTCTACTCTTGTTCCAAGAAATTGGGACAGAGTTCTAAGTTATTTTTTGCATGAAAAACAATATTTGCATCAGACACAATTTTTGAACATCTAGATTTCTGAAGATTCACAGGCAAGGAAGGGTGAGCAGTGGCACAACTGGTTAGGTGCAATAGTGTGAAGCACAAAGAAGCAGTCCAGGATCTGGGTTTGAACCTCCATGCCCCACCCGCAGGGGTTAGGGGCGGGACTTGCTTCAGGAGCCATGAAGCAGGTCTATAGGTGTCTCTCTGTCTCTCTCCCTACTTCCCCTTCTCTCTCAATTTCTCTGTGGAGTATCCAATAAAATAGAAAAAAAATGGTCTCCAGGACGGTGGGATTGTGGTGCTGTCACTCAATTCCAGTAGAAACCCTAGAGGCACACACACACACACACACACACACACTCACAACACACACTCACACACAAACTCACACACACACACTCACACACTCACAACACACACACTCAAACACACTCACACACACACTCACAAAAACACACACTCACACACACACTCATACACACTCACACACACTCATTCACACACACACTCACACACACTCAGACACACACTCTCACACACACTCACACACACACTCACATGCTCACAAACACACACTCACACACTCACACACACTCACACACACTCACACACACACACTCACACACACACTCACACACTCTAACACACACTCTCACACGTACTCACCTACACACACTCACACACACACACTCACACACACACTCACACACACGCACACACACACTTACACACACTCACTCTCACACACACTCACACTCACACACACTCACACACTCTCACACACACACACACTCACACACACATTCACACACACATTCACACACACTCTCACACACAATCACTCACACACACACTCACACACACAATCACTCACACACACTCACACACACTCACACACACACACTCACACACACACTCACACACACTCACACACACATTCACACTCACATACACACACACACACTCACACACAATCACACACACTCTCACACACTCACACACACACTCACACGCTCACACACACACTCACACACACGCTCACACACACTCACACACACACGAACTCACACAGGCTCACACACACACTCACACACACACTCACACACACTCACACACTCACACACACTCACACACACACTCTCACACACACTCACACCCACACAGTCTCACACACACTCACACACACACTCACACACACTCACACACACACACACACACACTCAAACACACTCACATACACACTCACACACACTCACACACACACACTCACACTCACACACACACACTCAGACACACACACACTCACACACTCACACACACACTCTCACACACACTCACACACACACACTCAGACACACACACACACTCTCACACACACACACACTCACACACACTCAGACACACACACACTCACACACACTCAGACACACACACTCACACACACACTCACACACACACTCTCACACACACTCAGACACACACTCACACACACACTCTCACACACACACACACTCACACCCACACAGTCTCACACACACTCACACACACACACACACACACACACACACACCATAAGCGGGGCAAACCTGCCTGTAGTTATGCACTCTGCACTGTTTTTCCCTCCTAGCTCTCCAGGAGGGACGGCCACTTTCTTCCTACACACCCCTACCTTTGCTTCTAAGGGGATGTCCTCAGTATGTGCTGGACCAGAGAACATGCACAGATAGCTTGAAGAAATTCTAAATTTTAGATGATGTTAGAAAAGTGGGTATGTGTTTGCTCAGCTCACTGATAAACCCCTATTGTTCATCAAATACTAAGTAGTCAATGAATGTTGATAGTGTGAAGATACTTGTCTTGCTTGACTGCTAGTCCTAAGTGTAATCTCATCCTCACCAGCACCATTCACATCAGTGTAGCTACGTAGAACTTAGAAGGCACGCCATCTTCCTCTCACACATTCCATATTTCTCCCAACGATTGTCCTACCTAAAAAGGCAACTGTTAAATGTAATTGATTAGATTTCTGTTGTGTGTGAGTTTGACAGAAGTTGTTACTTCATGGAATGGTGACCAAAGAAAGAGTAATCATTTTTTTGTTTTTGGCTTTGTTTAATGTATGTTTTGAAACATTTAATTACTTTCTGATGAGAAAGAGAATAGAGCTCTGTTCAGCAGTGGCTTATGGTAACGCCAGGCACTGAACCTGTGACTTAGGGAGCCTCCAGCATCAAAGCCTTGTTTGCTACTTATATTCTACTGCTCTGGTCCCAGGAATGAGCATTTTCTGATGCTTAGTAGGAGTGGGGCACTGTGTAGTTATAAACTTACTTAATTTCTGAAAAGCTATTCTGTAAATGATCAAACAGATGTTCAAAGTGATTGTGTCACACACCCCCAACAAGCAGTGCACGACGTGTGATGGAGCCAGCATTTGGACCTTGCTTCTTTCAGGCAGTTCCATGAGGCCACAGTGCACTCAGAATACAGAGATGTGACTATGTGACTGCGTCTGTATCCCTTTCTATCTTGTGGGAAGACTCAGCTAAATGAAGACCTTTCATACGTGGAAGGGTGGAGCTGAAGATGTGGAATGCAGAAGATATGTCACCCCTTTCTCTTCCCCACCAAGCTGTTATCAGCCTTGAGAAGAGACGTACAGTCAGTCTTTTCTGCTTCCACTCCTGGCAATACTAATGTCATCAACCTAAATCCTGTTCCTTTCCCTTATTCATATTAGATCTCTGTTGGTAGGCATGAGACCCCTTCTGTTTCATTTGGTTTAATCCCCCCTGCTTAACACTATTCTATTTACATAACCACTTCATTCTATTTACATAACCATTGTTAACAAGTACCACCCTCCCTCCAGGGCATTTGTGGTTCAGTGATAGGATTCTCGCCTAATCTGCCCCCTCTTTGTCACACTCTGATTTTCACCAGTCACTATTCTCTCCACCCTCTCTATGTCACATCCTGTTTCCACCTTACTTGGCAAGTATATATAAAGACAGCATTGTGAGTTTTACAGTACTGTACCTTGAGTTTAGCTTACCTTGTCTTAGATTGGGCTGCGTCCTGCATGAATAAAGAGATACTGCCTACAGCTCAACCATGAGTCCCTGGTCGTCTGTTACCCGCCCGTGAAGCCAGCCCGGCGAAAACAACATAACCCGTCGAAAACAACAGATCTCTACCCAAGAATTCCTTCTCAGTTACTCCTTCAAAACTGTGCTCCTCTCTTTAATTATCCTATTAACCTCCTCTCAGCAGGCTCCTGTTGAGGCCATGAAAACTGGGAATTTTCCTTGCTATTTCTGGCTCAATTATCCTCCTCCATTTCCTTTTCAGATATGGTCTCCACCTTGAATATCTTCCCAGACACACCAGGAGAGGAGCCTTCCTTTCCTTGCAGCTTTCCTTACCCTCTGTGGACCATGGACTCTGTGATCCACTGTCCGGCTGTGCCTACCCACTAGATAGGGAGTTTGCAGGCTGAGCTGATCTTGCTCAGTAATCCACCCCAGATTCTGGCATGGTGCCTGGTTCTGCGTAGTTGTCTTATGTATGTCAGATAAATGAATGAATTTACAACAAAAGATAGCCTCCAAGGGTGAAGACATGGATTGGAAAAGTGACAGGACTCCAGAAAGCAGGGTCACAGATCTGCCTTGAACCTCCCTAAAAGTATCTTGGAATTTAAAATCATTCTATTACCTTCTGGTTGTATGTTCTTTGTGTCTGCTTCAAAAATGTGTTGTTAGATGAGATTGCATTCTTTGTTACAAAATAAATAAGGTTGGAGGCAATTCCATTTAGTGAAATATGTTAGGAGGTAAAAGACTTATAAGACTATAGGCTGTTCTTACTCATATGTAGAATTTAGAGAATTTATATGTATGAACTTACAAATAATATAACCACATAGCCTCTAAAACTTTATGAGAACTTTGATGGTGTTTGGAGGTGATGCAGAACTTTGGTGGTGAGTGTGGTATTGAATCATACCTCTGCAATCTTAAAATCTTGTAACCTACAACTAAATCACTTATAAAATTTAAAAAACTCTCAGGAGTCAGGGTGGTGACACACCTGCTTGAGCACATATGTTATAAAAAATAAATTAAATTAAATCTCATAATGTGAAGTATTTACCAAAGAAAGATTTTTTTGATCTTTTAAAAATCTTTATTTATGCATTTATTAGATACAAACAGCCAGAAATTTAGAGATGGGGGAGTGAGGAGTGAGGGGGTTGCAGAGAGAGAGAGAGAGAGAGAGAGAGAGAGAGAGAGAGAGAGAGACCTGTAACACTACTTTGCCGCTCACAAAACTTTCCCCCTGCAGGTGGGCACTGGGGGTTCCAACCTGGGTCCTTGGACATTGTAACATGTGCATCTGTCTAAGTCAGCCACAGAATGTTTTGTTGTTTTGTTTTATTTCTATCAAACTTTATTCATTAGTTTGAGTTTTTACTGGGAATTCCTGTTAGTATTATTTTTAAAAAGAAATAGACAGGTGGGACACGTGGTGGTGTACCGGGTTGAGCGCACATGTTACAGTGTGCAAGGACCAGGGTTCAAGCCCCCGGCCCCCACCTACAGGGAGAAAGCTTCACAAGTGGTGAAGCAGGGCTCCAGGTGTCTGTCTGTATCTCTCCCTCTCTCTCTTTCCCTCTTCCCCCTCAATTTCTGTTGGTATGCATGAGACCCCTTCTGTTTCATTTGGTTTAAATCCTCCCTGCTTAACACTATTTTATTTACATAACCGCTGTTAACAAGCACCTCCCTCCAGGGCATTGGTTCAATCCCCAGTTTCATGATATGTTTTTGCTCCACCCCCCTCCTTGTCACACCCTGATCCCTTCTTTATCACACCCTGATTTTCACCAGTCACTTTTCTCTCCATCCTCTTTATGTCACATCCTGTTTCCACCTTACTTGGCAAGTATATATAAAGACAGCATTGTGAGTTTTACTGTACTTTACCTTGAGTTTAGCTTAGCTCGTCTTAAATTGTGCTGCATCCTGCATGAATAAAGAGATACTGCCTACAACCCAGCCATGAGTCCCGGGTCATCTGTTACCTGCCCGTGAAGCCAGCCCGGCGAAAACAACCTAACCCGTCGAAAACAACAAATTTCTTTCTGTCTCTGTCTAATAATAAATAAATATATTAAAAGAGAGAGAGAGAAAGGCAGAAAGAAAAGTGAAAAAGACTAAAAAGAGGGAAAAACATTACGGCACCAAACTTCCCTTAATGCAGTGGGGACCTGGACCTAAGTTTGTTTCATACACACGGCCAACAGTATCCACTGTCCAAGTGAGCTATTATATGGGCCCACAAATCACCTTCTTTGGTGGGGGTGGGGGTGCATTCCAAGCTGTACTGAGTCACACATTACTTTACAGCAATGTGGATTCAAGGGACTGAAGTGTGTTTTTGACAATGTCAGAACAGCTGCTTGGGACCATGTAACCATTTGATGTGGGGTGTGAAGAAGGGATTGTTCACTTCTCTCCACTCCCTGGGCCAATGTGAAGTTGACTTCCTCGTAATTTTGCTCAACACTGGCCTTGACATTAACTATGTCTTGAATTACCTTCAAATTGAGGGGAGATAGCAAACCTCAAGTATGATTAAGGACCTTTCAAAGGAACAAAGTTCAGCGGGAACAAAAAACTTTCTGCACAAAATTCATAAACAGCTATGGTTCTCCGACCTTTTCGATTCACGATTGGTAATCAGCTCCTTCCTCCAGGTTGAGAGCTGTGATATTTGTGTACATTCTAATCTAACTGTGCTAAAAGTTAGGCTCACGTGAAATTTATCCTTCTATAAGTACAGCGACTGGTACTGGTTATCACATCTACTACAAAGAGATTGCAGCCAAGTACTATTGATTCAAGTAAAAGAGATAAAACCTCAAGGACTTAGTGTGTGTGCTCTTTGCTTAAGGCAACTTCCGTCTTCCCGGTTTCACATTTCACATCATCATGAACTGAACTCTGCAATTTTTCACCTGAGCACTGCTGCCAAGTCTAGAGCCAGTAAGAACAGCTTGTGAGTGGTTAGGATGGAGAAACAGCTACAGTGTAGCACTGTAAAACAGCACTGGGTTTGGAGCCTGTCTGAAGAGATTATTACCATCTTCCTATTCCTAGTATAATTCTCCAGGATAGGTCCAATGTAGTGCCAATCAGCTACCATGATATTTACAGAATTTTAAGCAGTTTTGGTAGACATATACAAATTTGGAATTGTATGATTTTTTTTTCTGAGATGAATTGCTTGCTATTATAAAATATCTTTATTTTTAAAAGTCCCTGATGATATTTCTTATCTTAAAGTCAACTCTATGTCTGTCTGAGACTAATATGGGGCCACATCAACATTTTTATATTCTTGTGGCACAGTACTTCCTGTCTTTCTACTTGTAACTTCCTCTTAATTGTAAGTGTTTTGTAAACAACATGTGGTTGGACTTTCTTTTTTGAATTCTAAGTTGACACTTCTCATCCTTGACTGAAATGAGTCATTCATTTACATTTGACTTAATCACTATTGTCTATTACTAACTGAAGTTGACCTTACACTTATATTGTGATATTTGTCTTATACATATTCTCTCTTTGCCTTTTATTCCTATGTCTTGCTTCTTCTCCATTAAGCAAGTACTTAGATTTTATTCTAATTTATTTTTACTGTTGTATTCAGGAATTGTCTCCATTACTTGGAAGTTTTTCTAAGTTGAGCTCCTTAACATCTGAGCCCAGAGAGCATCAACATATTGCAAATGTCTTGAAAACCTGTGGAACAATATTTCAGACTCCTTCTATCACAGATTTCTCTACTCTGGATTTCAAATTGTCATAAATACCTCTCTCCCTTTCCAGGTGGGTCTCGTCTTCAGTCCTCTCCAGCATTTAGGTCAGGTTTCCATAGGTCCTATGTAAGCTCCCTATCCCTGCAGTCGTCAGACTTTCATAGATTTCTCTCAAACTCCATCCCACACTGTAACTTAGGGCAAATTACACCTTTCTTGTTTATTGCCAATAGAGAAATGTCTTTAGGGAAAAAAATGATAGCCAATCTCAGGTTATCTAGCAAGGACTTTTTTTTCCCCCTACAGTTCTATCTCCTTCCATTTTTTTCTTTTGTCCTAATTTGTCTCTCACTTATTTGGGGGGTCAGGGGGGTGGGGGTGGGGCATTAGGTTTTTACTTTTTCTAGTCATTTAGTAGCAACAATGGTCTATTTGTCCTCAGAATAGAAGTCCCCACTCTCATTGGCATGGAACATCTGAAATCCAGAGTTGCAAGTCAGGGTTTAAGGAGACAGGCTCAGATTCAGGTTGTTTGCTCTGATTTCTGTTCTGCCATGAAACCTACACCGGGTCCCACATCTATACTGATAGTCTGTCTGCTGTCACTCTCCTCTTCTAAAATGAGGCGGATGATGGCATTTGTCTCACAGGAACCTTGTGAACATCTGATAACATAGTGAATATCAAATATTTCACATGATGCCTTCCATGCAATGAATGATCAATGATTACACAGTATTTATGTTGCTTAGGAACACAAAAATCACTTGAATCAGATACTACTTAGGAATGGTGTAACTTTAATCTCTTTATGACTCCGTTGCAACATCACACTGGATTAGTACCCTATCTCAAAGTGCATATTTTCCCTGTGTAGAGGATCAGGCTTGAATCATCAGAGGTGGAAAGCTGGGGATATCAGTCTATAAGAGCACAGTGGTTTATATCGTGTGTAGTCTCTGGAATAAGACAGAGCCTCTGTCACAGGTCTAAAGCTGAACAAGGGTTCAAACAAATCTTTATTTGCATTTTAAAAATATCATTCAAAGCATTGTTTTCATAGTCTTCAAATGAAAATTGTGCCCTAACAATTATGTAGCAGACTGAATTGTGTATTCTAATTCTACATCTAATTCTGTATATTGTATAGAACAGAGACACCCAAATTCCAAACAAATATAAAAATCCCCCATGCTCTTTCATTGTCATCTGCCACTGTGTAATGGGTTTTTCAACATTTTCATTTATGTGTCCATTAATTTATCAACTGGATTTCCTTGAAAAGAGACTGTCTTTTATTTTGAGATTGTAGCCTATAGAGTCTTTGAAATTACTATTGGTATGAAGTGCTGCTATGTTAGTAGAGGAGAGTGTTTTATTTAGATAAATAAAACGCTGAAAATTTTAGAATGATATCTTATTTCTTTTAAAAAATTTTTTATATTTATTTATTTGCCCTTTTGTTGCCCTTGTTGCTTTTTATTGTTGTAGTTGTTATTGTTGTTGTCGCTGTTAGATAGGACAGAGAGAAATGGAGGGAGGAGGGGACGACAGAGGGGGGAGAGAAAGACAGACACCTGCAGACCTGCTTCACTGCCTGTGAAGCAACTCTCCTGCGGGTGAGGAGCCGGGGCTCGAACTGGGATCCTTACGCCGGTCGGTCCTTGCACTTCGACGTCCTTGCTGGATAGGAGAGCGAGAAATGGAGAGAGGAGGGGAGACAGAGAGGGGGGAAGAAAGACAGACACCTGCAGACCTGCTTCACCGCCTGTGAAGCGACTCCCTTGCAGGTGGGGAGCTGGGGGCTTGAACTGGGATCCTTATGCCGGTCCTTACGCTTTGCACCACCTTCCCTTAACCTGCTGTGCTACCGCCTGAGTCCTCCATGATCTCCTGTTTCAGCACATACATACAAATACAAAACTTTTTACTCATGCGAGAAATCTGCATAACTAAAACCCATTCACTGATTATAGCATAATTCAGACTGCTCTTAAACTTTCCTTTTCTGATCTCAACTTCAGATATATTATTCACAATTGACAAGTATCTAACAGCTGTATTAAACTGATGCCATTTTTTCACTTATACTCTGATGAATGTCATAAAATCAATTATTTTAGAATTGTTTCTAAAATTTTAGGAATTCTTAACATCTTAGAAGTAATGAGGTCATGTTTTAAGAATTTATTTAAAAAAATGTGTATGTATACACACAATTAAACTATCAATAACTATTCCATACCAATTGATTCAGCTAGTAACAGGTCAAAAATACGTGTTATGAAGTTAAGCCTCTGTTGATTACATCTGTGTTGAAAAGTGTTTGGATATTTTGTTGTGATAGTTCCCTGAACAGTGGAGCATAACATTCATTTAAACATCTAGACTATATTAGGCATAATTATTGATAGATTATCAGTATATAGTCTACATGCAAATACTGCACCATTTCATATAAGAAACGTAGGCATCCACGTATTTTGGGCTCTATCGGTGTTCTTAGACAAGACATAACTCTATGTGACTGTGTGTGTTTGTGTATATGCACATGTATTTATTTATATAATTTTTATAGATGTGCATTATTGACATTTAAAATCCACGACGTTACAAGTAGAAGTGAGAAACTCAAGCTTTGTTTGAACTCTCATGACTCTTATTACAATCTGAAAAAAATATGAATCTCTATGATGTTGTGGTCATTATATGGTGTTTTTCCTGCTCTTCAAGACATAGAAAACGTAAAGGAATGCACTGCATTTCTCTCCTTCTTCAGCACAGTTTTCCCATTCTAGAAATTTTATTGAATTCTTTTCTCTCTCTTTTTTTTTTTTTACTTCTGAAACCCAGTGATGTCCTTGTTCCATCTCCTGGTCAAGGAGAGATAGGTCACACTCCCACCTCTCTGGTAACAAGGCTCAGATTCTAACACCTAGTTCTTAGCCATGGTTGCAGGGGACACACAGAAGACATTCTGTCAGGCTTGCTACAGTCTCAATGGTCTACTATTTTTTCTGTCACCAGCACAGACGGTTCCTGTGTTTTGTGCATACTGTGTGGTTTTTCTCCAGCAGAACTTGGAGCCATGGTAATAAAGTCAGTTTTCAAGGAAACAGTGGATTGAATGTGACTCCTTCAGTGAAGCTCAGAATCACTATACTTACCCGTCGCTTGATGTTGACAGCTATATTTTTCTGAAAGGCTTTCTGGCTTGCTTGTGTTTTACTTCTGTAGGCCTCACACGATGACATAGTTCTGACCATTGAAACTTAGCTACCACATACTAGGTCACAAAAGGTCCCCTTCTCTGTACTGTATGAACTTAGAATTATTGATTTCCAGACTGTAGTATCAACATATATCTGATTAAACTCCTTGTCTTTGTGGTTGTATGCTATTATTAACTCCATTTGGTTGATTAACCAGCTGAAGTCAGCAAAGCTAAAGTGTCCCCCAACGTCAGATTTAGTGGGTTAATGGAAGTGGGACACTCTAGCTTTTAATTATTTTTAATGACGAACTATCTTCTCAAATAAAATCCTATGTGGACCTTTCTTGAAATCCCATTAAAACATAATACTATTATCTCAGAAGTTCTGATTTATAACATTTACTTTGCTTCCAGTAAATGGAAAAAAAATAAGACTTTTGATGAAATAGATATGTGTATTCACTGAACAGAGATAGCATTCATCTCATACTAACATAAATGCTTAAATTACACTTAGTCTATTTCTTGTTTTGAGTTTGCAGCATCAAGTAAGTCTCTGTTTACATGAGAGCATAGGTTTATAAAAGTTACAGGAAAGGAAATATTGCTTGTGGTCACTGTATAATCTTTGGCTCAAATTGTCTCTGATGTTTCAAGGGATGTTGAGTGTTTTCTTCTCTGTCATTCAATATCTCACTACTGTCCACTTTCCTTTTTACAAGTAACCATTCAAGAACCTAGAACATACAAGTGTTCACATGAAATATGATGCTCTGGTGCTTCATATATGTAAAAAAATTATTGGACTGCATACATTCGAAATACTTGAGCATGCTAGGAGTACAAAGAACTCTGCCTGGCACTTAAATCAGGTGTGTGATATGTTGTCTATGGCTACATTTCAAGCAAAGAGAGGTATGCCTTCCTGAAGTCCAAGAAAAAAGAAATTCCAAGTACAATGGTTTCTAGATAATATGTTCTTACAAAGCTTAAATGTAGGTAAAGAGATGAAAATGCTCTATCGTAGGTTCTGCACAAAAAGCTAGTTAACATAGCCCACAATAACAGATTAGATGGTGTTAAAGATTTAAATATTTTGGTGATGTTTCTGAGTGTGCTTGTTGTCATGGTTTTAAGAATATATTTGTATGAATAGCCTGGTCAGTAACTGTTGTTTTGAGTTATTCCTGACATTGCTAATTTCTTTTGCAAAAGTGTGTTACTTGGTCAACAAAACATATGGTCATTTTAGCCGTACCTGTCTATTTAGCATCCCATCCCCTAACTCTAACACAGCACACGGTGCATAATAAGTATCTAGCTAATTATTTCCTAAATTCAATGTGCTAGATTGGAAGTCATGAGTCCCAGCTTCCAGATGTTGGCCCATTAAATATGTATTTGGCCTAATACACCTTAATGATCAGTATAACAGGTGCAAGTGTTAGCAGGCAACATCTCCAAATAATTTCCGTTAACATGTGCTTGTCATACTAGGCAGATAAATATAATTTCAGGCAAAATGCATCTGTCTCCAGAGATCTATATACAAGTTCAGAGTTAATTAATGGTCCAAATCTTTCACTGACATACAGGCAGATTTTGATTTATAATAAGGAAGAATTATCAGAACCAGGCAAACCTCATGAGATAGTGAGTGCCTGTTGCTGAGATGTCTCATCAATTCCCCAAGGAAGTATATTCCCATGGAAAGAATGTTGGATTGGATATTCTAATTTTGTTTTCTAGAGTAATAGCAGTGCCACTTAATCTCTGAGACCAAGACCTGTCATGTGTAAAATGTGGACCATGACTTTGATCCTGTTGGATTCTCACATTTTCTGCTTCCTAAGCTTACTGTTCATTACACAAGTGTTGCTAAATTATTTTATTACAGAGATCAAATGACATTATTTTCCATTAGTATATCAATAAAATAAGTTAATTAAAACATATTTCATCTCTGTAGTTGGCTATATTTCAAGTCCAGGGACTGAGAATTTGGGTCAACTACATAAGGAAGTAAGATGAACTCCTAAAGGCCACTTAGTCAAAGACAGGTCTATTCTTGTTTCTATTAAAATATCAAAATAGGGCTTTGTATATGCAAGTATCTGTCATAGGCATGGGTTTCAGCATTCCAGATTAACTGTTTCAGGGAGACAGAGAAAGAGAAGCAGGTGGAACGACACCACAACACCAGAGTTTTTCCCTGTGTACTGGTGGCGAGCCTTGAGGTTGGGTCATACTCCTGTCAAAGTTGATATGCTCCTGGGTGAACTGTCCTGCTGACTAGGATGATGCTACTACACTAATAAGCAGACAGTCTGGAGGTTTTGCATAAGATCCAAGTGGAGATTCTTTCACCTCCTACTGGGAGTCCTATGTGAAACACTTAAGCCTAACAAATTTCTCTTTCTCCTGTGCCGTACACTGGAGACACTATTTGCATGTGAACTTGGGAGAATTGAGAGGTGTAAGAATGAACATTTTAATGCCTAACAGGAATGAAGGCACAGCAGAAAGTGTTATTTCAAACACCGACATTATGTTGGATTGCTTTACACAGATGATTTTATTTAATTTAACCCACATGCACAGTCAATGAGATAGACCTTCTTTTTCTTTTTTTTTTTTAAATTGCTATCTTTACTTATTGGATAGTGGCAGCCAGAAATCGAGAGGGAAGAGGGACAGAGACAGAGAGACACCTGCAATGGTGTTTGACCACTTGCAAAGCTTCCCCCTTTCAGGTGGGGACCAGGGCCTTGAACACTGTAACATGTGTTCTCAACCAGGTGTGCCACCACCCAGCCCCAGTCTTATTGTTCTTATGTTACAGATGAAACGACTAAGTCTTCATGATATTAAGTAATCTGATCTAAATACTGTAGATTATGGGAAGATCTTCCCAGTAAGAAGATAGAGAACTAGAAATAGTAAACATATGTATTATGGCACCACAAGAATTTACTTTTATTCCTTGAGTCGACCCTAGAGGTTGACTGGTATTTACTCCAATATAGCCAAGAAACTCTGGTTTCCTGGCCTTCTCAGTCTCACTTTGCATAGAACTACTCAACTTCACACGGGTTGAGAATAAAGAGAGTATATAAGGAATGGGTTCAGTAACCTCTGTCTTCCTTTTGCTTATCATTCACAAGGCTGTTTTTCGTTCAGTCACAATGATAGTCTTAGCACTATGTACTTGTTTAGTAACAGAAGTCACACTGAACTGAGTCCCAATTAAGTCTCCACAGTGCAGGGGCCTAAATCAGATCCGTGGTTTTGCTTAGATAAATACCCGGATGGTGGGGGCTGGGGAGATAGTATAATGGTTCTGCAGAAGACGAATGCTGCAGGCTCTAATGCCCCTGTGTCAGTATTAGGACCACCATTATCCAGAGCTGAAATGTGCTCTGATTTTCTCTGTATTTCTCTCTTCTTATGTCTCTCATAAAAATAAAAGAATACATTTAAATTTATCTTTTTCGGAAGTCGGGCTGTAGAGCAGCGGGGTTAAGCTCAGGTGGCGCAAAGCAAAAGGACCAACGTAAGAATCCTCGTTCGAGCCCCTGGCTCCCCACCTGCAGGGGAGTAGCTTCACAAGCGGTGAAGCAGGTCTGCAGGTGTCTTTCTCTCCCCACATCTCTGTCTTCCCCTTCTCTCTCCATTTCTCTCTGCCCTACCCAAAACGACAACATCAATAATAACTACAACAATAAAACAAGGGCAACAAAAGGAAATAAATTAATGAATATTAAAAATTATGTTTTTCTTCGTGTATCTATCTTTTCTATTGCAGGGATCAATGGTTTCATTAAATACAGTCACTAATATATAAAATTTCCCATGTTTCTGCAAAAGACTCTCACCCTGAATCCCAGAGCCTCCGCCATCATCAGGCACCAGGACCTGACATCTCCCTGCGCCATCTCAGCACCTGGAGCTTCAGTGCAATACATACACTAAGCCCGCTCCAAGTTCTACTCTGTTTCCCTTTCTATTCTTATCTCTCAACTTCTGTTCTTGAGTTGGATCATTCCATATTCTAGGAATTATACCATTCAACTGCTTAAAAGAATTGTGCCAAATAATTGGTTCTACTCAGTAGATTATCACATATACACTTCTAATTCTTAAAAATTCACTCAAAACCATAGGAGTGAATTCCTGTCACATAAGTAGATAAAAGTGTTGGAGGATGATTCAGAATAAGAGTCATATCAGCATTCAACACAAGTAATTTATCATTATTATTTTATTTATAAAAAGGAAACAAAACCATAGGATAAGAGGGGTACAACTTCACACAATTCTCACCACCAGAACTCTGTATCCCATCCCCTCCCCCGATAACTTTCCTGTTCTCTATCCCTCTGGGAGCATGGACCCAGGGTCACTGTGGGATGCAGAAGGTGGAAGGTCTGGCTTCTGAAATTGCTTCCCCACTGAATATGGGCATTGGTAGGTCAAACCATACTCCCAGCCTGTCTCTCTCTTTCCCTAGTGGGGCAGGGCTCTGGGGAATCAGAGCTCCATGACACATTGGTGGGGTGGTCTGTCCATGGAAGTCTGGTTGGCACATTGCTATACGGTGTTTTAGTTGTTGTTGTTGGAAAGGGGATGGGATTGATGACTGCCTGGTCCTTTTATCATCAAGGTCTATTATTTTTTCATGGTGAACTCAGAGTAGCCATGGCATTTATGATCTTATTCATAATGGGCTCCTTGCCCAGAAACATGGGGGAATGATCTTTCTTTAGAAGGAATAATTCTTACAACTTGCAATCACCTCCTTGCCTTCTAAAATAAAAGTATATTTTTATTGTCGATAACAAAAATACTTCATGCCACACATTGCCTTCTAACATAATTGTTCATTGTTATTGTTAATAACAAAAATGTTTTGTTATATGTATAGTTCATGCCCCACATTGCCTTCTAACATAATTGTTCATTTTTATTGTTAATAACAAAAATGTTTTGTTATATGTACAGTTCGTGCCCTGTTTCTTCCCTGGTGCTGAAGAGTCTCATGTTGTATCTTCAAGAGTGAGAAAATAATTTCTTCATAGTGTTTTGGAATTTTTATTAGTGGGATGGTGTAAAGGGCTGGCACCCAGGATCAGACAGACTTAATTAAATCCTAGGCTTGATGTTCAAGCTGAGAGTCCTTGGGCATATTTCTTAACTTTTCAGGATTTCTAAGACTCTGTAAAATCACTACACCTACTTCTCTGGGTAAAGAAGGCAGTATGTTGCTGGGTTTGTTTGTTTGTTTTGTTTTCCTCAGAGCTCAGCAAATTTTAAAATTTTTTTGTATTTTTTTATTCCCTTTTGTTGCCCTTTTTTATTGGTGTGGTTGTTGTTAAAATTTCGGAGGCTCTTGCCGGGCTGGCTTGCTTCACGGCTGGTAACAGAGACGCGGAGACAACGGCTGGGCAGGGAAGCTGTATTTCTTTATTCAGGAACAACGATTCATAAACTAAGACAAACTAATCACCAAACAGAACTCTGCTGTCTCTTTGCGGCGGCGCAAGCACTCTCTCTCTTTTTCTCTGGAACTCAGGAACCCAGGAACTCTGTCTCTCTGGCACTCTCTCTTACTCTGTAACCCTGAAACTCTCGAACTCAGGAACTCTCTTTTCTCTCGAACTCAGGAACTCAGGAACTCTGTCTCTCTGGCACTCTCTCTTACTCTGTAACCCTGAAACTCTCGAACTCAGGAACTCAGGAACTCTGGCACTCTCGAACTCAGGAACCCTCTCTCTTACTCTCGAACTCTGAAACTCTCGCACTCTCGCACTCTCGAACTCCGGAACTCAGGAACTCTGTCACTGGGGAACTCAGGAACTCTCGGACTCCGGAACCCTCTCCCAGGGTCCCTTGGGGCGGGGCCAAGCAGGCCCACGAAATTAACAGGACTCATCCAATTCTCTTGGAGGGGGAGGGCTAGAACAAGCCAATGTAAAGCATACGACATATTATTGTTGTTATTGATGTTATTGTTGTAGGATAGGACAGAGAGAAATGGAGAGAGGAGGGGAAGATGGAGAAGAGGAGAGAAAGACAGACACCTGCAGACCTGCTTCACCACCTGTGAAATGACTCCCCTGCAGGTGGGGATCCGCCCTCAAGCCCTGATCCTTCCCCTGGTCCTTGCGCTTTGCACCACGTGTGCTTAACCGGCTGTGCTACCTTCCAACTCCCAGAGCTCAGCAAATCTTATCTCAATTTCTCATACCACTGTGCAATTCTAAGAGCTCGATTGCATGTTATAAGGGTTCATTATGACTAGGTCAATATTAATTTGATATGTAGCTTAAAATAATTCAAGATCTGATTTTAATGTTTTTTAAATTTTGTATCCATGCATCTGTATTTTTAAGACTTTTCTTTCCATCTTTTTTTCCTAGACCATTGTTCAGTTCTATCTTATGCCGGTCCTGGGGTCTTGTATGTGTTTGGGAGGTGGCGGTAGGGGGGTGGGGTTTAACCTGGGAATTTGGGGACTCAGGCATGAAAGTTTTTCTGTGTATCCACTATCCTATCTCCCTTTCCCCCTATTTTTAAGGCTTCTTAATTTGCATAGATATGCAAATGGTGTGAAGTACAATGATATTAACTTATCATGGCTATTCTCTATTTTTTTTCATTTTAGATTTATTTATCTACAAGAGGGATATAGAGATAGAGATGTAGAGATAAGAGCACTTCTTAGGACCTTGGCTCTACCATAAAGCAGTGAGAGTAGAGATAACCCAGTCTCTGAATGGAGGCTGGGGTATCCTACCCTGCCGCTTGAAAAAAGACTGGTCCTGAAATGTGTGCGGCCTGCAGTCCTCCTCAGATGTGACCATGATCTACAAGCTCAGACCAACAGGGACTCAGAGGTCACACAGGCTCTGGCACTAAGTGTGAATATGCATTTATATACGGACCCTGGAGCAGGTGAATGGAGTTGATTAGTGAATTTTAGCCACAGCACATTCTTTTTATCAGAATGGGAGATACTCCCTTCCCTAATCCAACTTTCTAGTCCTTTTCTCCACTCTGACACCATTCTCTCAGACAACAGTCTCATTCAGCCTCAGGCTAGTGACCAAACTCAAGCAAAAATACTCTAGTTGTGTGCCCCCAGGAATATGCCTAAAATGGTTCTCCTAGCTTTTTTCTACCCTAAAACCTCTCATCTCATCTGCTCTGATCCTACTTTCTGGTTCTTGTTCATTTACCATCTTGTCTCAACTGAGGTCATGCCACCTTCCAGACACCAGGCTGCAGATGCTACCATGACTCCACCCCCCAACTTCTCTGCGCAGACACCTCACCAATGTGTCCTGGACCCTGGCATCTCCAGAGCTCTGGTCCACTAGGGAAAGACAGAAACAGGCTGGGGGTGTGGATCCACCGGTCAACACCCATGCTCAGTGGAGAAGCAGCTACAGAAGCCAGAACTCCCACCTTCTGCTCCCCATAAACAACCTTGATCCAGACTTCCATCAGGGCAGAAGCGATAGGATGAGGATAAGAGGAATCTGCACTCAGCTCCATCAGCACCCAGAGAGACAGAAGGAAAAGGAGAGGGACACATGGAGGTAGCTATGATGCCATGAGTGGCTTAGAGAGGAAGAGGGGAGTGAATCAGAAAAAGAAGGGGCAACTATGTATAAATGTGGACAGATAGCTGTAGGGATGGTTGGCCCATGTCTGAAACTTTAGGGGAACAGTGGTGGCTTACAGTGGGGAGAGTGAAGATTCAGAATCTGGTGGTGGGAATGGTGTGGATTCAAATCCCTGTCAACATGTAATTATGTAATATAAAAATATAAAAAATGAAAAATATATAGAGAGATAAGAGCACTTCTCAACTTTAACACTGTAATGCTAGGGACTGGAGCCTCACACATGCAAATCTCCTGACAAATTTATCTCTTAGTCCAATGACTGAGTCATTCTGTTCATTGGTGTAAACTTACCTTATTCTTTTACGCCACTCATAATATTCCATTGTCTAGCCAACTCTTTACTAAGTAACATTTAGTTTAACTATTAGTATCAATAAAGTTTAAAACATACTATTGTATTTTTAATTATTATTTTTAATTGCCAAGAAGACTATCTCTGGGGCCTGGTATTTGCACAAAAGATACCTCTCCCCATTTCTTTTATCTGAAGAGACAGAGGAATTGAAAGGGGATGAAATGATAGAGATGAAGAAAGACACCATTTGTGAAGTTTTCCCTTTACAAGTGGGGCAGGACGGTGATCCAGGTGTGGGGCTTGAACTTGTGTCCTGTGCATAGTAACATGTGCACTCAATTGGAGACTCCACTTCCCAGCCCCATCCATTTATTTCTGAAGTACATATGATGATCTTGAAAACAAACTTTAGTTCAGAGTTTGGATTCGCTACTAGTATAGTAAACCCGGCCTTTCTGAGCCTGGACTTTTTGAATCTAGATTTTCTCACTTGTGTGTATAGAACATTATTTACTGCCTCAAAAAAGTCTAAGGGTTATATTTGCTTATACTAAAAAGGAACTAACATATCACCAACTTACGTAAAGCTTTCCTTGTCCATGGCTTTATTTTATACAGTTTCAGTTTCTAAGACACTACACACCATTAGATATTTTTATAAAGACCACATTACTATAATTTCTTTAGTTTTATTACTCTGTTTCTAATTATTAAAGCTAAGATTTTGCCATGTTTTATTTGTTAGCTAAGCTTTTTCATAGGTATGCATACATAAAAATATTTTCTATGGAATTTGGTACTATTTCTGGTTTCAGAAATTCACTGCAAGTCCTGGATGAGACCCTTTCAGATGCAGGGTGACTTCTTAGAATTTTTAGTACATGCTAATAATAATAGTGGCAACAGCATTGATTCTAGTTTAAGGCAGTCCTACTGCCTTGACTATTTAGAGAACTGAGAGGGAGCAGTGACTTCTGCAGAGTGTTGTCAATGCAGGTACTGATGTAGACCTGTAGGAAAAAGTCAGCGGGGTTCACAGTCGATGATATTCATATACTTTCTTCATGTTTGGGAGTTACTCTCCACCCTGATCCACCTTTCTAGCCCTATTATCAACTCTGACACCATCTCCTCAGACAATACTTTTAGTCCACCTGCAGGTAAGCTATCAGGCTCAGGCAAAAATTACTAAAGTCATGAGCCCCTTGGAACATACCTAAAATAGATTTCCAACCTTCTTCCCACATGAAAACCCTTAGTTCTATCTGCTCTATTCTTACCTTTATGTTCCTGATTATTAAACTATTTGTCTTGCTTTATACTATAATGCTTTTCAGCCACCAAGTTATAGATGCTACCATGACACCACCTTGATTTCCCTGGACTGATGACCTTAATAATGTGTTCTGGTACCTCACCTTTCCAGATCCCTACCCACCAGGGAATGAGAGAAGCAGGCTGGGGTGTGGATGGATATGCCAGTGCTCATGACCAATAGAGAAGCAATTACAGAAGCCAGATCTTCTATGTTTTGCAACCCATAAAGAATTTTGTTCCAGACTCCCAGAGGGATAACAGATAGGGAAACGTGGGACTGGGTGATGCACACCTGTGCAAGGACCCAGGTTAGAGCCTCTGAACCCCACCTGCAGGGGGAAGCTTTTTGAGTGGTGAAGCAGTACTATAGGTCTCTCTCTCTCTCTCTCTCTCTCTCTCTCTCTCTCTCTCCCTCTCTGTTTACCCCCTTCCCTCTTCATTTTTTGGCTGTCTCTATCCAATACATAAGAGATTAAAAAACAAACAAAAAAGAATAGGGAAACTTCCAAAGGGAAGAAGGTCACAGGGAACTCTGATGGTAGGAATTATATGGAATTGTAGCCCTGTTATCCTACACTCTGGACTCTGGTTAATCATTAATAAAAAAAATAGGAAGAAGAAGGAAAGAAATCCATGGCTGTTGACCCATCTGAGGAAATCTGCAGAGAGAAATACTTTGAGACCATGTGTCACAGGGAATTTTTCATAGCATTCAATCACTCAGTCCCTCTGCTACTGGTAAGCACCTGAAGGGAAAATAAGGGAAGTGTTCCATATCCCTGGCACTTGGCAGACAGTCCCACCTCCAGGGAGGAAACTTCTCAAGTGGGGAAGCAGATCTGCAGGTATCTGTACTTCTCTCTCCCTCTCTACCTCCTCCCCTGCTTAATTTTTATCTGTCCCATCAACTAAAATAGACAGAAAAGGAAAAGAATGACCACCAGGGTGGTGCATGCATAGTGCCGATAACCCTGGTGACTATATCAATAAAATAATTAAACATTTTAAAAAGAGTTATGACCCCACGGAGTCACATTTGGGGGAAGTTCAGTAGCCTCACAAATTCTGCTATGTGCTGTTCTCCATTACTATCTCTAATGAGGCTCTTGTTCTCCAAACTCTGACTTCAGTGTTTTCTTTGACCTTTCACTAACACAGGAGATGGTTAGGCTAGAATGTATAGGAATTAGAAGCTCATTTCCCAGTGTTAATTCCCTGTGTTATTTTGAATAATTCACTTACCCTGATTAACTGTAAAATTAGGGACTCAGATTTTTGGTAACACTTAAAATTCCTGCCAGGTTTGCCCATTTTGCTTTACAAGTTGCTTAACTCTTATTTATTCTTGGGGGCCAGATAATGGTGCACCTGATTAAGCACACACATTACAGTGCAGTAAGGACCTGGGGTTCAAGCCCTTGGTCCTCACCTGCAGAGGGAAAGCTTCATGAGTGGTGAAGCAGGGCTGCAGGTCTCTCTATATCTCCCCCTTACTTCTCAATCTCTCTCTATCTCTATCCAATAATAAATAAATAATAGAGTTTTTAAAATTTTATTTATTTGTAATCAGTAAGGGATAAATGCCTATAAACCCATCTTTCTCCCATTAGCTAATGTTGTCAGTTCTCTTTAGCCATCTATGAGACTCTTTTGTCCTTTTCATAATAACCTGAGCAAAGACATACTAAGAATTAGCTGGAATTCATTCTTCTCCCGGGGCTTGCACTGGCAAAAATAACTTAGATCCGTTGACTCAGGACCTAAGGAAGGGAACAATTGCTCTTGCATGTGTAATTTCAGAGCACTCTTTCTTTCTCAAACACATCAGTGGTTGTTTTGTTTTGTTTTTGGTACTATGATGCAGTCATCTCTAAATGTTCTGCACCTGTTGTTACTAATTATGAAGCTAAAGCCTGGGAGTTCTGACATCAAAACTAGGGTTGTTGCCAGGAGACAGAGCAAAGGTGTAGCATTCATGGACATGTGTGTCAGAATATTTATACCAACATCATCAGTTCAAACATTATTCAGTCAAGTTGTGTAACAATCAAATGAAATTCAGTTATCAAAATATATCTAAGTAAAGCCTTGGATGCCAACAAAAGAATATGGAACTAGTGGTCAGATCTGTGATCATCATATGCAGTAATTGAATTCCTCTACCGTATTTTAGCTAAGGGTTGGTCAAGCTCTTATTAAATATTAAGATTCTTCTAATGTCCTGAGAAATCTATCAGTAAGAACATGTGTTATTACAATCACCTAGAATCTTCATAAATTCTTGCAATAATTCCAGTTGCATTCCCATTGATATTCACATTGATTTTTTTTCTACATAGAAACTCTACATTTTAATCCAGTTCCTTTCTGTATCCTAAATATGTGTCTCATTCAACTTAAACATATCCATCCATACTTATTCATGAAATACAATTTTAAGTGCTGCGCCACCTAGAATATAGATTATAGTTGATGAAGGAGACTATATTCTAATGATTACTCATTAATTGAATTATTAATTAAACATAAACACTTTATGTGTCTGATATAAACAAGTTAAGAGATACAGAGAGGAATCATGCCTCATCTTGTCGTTAAAGTTCGGGGCTCCAGTAGGCAGGGCTAGCTTCGTGGCGGTAGACAGAGACTCGCGGACACATGGCTGGGCAGAGAAGCTGTATTTCTTTATTCACGAACAACGATTCAAAAACTAACCCAAGGGGCCAGGCGGTGGTTAAGCACACACACTGCAATGCACAAGGACCCAGGTTCAAGCCTCTGGTCCCCATCTGCAGGGGGGAAGGCTTCATGAGTGGTGAAGTAGGCCTGCAGGTGCTTCTCTGTCTCTCTCCCTCTATATATCTCCCTCCCCTCTTAATTTCTGTCTGTCTCTATCCAATAATAAATTAATAAAAAGTATTAAAAAAAAAAACTAACCCAAACCAATCACCACACAGATCTGTCCTGCATCCTTCTCCTCCGGCGGCAGCGGCAAGAATTCTGGAAGTATGTAGGGTAGGGGGTTGGGAGGAGGGAGAAGCGTGCGAAAAGGCAAAGACTAAACCACAATCTCTCGGAAGCATAGCAGCATCATCTATTTATGTAACTTTCTCAAACTCCGTCAACTATTATTTGTTGTGTGACTTTGCATTAAAACCTTTCAATTCACAGTTTTCTAACCTTTAAAATGTAGATCATTTGAGCAATTTCATATGGTTGCCACAAGTAGTAAAGCACTTAAAATTAGAACACTATGAATATTGAATAGAGGACAGGTGTAGGAAGGTAACAGTGGGGTTAGATGGAAGGGAGTCACTATCATAAAGAACGATTATGCTTCCTTTTTAGAGCCAATATTTCCCCCGGTCCAGGAACCTCTGGGTGGGGCTCACTTTTCTGCATGCTTCTCTCAAGTCATACCTAATGATATTGCATCCGTCGATCCCAATGCAAGGGGTACCACCTCAGCAAATTTCACTTCGGACTGTCCAGAGATGTCAGGCATGGAATGTCAACCTTCACTCTCATTAATCGGGTGAGACCTTTCCTTTCATAGTATTCTCAAATTCTATTCCAGAGATTCACTTCCTAACAAAATCCCAAAACCTAGATATAGACTATGTCCCATAAGATAGAACATATGTGCACATGTATCCACAAATTAGGGCAAAATATATACCTGAAAACAAAAATACACAATAGTCTGAAGTGAGTCAGTATCAAGTTCATAATGAAATAGTGTCTACTTAGACTTAGATACCCTCCTGACCGACTTCCTATTACAGTTCACTCACTCACTCCAAAGCTAACCTCATCAAAGCAAGGACTGCAAAAGCTGAGTAAGGGCAAGAGACTGGCAGACTTTAAGGATGACTCTTTAGTCACTATCAGGCCACCCCATCAGCTGGGGCCCTAGTCGGGGAGTCCTGAGATTCCCAAAAAACACGATGGGCCTTGACCTCAAATAAATCCCTCTCTCCATTGTTACTGGTCATTCCTATCAATAACAACACAATAGACCCATTGTGGGCCCACATAGGACCTTGCCCTCAACTTGGATCAACAATGGTAGAGAATGTTCCATTCTCTGAAGGGAGATTGGACAACATACTCTATGCTACACCTGAGGAAGATGGGTCCTGATATTATGGCAGCTTGGAATGTTCCTACTCATGACCACAGAATGTGAGCTCAGATCTAGAGGGATGCAGAGGTCACATAGGCTCCTAAGCTGAATATGGGCCCCAGGTCACATCAAATTGATAGGGTTTACAGTCAACAATATTTATACTCCTTTCCCATATTTAGGTGCTACTCTCTTCCCTGATCCAGCTTTATGGCCAGAAGGCCAGCCATGACATCACCTCCCAAGACAATAATTAGGATCCACATGCATATAAGATTTCAGTCTCAGGAAAACAAACAAACAAACAAACACAATAGTATAGCCACAGGCCCTTTGGAATATAACTAAAATATGTGATATACCTACTAGATATCTATAAAATGGAGGATCCCCCAACTCTTCATCTGCACTATTCCACCCTTTAGGTCCATGGTTGGTCAACAATTTGTTTGGCTTTATATGGTAACTCTCTCTGCAACAACAAGGTTCCAGATGTTAGTGTGATGACGACCAGACATCCATGGACAGACAACCACACTAATGTGTCCTGGAGCTCTGCTTTCCCAGAGCCCTTCCCCACTAGGGAAAGAGAGAGACAGGCTGGGAGTATGGATCAATGTGTCAGTGCCCATGTTCAGCAGGAAAGCAATTACAGAAGCCAGACCTTCAAGCTTCTGCATCCCACAGTGACCTTGGGTCCATACTCCCAGAGGGATAAAGAATAGGAAAGTTATCAGGGGAAGGGATGGGATACAGAGTTCTGGTGGTGGGAATTGTGTGAAGTTGTACTCCTCTTTTTATGGCTTTATCAATTTTTCCTTGTTATAAATAAAAAATTAAAATAAGTATTACTAACCACATGGTAAGTGTGGTATATTGAATTGTAAATACAGACTGAATGTCAAATAAAGGAGGAATTTCTAAGCCAACTCCTAGTTAGGAACTTGTTAAATTTTAAGGAGACATAATTAACCCATATTTGAAGAAGTAAATCCACAAGGAAAGGAAAAAGCCTACAACTTTCACTGCACAAAAATCCAGCTGGAGCTATAATCACATTCAGAATTCTTTCCATGAGGCAGATGGAAGCATAATGCTCTAGGGGGTGACTTAGAAGTGTGTGTGTGTATGTATGTGCCCATCTCTGTCTATCTGTGCTTTAGGGGTGGCATTCATGGCATGGTCTCCCTGTCAGGGCCAATGTGTACTATGTAACATCATTCAGTGCCCTGCAAAGAAGGTCACAGGTTAGTGGAGGTATTTGTGGTCTCCTTATTGGAATGTTTCTGATTCTAGCACAAAATACTTGTTTGCTTGTTTGTTTGTTTGTTTTTCCACCAAAGTCATTGCTGGGGCTCAAGGCCTGCATGCCAAAGTCACTGTTCTCGGTGGCCTTCCCACCACTAATATCTTGGAGGGACCGAGATAAGTTGAAAGGGACAGTGACAGATATGAAAGGACAGAGGAAGACATCTGACACTCATCATGGAGCTTCCCTACCCTGTAAGTGGGGACCAGGGGCTTGAACCTGGGTTCTTGCTCATGATAACATGTGCACTCAACTAGGTGTGCCATTAGTTGGCTCCTGAGGGGAAATCATAATCTGAATATTCTGACTGGACCTATCCAGTAAGAATGTGTGGGGTGCAGAAGGTGGGAGATCTGGCTTCTGTAATTCCTTCTCTGTTGGACATGGATGTTGGGAGGTGTATCCATACCCCAAGCCTGTTTCTATCTTTCTGTAGAGGGTTAGAGCTCTGGAGAGGTGAGGTTCTGGGGCATATCGGTAAGGCTATCTGCCCAGGGAATTCAGGTTGGTATCATGGTAGCATCTGCAACTTGCCAGTTGAAAAATATTAAGATATAAAGCAGGGGTTGGGGAAGTATCAAACCAGGCTAAGTGCACATGGTACGAAGTGCAAGGACCAGAGTAAAGATCCTGATTCAAGCCCTGGACTCCCCGCCTGCACGGGGGTCACTTCTGAAGTGGTGAAGCAGTTCTTCAGGTATCTACCTTTCTCTCCCCCTCTCTGTGTTCCCCTTCTCTCTCAATTTCTCTCTGTCCTATCCAATAACAGTAATAATAACAACAGCAACAATAAGCTGAAAAAATGGCCCCAGGAGCAGTGGACTCATAGTACAGGCACCTAGCCCCAGTGATAACCCTGAAGGCAATATATGTGTGTGTGTGTGTGTGTGTGTGTGTGTGTGTGTGTGTGTGTGTGTGTGTATATGTATATATATATATATGTGTGTGTGTGTGTGTATATATAATAGTTTAATGACTGGAAACATATGGATAAGAATATACCATATGAGATTTGAAGTCTTCATGTTGGAGGAAGCTAAGAAGTCTATTTTAGATGTATTCTAAGGGTTTTGCTAAATTTTGTCTGAGTTCCAGAGATAACATGCAGACGGGCTAAAGGTATTGTCTGGGAAGATGATGTCAGAGTTGGGAACAGGACTAGAAAGCTGAAGCTGGATCAGTCCAGAGAGAAGATCCCAAATATGGGAGAAACATATAAACACTGTTAACAGTAAACCCCATGGGTCTGACCTAGGGCCCATGTCTGTTCATAGGAGCCTGTGTAACCTCCACATCCCTGTAGGTCTGAGATTGCATTCCATGGTCACAGCTGGGAACATTCTAGGCTGCATTCATTTCGGACCTGTCTTCCTCAAGTGACAGAGTATGTTGACCCAGCCTCCCTCCAGAGAGTGGGGCAGTTTCTACCACTGTTGTTCTACACTGAAGACAAGGTCCCGTAGAGGCCCTCAGGAGTGTTTATGATGTTGTTCCTGATGGAGATGACCAGTGATGGTGGGGAGAAGGATCTAGGCCCATGTCTCTTTGGGAATCCCACAATTCCCTCACTAGGGCTCTGGGTGATGGCGTGGCCTGGCAGTGACCAAAAGGACCATCCTTAAAGTATACTGGTCTCTTGCCCTTATCCAGCTTTCGTAGTCCTTACTTTATCCGACATGGTTAGATTTAGAGTGGTTGAGGAAAGTGAAATAGGAAGTAGGTCAGGAGGGTGTTTGCTGTCATTTCTACCCTTAATCAGCTGTTATCTTGGTCAAGAAATGGAACCTAATTTTTTTTTCTCATTTGAAAAACTGAGCCAATATTATCCATTTTTGTGCCATTTTCTCATCACTAAGCTTAGCTTAGCTGTGGCATCTTAGTGACTTGTGAAAATTTGTGTCTATTCTTCTTTTCTCATGCCTCTCTTTTATATTCTAGCCAGACTGCCTTGCTTAAGGCTTTACATGGAAAACTCAAGGCCAAGGGTAAGGGAACCCTTGAAGAATCTATCTTGTGCCCTTGTTACAATATTTCTGAGTTCAGAATCGGGTGTAATATGGCGCAGAAAAGAAAAAGACAGCAGGAGATTAGTTGTAGTTGAGGACATTTTATTTGTTGGAAGCTGGGCTTCAAGGTGAGGTACAGGGTAGACAATGAAACAAGGAGACGAAATATATAAACATAAATTGTTGAGATTCTCCAGCCATCACCTCTCCATTCACAAACATCCAGCGCTTCCTTGGTCTCTGACTCAACAGGATTGGTGAGTCGATGCCAGGCATGGGGACTTTCGTGGAAGGTACATAGAACAGGCACGGATTCTGCCTTCATAGAAGTAATAATCTAGAAGTTTCAAATCCCATGAGACCCTGAAGTGGCTCATGAATTTAAACAAAAAAGAAAAGCAATGACATTTCACAGGTTTAGCAAAGCCATTGTCTCTTTGCTGTCTTCCTTGCTTATACAGAGCCAATTACAGATGTTTATGTGACAGTGAGACACTGTTTAGGGGTAAGAATTGAATGCTTCAAAATCGATACTGCTAAGTAGGTCCAACTAAAATCACACAAATTCAAAGTCTGGGAAAAATACAATGTTCTGTAAATCAAACTTTCTTGGCTGAGTCATGGTAGTTTCTATACCTGGCTTATGGCTACTTCTCTAAGCAGAATGGAATCACTGCCACAGAGACCCTCAGATCTACAAAGCTAGAATGTTCACTGTAGGCTCTTAAAATAGTTTGGTGGGATTTTGATAGGTCCAAAATGTGTTTGGAAGCTTAAAATTCTGGGAAAATTTTGTACTGAAAAATATCTCCACATTGTTTGACCTAGTAGCCCTGTACTAGGTGATGCCTAAAATGGTCCTAGGTGACTCCTGCCTGTTGGTATTTATGTCCTTTCCTGACATCTCTTTCTACATGAGCAGATTTTGCCTTCCCTTTTTTCTATTTGAATTTTTTTTTTTGCATGAACAATGCATTTTTTTTTTTTGCGTCTAGGATTATCGCTGGGGTTATCGGTGTCTGCACTACAAATCCACTGCTCCTGGAGGTCATTTTTCTCCTTTTATTGCCCTGGTTGATTATCGTTGTTGTTGTTATTGCTGTCATTGTTGTTGGATAGGACAGAGAGAAATAGAGAGAGGAAGGGAAGACAGAGGGGGAGAGAAAAACACCTGCAGACCTGCTTCACCATTTATGAAGAGACCTCCCTGCAAGTGGGGAGGCAGGGGCTCAAACGGCGATCCTTACTTTGGTTCTTGAGCTTTGTGCCATGTGTGTGGAATCTCCCTCGCCACCGCCCAGTCCCCTTGCACAGTGATTTTCAAGATGATTCTAGGGGTCTAATACCACACATAAATATTCTACAGTACATAAAATAGACATTAATTTTGCTTCCAGCCTGGATTTGGATTGGATAAAATTCCAAAAAGTTTAGGTTATTGTCATTTGGTTGATAAAATACTCTTGGTCATTGTTAGATAAATGATATATTTAAATAAAGTTTATCCACTACTTTTTAAAAAATTATTTATAAAAAGGAAACACTGACAAAAAACATAGGGTAAGAGGGGTACAACTCCACACAATTTCCACCACCAGAACTCCATATTCCATCCCCTCCCCTGATAGGTTTCCTATCCTTTTTTGTTTGTTTGAAAAGTATTTTTTTGATTTATAAAAAGGAAATATTGACAAAACCATAGGATAAGAGGGGTATAACTCTACACAATTCCCACCACCAGAACTCTGTATCCCATCCCCTCCCCTGATAGCTTTCCTATTCTTTATCCCTCTGGGAGTATGGACCCAGGGTCACTGTGGGATGCAGAAGGTGGAAGGTCTGGCTTCTGTAATTGCTTCCCTGCTGAATATGAGCTTTGGCAGGTGGATCCATACTCCCAGTCTGTCTCTCTCTTTCCCTGGTGAGGTGGGGCTCTGGGGACGTGAGCTTCAGGACACAATGGTGGGGTTGTCTTGTTCAGGGAAGTCTGGATGGCACCATGTTAACATCTGGAACCTGTGGATGAAAAAAGAGTTAACATATAGAGACAAAAAAAATTGTTGACTAATCATGAACCTAAAGGCTGGAGTAGTTCAGAGTTGGGGGGGGTTCTGTTTTGTATAAGTTAGTCATATTTTAGTTAACAAACACCATTATAGAAAGTTTTCTGAAAGAGTAGCTATTTCAGAATAAATTTACCACCTCTGGATGACCTTGGCATTTAATTTCCCAGGTCTTAGAAAGTAACAGACGCTGTGCTGCAGAGCTATGTGTCAGGAAGCATTGGTTTATTCCCCAAACCCTCATCCAGTGAGATAAAGCCATGCACCAATACTGCTTGTTATAGCTGGAAAATGCCTGAATTGTCCCTTCCTAATTTAGTCTACAGTTGACTCCATTTCATGACATTGGTTTTTCTGACAGTAATCACATGGATCCCTGATGTATTCCCCCTTCATAAGTGATCATAAAGTCTTTTTAGTTGAAATGGTCAACAACAGGAGAGACAAAGACTCAGTGTAAATTATTTTAACGAGTTTAGATATTCATCTCCATTATTCAGTGGAACTTGGACAAAATAACCTCTAATTCTGTGACATTTGTAATAAACTTCTCTGCATTATTTACTCTGTGCTCAGGACTGGGGATGCATGAACTTGCATTCCTATTCTGTGAGGGATGCTAGTTTACTCCAGAACAGGTCCCATGGCAACTCAAAATAATTTTCACTTGGAGATTAGACAACAGCATATTTTAAATCTAGTTTTGCCAATTGCTAGCTGTTTGAATTTGGGGAAAATATTCAGTAGCCCAAGACTTTATAAAGGAAAGTTGTATTAAAAATAATTCCTAGTACGCACACAAAATTATAACTTTTCTTCATGTCCCCCATACATTCTAGACATACTTGCTATAGAAAAATATTTAAATGGAGGCCAGGTGGTGGCACACCTGGTTAAGTGCACCTGGATTAAGGCCCTGCTCCCCACTTGCACAGGGAAGCTTCCTGAGAAAGAAGCAAGCACTTCAGGTATCTGTCTGTCGCTTTTCTTCTTTATCTCATCTGCCCTTCTCAATTTCTCTCTGTCCTATAAAATAAAGAAATAAAAGGAAAAAGTTGGACTTCAGGAGCAGTGGATTGTCATGCAGGCACCAAACTCCAGTGATAACCCTGGTAACAATAATAATAGTAATATAAAAATAAAACAGAAAAGCAATTTTCTGGATCTTTTTTTAAGTATTTATTCCCTTTTGTTGCCCCTGTTTTTTTATTGTTGTAGTTATGATTGTTTTTGTCATTGTTGAATAGGACAGAGAGAAATGGAGAGAGGAGGGCAAGACAGAGAGGGGGAGAGAAAGATAGACACCTGCAGACCTGCTTCACCGCCTGTGAAGCGACTCCCCTGCAGGTGGGGAGCTGGGGGCTGGAACCGGGATCCTTACACTGGTCCTTGAGCTTTGCAGCATATGTGCTTAACCCACTGCACAACTGCCTGACTCCCTATCTGGATCTTTTTTTTTTTTACAGTGTCTAAGTGTACTGAGTGGCAAATGCTAGAAGAAGAAGAAGTGTACTGAGTTACTGTCTTATTATCCTCTCTTACAGTATAACTTTATTTTCTTTCTGATTGACATGTACATAATTTGGTACAGCAGGTAGAGAACTATAGTGATTTTCATGAATTAGAAGGATACTCAAGAATTATAAAAGCCCCTTTTGGAAGAGGAGATTGAGAAGGAAAAGAAAGAAAGACACCTGAAGCATGTTCACCACACACGAAGCTTCTCCTTTGGATATGGGATCTATAGTTAACAGGGCACTACTTTGCAATAAAAAAAAGTAAGACTGAGATATTTGACAGTAATGTATGGAACTGAAGGTAATTAAGCTAATTAAAATAAGCAAAGAGGAGAGGCGTAACTCTTAGGTGTTTAAGCTCTGATATAAAACACAGATGACTAAAATAAATGAACTTGCAAAAATACAAAGACTAACCAAAATATCTCATGAATACCATGGACTTTTAAGAAATGTGATAGTTACAGGGACAGGGGGGAACAGACTTTGGTTGAAGGTCTGGTGACACACATCATGTGTAGTTGTGAAATGATGTCCCTCAAATCTTGGAGTTTTTAAACACTGCTAAATCACTAATAAAGATTAAAAATAAATTGGTCTGTATTTTTAAAAAATATTGTGAAGATTAATGGTTTCCAGTTAACAATAAATACAGTTACTGGGAAGTACGCAAATACTTCTGTTTTCTGTAAAACACTTTAACCCCCCAACTTGGTTCATCCTCCACCAAAGTACACCAGCATTATATACCAAATGCAGTCCATGTTCTGCTTTGTATTTCCCCTTCTAGTCTTATAACTCAACTTCTGTCTAAGTGAGATTATCCCAGATTCATCCTTCTCTTTCTGGCTTATCTCAGTTAATATGATTGCTTTAAGCACCATTTCAGATGAGATAAATATTATGAATTAATATTTTTGATAACAGAGTAGTATTCCATTGTGTATATAGACCACAACTTGCTCAGTCACTCATCTGTTGTTGGACACGTGGGTTGCTTCCAGGTTTTGACTATTACAAATTATGGTGCTATGAACACAGATGGGTGTGCTTGGTTCCTTAGGATATAGCCCCAGGAAAGGAATTGCAGGATCATAGGGTAGGTCCATTTCTAGCCTTGTGAGGGTTCTCCAGACTGTTCTCCACAGGGGGTGGGCCAATTGACATGCCCACCAGCAGTGCAGGAAGGATCCTTTGTCTCCACATCCTCTCCAGCATTTGTTGCTGCTACCTTTTCTGATGTGTGACATCCTCACAGTAGTGAAGTGGCATCTCATTATTGTCTTAATTTTCATTTCTCTGACAGTCAGTGACTTGGAGCATTTTTCAAATGTCTGTTGACCTTTGGATCGCTTCTTTCGTTAAAATACTGTTCATACCCTCTCCCCATTTTGGGATGGGGCCATTTCTTTCTTCTCATGATGAATTTGGTGAGCTCTTTATATATTTGGCTATCAGCCTCTTATCTGATATATAGCATGCACAGATCCTTCTCCATTCTGTAAGGGGTCTCATTGTTTGAGTGGTAGTTTATTTTACTGTGAAGAAGGCTTATTTTTAATTTCTTTATTGGGGAGGTAATGGTTTACAGTCAACAGTAAAATACAGTAGTTTACATGTGCAACATTTTACAGTTTTCCACATAACAATTCAACATCCACTAGGTCCTTCTCTGCTATCATGTTTCGGGACCGGGACTCTTAAGCTTTTGTAATTTGATGTAGTCTCATGCATAAACATAATTTTAAAATTTTCTTATTTTATTCTATTAGATAGAGACAGAGAGAAATTTAGAGAGGAGGGGGAGGTAGAGAGGAAGACAGTCAAATAGACACCTCCAGCCCTGATTCACCATTCACAAAGCTTTCCCCCTGCAGGTGGGTTCCAGGGATTGAACTCGAACAAACATGAGCATGGGATGATCCCACTCATAAACAGAAGTTGAAAATGAAGGACAGAAAGGGAAACTCAAAGCAGAATCTGACTGAGTTTGGAGCAGGGCACCAAAGGAAATATCTCTGGATGGAGAGTGAGGGTGTATATTCAATTTCACTAGAGGGGTCGGGGGAGGGGTAGAGACACAGAGCTTTGTTGCTGAGAATGGTGTGAATATACATTCCTATTAACTTAAAGTCTCATTATCACTATTTCATTAATATGAGAGGGGAAAAAATAGATCTAATGTCTCAAACTTTTTGATGCATAGACCATAGCTCTGAGTATATACTCTGTCAAATGAACCACTTAGAACCTCAAATTGGTAATCAGATTGAATTTTAACAGTGGACTGGAATTTTTAATACATTTCTAAGTCTTCTAAAAGCTTAGACCAGGGAGAACAGAAACAACTGGTGGCATCACTTTATAATATACAGCTCTATGTAAATAGCATAAAAGCACATAAGTTATGGTAGGGTCTTGTATGATACAGAACATGCTGACAATGGTGTATTCAAAGTTAACTCAATTGCCAAATAATCTGCTTATAGCAATAACTATCTATTGCCTTCATAAACCCTTAGACAACAGGAACTTTCCTCTTTCTCTATAAACACACTTATTCCTCACAGGCCTGGACCCTCTATGGTGGGGCTCAGTTTCCTGCATGCTTCTCTCAGTTCATACCAACTGATACTGTATCTGTTGATCCCAACCTAAGCAACACTGTTGTTTTTGATGGGCTGGCTTCACAGGTGGGTAACAGACGACCAGGGACTCATGGTTGAGCTCTAGGCAGTATCTCTTTATTCATGCAGGACGCAGCACAATCTAAGCCAAGCTAAGCTAAAATAAAACTACAATCTTGTCTTTATAAATATACTAGCCCAGTAGGGTGGGAACAGGATGCAACGCAGAGAGGGTGGAGAGAAAACTGACTGGTGAAAATCAGGGTATGACAAGGAGAGGGGGCGGAGCAGGCGAGAATTCTATCACTAAACCACCAATGCCCTGGAGGGAAGGTGGTGCTTGTTAACAGAGGTTATGTAAATAGAATACAGTGGTTATGTAAATAGAATGCAGTGTTAAGCAGAGGGGATTTAAACCAAATGAAACAGAAGGGGGTTTTAGAAACATACCAACAATTCCCCCTTTCTTTTTAACTAATGGCCATAGTATCAGGATTGTGGGGTGAACAGAAACCTATATCATACAGGCGTTTTCAAAAGAACTGGCATAAGACATGGAAAACAAAATAGGTGAGCAGCAATAACCAATGTGATGCCAAGGGGAATGTTTCTTGCCTCAAAGGGCAAGGCCTAGCAGGGAAAAGGGCATTTCTTGCCTCAGGGAGCGCTTCATGCCTATGGGGGCATCTCTTGCCTCAAAGGGCATTTCCTGCCTCTGTGGACATAACCTAATAAGGAGGGGGAGTTTTCTACCTCTGGGGACAGAGCCTGCAGGTGAGGGTGCATGGTCTATAAAGTCTCAAGACAATTGGCTGAAGTTAGTCTTTGAGAAACACAGTAGCGTGTACCAGTAAGTCCGATGGAGGTGTCAGTCCAAAGTAGCTGGCCACAGAAGAAAATGCCAAGGGATGAAAAGCTCCATGTCTGTCTCGATGGGGAATGTCGGCCACCAGAATTCCGCTTTTCTGTAGAGAGTGATCTTTGGAGTGTGGCCCAGATCAAAATGTTCCAGAGACAGAGTAACTGTCTCATGATGAAACAGTAGAGGCTTTGGCAAACCTCTTCATAAGTAGAAGAGAAGACCATAGTGCATAGGTAGGCAAAGTCTTCACTTATCTGGGAGTTGGGCAGGTCCGGTCCCACGTTGTAGGCGCCATTATGTTGTTTTCGCAGGCTATGTTGTTTTCACTGGGCTAGCTTCACGGGTGGGTAACAGACGACTGGGGACTCATGGTTGAGCTGCAGGCAGTATCTCTTTATTCATGCAGGACACAGCACAATATAAGCTGAGCTAAGCAAAACTAAAACTACAATCTTGTCCTTATAAATATACTAGCCCAGTAGGGTGGGAACAGGATGTGATGCAGAGAGGGTGGAGAGAAAACTAACTGGTGAAAATCAGGGTATGACAAGGAGAGGGGGCATAGCAGGTGAGAATTCTATCACTAAACCACCAAAGCCCTGGAGGGAAGGTGGTGCTTGTTATGTAAATAGAATACAGTGGTTATGTAAATAGAATGCAGTTTTAAGCAGGGGGGATTTAAACCAAATGAAACAGAAGGAGTTTTTAGAAGCATACCAACACAACACAACTGGTACCACCTCAGAATATTACACTTCAGACTAAGGCCAGGGACATCAAGTGGTAATGTCAACCCTTCAGCTTCATTGCTCTGGTGAGACTTTTCCTAGCTCATAAGATTCCTTAATTTCATTTTAGGTGGTGCATTTATTAACAAAACCTCAAAGCCTAGATATAGACAATGGCCCATAAAATAGGGCATATTTACATGTATCCATAAGTTAGAGGAAAACATTTACCTTAAAGCAAGAGTGCACAATAATCTTCAGTGAGTCAATAAATGAAACAAGAAAGTATAAAGAACTAAAAAGGCACATGAAAGTACCTAATAAAACAGTTTTTACTTAGACCAAGGTATCCTCCTCACTTACCTTCTATTCCATGTCCCTCTATCACTCCAAAGCTAACCGTGTCAGACAAAGTAAAGTCTATAAAAGCTGAATAAGGGCAAAGGACTGGCATACTTTAATAATAACTCTCTAGTCATTACCAGGCCACCCCATCACCTGGGGCCCTAATCAAGGAGCCTTGGGATTCCCACACAGATATGATGCGCCTAGACCTCTAGCAGATCACACTCTCCATTGTCACTGGTCATCTCTACCAGGAACAACATAATGGACCTTTTTGGGCTCCTATAATTCCTTTACCTCAATGTGGATCAAAAATGGTAAGGACTGTTCCATTATCCGAAGGGAGGTTGGAAAACATACTCTACTTTTTTTTTTCGCATAAATTTTATTTACTTATTTATTTATTTTCTTTTATTTAAGAAAGGATTAATAAACAAAACCATAGGGTAGGAGGGTTACAACTTCTCACAATTCCCACCACCCAATCTCCATATACAGCCCCCTACCCTGATAGCTTTGCCACTCTCTATCCCTCTGGGAGCATGGACCCAGGGTCACTGTGGGTTGTAGAAGGTGGAAGGTCTGCCCTGGCTTCTGTAATTGCTTCCCCACTGAACATGGGCATTGACTCCATGTCCATACTCCCAGTCTGCCTCTTTCTTTCCCTAGTAGGGTGGGTCTCTGGGGAAGCAGAGCTCCAGGATACATTGGTGGGGTCTTCAGTCCAGGGAAGCCTGGTCGGCATCCTGATGACATCTAGAACCTGGTGACTGAAAAGAGAGTTAACATACAAAACCAAACAAATTGTCGGGAAATCATGGACCCAAAACTTGGAATAGTGGAGAGGAAGTGTTAGGGGGATACTCACTGCATACTCTAGTGTACTTCTGCTTTCAGGTATATATTTTGCTGTAGTTTATAGATACGTGTGAAGATATGCTTTCTCTCACAGAACCTGGTCTATATCTAGGTTTTGGGACTTTGTTAGAAAGTGAACCACCTGGGATGGAATTAGATTATACTATGAAAGGAAAGGTCTCACCAGAATAATGAAGCTGAAGGGTTGTCATTCCACACTTGAAATCTCTGGACACAGTCTGAAGTGAAGCATGCTGAGGTGGCAATTGTCGCATTGGTTAGGTTGTGATCGGCAGATGCAATATTATTTGATATGGATTGGGAGAGGCATACGGGAAAGTGGGCCCTATCCAAGGGTTCCAGGACTGGGGGAAGTAGAGGCTCTATAGTGGAGATGTGAGGTTCCTGCTGTCTTAGGGTTCAAAAAGACAATGGATAGTTAATGTTATCATCACATTATTTGGTAATTGGGTTAACTTTAAAAAGTCCTTTTGTTAGGGTTTGCTGTACAGTACCCAGTATCTTGTATATAGCTGTGCTATTAGATGCTTCTGATCTACTTGGTCTAGGCTTTTGAGAGAGTCTGCATATCAATTACACAGCCTATATATTGAAAAGATTGTGTTTTAAAAAACTTCGAGACATACAATGAATTTTCCCCCTCATATTAATTAACTAGTGATTTATATGGCTTCATTTTACTAGGAGTGTACATAAACACCCTTCCCACCACCAAAAGACTGTGACCCATCCCTCCCACCCACTCTCACCCCCCACTGGCCCAGGAAGCTGCATGTCTACCCCTCACCACAGGGTTTTTACTTTGGTGACCTACTTACAATTTGGTCAGGTCCTGCTTTTAGTTTCCCTTTCAGATCTCCTTCCTCAACTTCTGTTGATGAGTGGGATAATCCCATACTCATCTTTATCTTTCTGACTTAGCTCACTTAACATAATTCCTTGTAGCTCTGTCCAAGATGGGTCAGAGAAGGTGGGTTCATTGTTCTTGATAGCTGCATAGTATTCCATTGTGTATATATACCACAGCTTTCTCAGCCACTCATCTATTGTTGGGCACCTGGGTTGCTTCCAGGTTTTAGCTATTATGAATTGTGCTGCTATGAACATAGGAGTACACACCTCTTTTTGGTTGGGTGTTATGGAGTCCTTGGGGTATAACCCCAGGAGAGGAATTACTGGATCATATGGAAGGTACATGTCTAGCCTTCTGAGAGTTTTCCAGACTGCTCTCCACAGAGGTTGAATCAATTTACATTCCCACCAGCAATATAAAAGGGTTCCTCTGTCCCCACATCCTCTCCAGCATTTGTTGCTCCTGTCCTTTTTGATGTATGCCATTCTTACAGGAGTGAGGTGGTATCTTAGTGTTGTCTTAATTTGCATTTCTCTGACAATCAGTGACCTAGAGCAGTTTTTCATATGTTTGTTAGCCTTTTGGATCTCCTCTGAGGTGACTGTTTTGTTCATATCCTCTGCCCATTTTTGGATGAGGTCATTTGCTTTTTTGGTGCTAAGTTTGCTGAGCTTTTTATATACTTTGGTGATTAGTTTCTTGTCTGATGTACAGCATGTGAAGATCTTCTCCCATTCTGTGAGGGGTCTCTTTGTTTGTTTATAGTTTCTTTGTATGTGCTTAAGCTTTTCAATTTGATGTAGGCTCATTGATTTGTTTCTGCTTTAGTCTTCCTTGCAATTGGGTTTGATTAATCAAAGATGTCCTTGAGATGTAGGTGGGAAACTGTTTTACCAATGTTTTCCTATAAGTATTTGATTGTTTCTGGTCTGACATCTAGGTCTTTGATCCATTTGGAGCTGATTTTTGTTTCTGGTGAGATAAAGTGGTTCCATTTCATTCTTCTGCATGTTACAACCCAGTTTTCCCAGCACCATTTATTGAAGAGAGCCTCTTTCTTCCATTTAATCCTTTCCACCCCCTTATCAAAGATTTGATGTCCATAGGTGTGGGGATTTATTTCTGGGCTTTCAATTCTGTTCCGCTGGTCCGTGTGCCTATTTTTGTTCCAGTACCGTGCTGTTTTGATGATGATGGCTTTATAATATAGTTTAAGGTCTGGGAGTGTGATGCCTCCATTTCTGTTTCTTTTCCTCAAGATGGTTTTTGGCAATTCTAGGTGTTCTCAGCGTCCAGATAAAATGATTGTAGTGTTTGTTCTATTCTCTTAAAGAAGCTTGGTGGAACTTTGATGGGTATTGCATTAAATTTGTATATGGCTCTGGGGAGAATATTCATTTTGATGATATTTATTCTTCCAATACATGAGCATGGGATATCTTTCCATTTCTTGGTATCAGTTTCTATTTCCTTGAGTAGCGACTCATAGTTTTCAGTATACAAGTCTTTCACTTCTTTGGTCAACTTTATTCCTAGGTATTTGATGATTTTGCTGAAACAGTAAAGGGGAGTGAATTCTGGATGTCTTTTTCTTCATATTTAGTGTTTGCATAATTAAATGCCACTGATTTTTGTACATTGATTTTTCTAGCCTGATACATTACTATATTGCCTAATAACGTCCAGTAGTTTTCTGTTGGATTCTTAGATTTTTCTATGTATACTATCATATCATTTGCAAATAGTGAGAGCTTGACTTCTTCCCTTCCAATCTGTATTCCTTTGATTTATTTCTCTTGCTTGATTGCTATGGCAAGAACTTCCAATACTATGTTGAAGAGTAATGGTGACAGTGGACAGCCCTGTCTAGTCCCTGATCTGAGGGGGAATGCTTTCAGCTTCTGTCCATTGAGTATGATGTTGGCTGTAGGTTTTCTATATATAGACTCTACTGTCTTGATGAATTTCCCATCTATTCCCATTTTTTGTAGAGTTTTGAGCATGAATGGGTGTTGGATTTTGTCAAAGGCTTTCTCTGCATCTATTGAGATAATCATGTGCTTTTTGGCTTTGCTTTTATTGATGTGGTGAATGACATTGATTGACTTATGGATGTTGAACCAGCCTTGCATTCCTGGGATGAATCCCACTTGGTCGTGATGAACAATCTTTTTGATATGTTGCTGTATCTGGTTGGCCAAGATTTTGTTTAATATTTTGGCATCTATTTTCATCAGAGATATTGGTCTGTAGTTTTCCTTTTTTGTTCTGTCCCTATCAGCTTTTGGTGTCAGGGTTATGTTGGCTTCATAGAAGGTGGAAGGGAGTGTTCCTGTTTCTTCAATCTTATGGAAAAGCTTAAGAAGTATGGATAGTAACTGTTTCCTGAAAGTTTTGTAGAATCCGTTTGTGAAGCCATCTGGTCCAGGACTTTTGTTGTTGGTGAGATTCTTAATAATGGTTTCAATTTCTTTGTCTGTGATTGGTGCATTTAGATTTTTTATTTCTTCTTGGTTCAGTTTTGGAAGGCCATATGTTTCTAGGAATTATTCCATTTCTTCCAGATTCTCTAGCTTGGTGGCATATAGTTCTTTATAGAAGTTTCACAGTATTCTCTGGATTTCTGTGGTGTCAGTTGTGATATCTCCTCCATCATTTACAATTCTATTAATTTGAGTCTTCTCTCTTTTTTGTTTGGTGAGTCTGGCTAGGGGGTTGTCAATTTTGTTTAATCTTTCAAAGAACCAACATTTGGCTTCATTCATCTTTTGTATGGTTCTTTTATTTTCAATGTTGTTTATTTCTGCTCTAATTTTAGTGATTTCTGTCCTTCTGGTTGCTTTAGGGTTCCTTTGTTCCTCTTCCTCTAAGTCCTTGAGGTGTGCAGTAAGGTCGTTCATTTGAGCTTTTTCTTGGTGTTTAATATGTTGTTGTATGGCTATAAGTTTCCCTCTCAGTACTGCTTTAGTTGTGTCCCAAATACTTTGATAGGTTGTGTCTTCATTTTCATTTGTTTCCAGGAACATTTGAATTTCCTGCTTGAGTGAATCTCTGACTCAGTGGTTCTTAAGGAGTATGTTGTTTAGGTTCCAAATTGTGTGACTTTTAATAATTTTCTGTTTGTTGTTAAATGTTAGTTTTACTCCACTGTGCTCTGAGAAGATACTTGGGATGATTTCAATGCTCTTGAATTTATTGATGCTGTCTTTGTGGCCTAACATGTGGTCTATCCTTGAGTATGTGTTATGTGGATTTGAAAAGAAGGCGTATTCCAGTTTTTGGGGTGAAGGACTCTGAAAATGTCCAAGAGGTCTAGTCTGTCAATCTCTTCACTCAATTCTCTTGTATCTTTATTGGTTCTCTGCTTTGTTGATCTGTCTAAGTGTGAGAGTGGGGTATTGAACTCTTCCACTATTATTGTATTACTATTGATGTATTTTTGAAATTCTTTCAGTAAGTGCTTGATGTATTTAGATTGTCCCTCATTGGGTGCATAGATGTTAATAACTGTTAAGTCTTCTTTGCTGATTGATCCTCTAATCATTATGTAATGTCCTTGCCTATCTTTTATTAATTTATTTAATTTAAAATCTATTGTGTCTAAGATGTGAATGGCTGTTCCTGCCCTTTTTTGTGGTCCGTTAGCCTGCATGATAATTTTCCATCCTTTCACTTTAAGTCTGTGTTTATCTTGTTGTAACATATGGGATTCTTGTAAGCAGCATATGGTTGGGTTATGTTTTCTTATCCATCCCTCCACTCTGTGCCTTTTGATGGGTGAGTTTAAGCCATTGACATTTATTGATATTATGGATTAAATGTATTGTAGTGTCATTGTTCTAAAAAACAATTTGTTAGCTCTGATATATTACAAGTATTATAGGGATGTTCTTGTTTAAAAGAGGTCTTTTAGAACCTCTTTCAGGGCTAGTTTGGTGATGGTTTCCTCCTTTAACTGCTGTTTGTCTAAGCAGGTTTTGATCCCTCCATCTAGTTTGAATGAAAGTCTAGCAGGATATATTATCCGTGGTTGAAACCCTTTTTCATTCAGGGCTCGATAGATATCTTGCCATTCTCTTCTGGCTTTTAGAGTTTGAGTGGAGAAGTCTGCAGATAATCTTATGGGTTTTCCCCCGAATGTGACTTTTTGTTTCTCTCTTGCAGCCTTTAGGATCCTTTCTTTATCCTTACTTCTTTTCATTGTAACTATGATGTGCCTTGGTGTCTTCAGGTCTCGGTTGATTCTGTTTGGTACTCTCTGGGCCTCTTGAATCTTGATGTCCTTTCTGTTATTCAGGTCTGGGAAGTTTTCTTCTATTATTTCCTCTGAATATTTGCTTCCCCTTCCTCTCTTTCTTCCTCTGGCAGGCCAATTATACGAATGTTACTTCTTTTGAGATCATCCCATATGTCTCTGTTGTTGTTTTTAGTGTCTCTCAATCTCTTTTTGAGCTCTTTCACCTCTTTCTTAGTTTTCTCTAACTCATCCTCTGTCTGACTAATTCTGTTTTCTGCTTCTGTTATTCTGCTTTCCCTTGCCTCTGCTTCTTTCTTCATTACAGCTATTTCAGCTTTCAGTTCTCTAATTGCCTCAAGATAATCAGTATTTTTCTTGGGGGTCTCAACTGTTCTTTCTCTAATACTGCCTTTCCTTTCCTCCAATGTTGTTTTCATTTCTGTGATTAATAAATTTATTGTTGCTTGTATACTTTTCTTATCTATGGTTACTTCTGGATTATTTGTAGTTTCTTCTGGGCTCTTGTCTTCATTCATTGGAGTAGCAGTTTTATTTGTTTTTGATCTACCCATTTTTTTATTTATGTGTTTCTTTTTTATGCTTTGTTGTTTCTCAGTTGTTGTGTCTTGAGTACAAGCAACAAGGTACTAAATACCTTTATGACAATTGCACTCACCAACCTCAGTAATTACAATAGCAACTGAAGCAAGTATTGAAGCAGTTTAATCACTACCAGTTAGCCAAACAATGTCTCCAGTCTGTTAAAAAATAGTAACCAAATCCCAGTGAAGAAGAAAGAGAAAAGAAAGAAGGGATAGCAAGAATAGACAGTTATGCAAATCTACTATCCAGTGTATATTCTAGGGGTAACAAGAGGGGAAGAGAATTAGAGCAGAGATACACACATAGAGAGTCCACTCTGAGTCAGATTTCTTCCCCAAAATAATTCACAAATTCAGAAAGGTAAAGAAGAAGGAAGGAAGATGTGAATGACAAGATTAAAAAAAAAGAAAACAAAAAAAAGAAACAAGAGAGAGAAAAGAGAGAAGATAAGAAAAAGAGCTGTAATTAAAGTACAGTGAAAAGAAAGTTTTTTTAATTACTTCATTTTAAATTTAATTTTAATTTAATTTTTTTTTAATTACCTAGGAGGAGGAGGAAGGCAAGAGTCTGTAGAGGAGGTAGGAGTAACTAGACAAGTTCCTCCCACAATAGATAAGATGCCCACTACCCTAGCAATGAAAGATACCCTAAGAGTTAATTCTGATCAACCTAAAGCGGGGGGGGGGGGAGATATATGCCTTTATATAATGTTAATAATAAAATAAAGCAGGGTAAAAAAAACCCCTGTCCCAGATTACCACAAACCTTGTGATCAGAGGCAGCTGATTGTTAACAAAGGAAAAAAAATTTAAAAAAACACCTCAGGACTAGACAAGGATAGCTGAAATAGAGTTATGAAAATCTATTATCCACTTTATATTCTAGGGGTAGCTAAAGGAGGAAGGGAAGTTGAGCAGAGATACTCATAGTGAGAGTCCACTCTGAGTCAGAATTCTTCCCCAAAATAATTCCCAAATGTGTATCAGTGATTCAGTGAAAGCACACTTTTTGGTGCTATGAGGGATGGGGCCTGTGGCTTTGGAAGCTGTAGGATTAAGGAAGAAAGGGTGAAAAGAATGAGAAAAATAAAAAAAAAGAAAGAGAGAAAAAAGAAAAAGATAAGAAAAAGAATAGTAATAAAAGAGCGGTGAAAGGAAAGAGTTTTTATTTATTTATTTTTAATTATTTAATTAGCTATGCAGGGTGAGGTGGGAGGGGTTGGCTACTTAGAAAGAATAAAGGCCAGAGGTTTCAAAAGATAATAGACTTAGAATGAATGATACTCCCTGTTGGGACAGGAATTTGGTAAAGAAAGAAGCTCAGCAGGGGAGCCTGCTAGGAGCTGGTCCCCAGGGACAGGTTATGGGTGGGGGGAAGGGGAAGGAGTTGCGCTTTGGGATTAATAATTTAAAAGAAATTTTTCCCCTTTTTTTCTACTCTATTTTTTAACCCAGATTAAGTTATAGTCACCTCCTTGGTGTCACCACTAGGACCCCTTATTGACTGGCCTATTAAAGGCAGAAAATCCTACCGTTTCCAGAAGATATGGTCAGAGCTCAAGCCACTAGCAGCTTCTCAGTCTGCCATCTTCCAGGAACCCCAGAGTCTACTTTCTACCCAAGGAAGATGGGTCCTGAATTTAGTGCAGCCTGGAATGTTCCTAGCCATGACCACTGAATCTGAGTTCAGACCTACAGGGGTGCAGAGGTTACACGGGGTCCTGTGCTGAATATTGATGGGGTTTACAGTCAACAATATTTATATACTTCTCCCATATTTGGTAGCTACTCTCTTCCAGGATCCCACTTTCTATCCCTTTATCAAATTATGACACCATCTCTCCAGGTAGTAACCTAGGTCCATGTACATATTAGATGTCAGGCAAAGGGAAAAACTAGTATAGTCACGGGCCTCTTGGAATATACCTAAAATAGATCTCCTAGCTTACTCAAAAATGGGGAACTCAAATCTTCATCTGCAATATTCTTGCCTTTAGGTTCATGATTAGTCAACAATTTGTTCTGCTGTATATCTTGACTCTTTTTCAGCCACTAAGTTCCAGTTGACACCATGATAACAACCTGACTTTGCTGGGCAGATGACCCCACAATGTGTCCTGGAGCCCTGCCTACCCAGATTTTTACCCCACTAGGGAAAGAGAGAGACGGGCTGGAGTATGGATCAACCTGTCAACACCCATGTTCAGTGAGAAGCATTTACAGAAGTCAGACCTTCCACCTTCTGCCCCCCATAATGACCCTGGGTCCATACTTCCAGAGGGATAAAAAATAGGTAAGCTATCAAAGGAGTGGATGGGATACGGAGTTCTGGAGGTGGGTATTATGTGGAAATATACCATAATCCTATGGTCTTGTCAATATTTCCATTTTGTAAATAAAAATAAGAAATAGTGGTGGGAATTCTGTGGAATTGTGCCCCTCTTATCCCACAATCTTATGAATCATTATTAAATCCCTAATAAATATGTAAAACATAGTTTGAGTTGTATTCTTGGTACCACATGTACCAGATAAATGTTGTGGTTTTCTATCTATCTCAATTATAAAAATATTTCAGTAATGGCATCATTTTATATGATTCTTACTTTTCATTATCTTCACAAAGATGTTATGAAAGATGGGCAAAATAATTGAAATTCAAAGGTGTTAACTGAATTAGCCAATGGCATATAGACTGTGAGTTACTGGATATGAATCTTGAACACAGTCCTCCAGTAGAGGGGGGATCCTTAATGCAAGAAAAAATAAATAAATAAACAGGGAAAGATAACTCATCTTCCAATTCCAACTGCTGGCTTTGAATTCTTTAGGAACTATTATGCTGATTTCTCTACTACCTCTCACTTTTATAGCTGTTAAATAAGTTATTTTCTTCCTGAGATAACACATAAGAGTGGGGGAGATAAAACTCTGTGAACATAAAGATGACAAGGAAATCAGTTTCTGGGGATTTGCTCTATCAGCTCTGCTGAGGAAAGAAAGGGAAGGGTGTATTAGCTAGCAGAGATGAAAGCTATTCTTCTTTTGGGTCCTGAGAGGCTGTAAAAAAGAAAACGTACCGTGGTAGGGATATGTTGAAAACTCTAAGTAGAGAGAATGAATTTAGTGAGCTCACTACTCTGGGAGGCAGATGAGCTTCAGAATTGTGAGGAGAAGAACAACACAACTAAGGGTTTCTAAGTGTGTTCAGTCAGTATTGAGTTATGCGCTAATAATGATCATGGGGGAAAGGACATGAGCATAAACACAAAGAAGTAGAAACAAGACTTTGCAAACCTGCAGGGGAAGCTGTATAACTGATGAAGCAGCATGGCAGGTGTCTTTCCCTAGCTCCTCCTCCGCTCTCAATTTGTTTCTGTCACTTTTCAATGAATAAAATACATATATTAAAAAATAGGACTGTTGAAATGAAAATATATGAACCTTGATTCCGTGAATGATAGAGCTGAGATTTGCTTCGTTTTTACTTAGATATCAAGTCTGTTATTTTCCTAACATTTCTTCAATGAAATAAATTTGTATATTATCTAAACACAAAGATGTCTCTGTCGATTTTGTGTCCCTCCCTCATATTTGCATCACCACACAATTTGAAAGTACAGTAAAATGCCAATGCCTACCAACAGTTGCATCTCCTTGAGTAGCTACAGCATGCCCTGATGCCTAATACTTATACAAGGTGGAGTCTGAAACATGTTTACTATTAGAGTGTGAGTGAAGAACTGATTCATAGATTAATGAGCAGAAGCCAAGGGTATGCCATGGGCCTAGTTCACAGTGCTGAATGGTCTTCACATATGACTTCAACTCTCCCCTGAAGAGATCTTTGAAATCTGAAATGTCATAGCTGAGTAAGTTCTAAGGTCACCTAGTCTAGTCCAACTTCAAGATGTTATAATGGATGAACATGAAGCCACACTAGAAAACCATCTTACCTAAGGCCACACAGTTTTTACTCTGCTGTGTACCATTGGCTATCATTGTGTCAATTTGTGTTAGGGTGAACACGGTTACACATTTGGCTAGTTCACAGGAGAAGATCAAGCATAGCACCTAGAACTTTTCCTAATAATGTGCCATTCCTGTTCAGGTGCCAGATGCTGGGCTAGCTTCTCGGGTGGGAGAGAGATGATCAGGGACTCATGGCTGAGCTGGGAATGCAGTTCAATCTTTATTGATGAGCGGGAATGCAGTGCAATCAATATAATCTCTCTTCATTAGAAAATCCTGCCCTTTATATCTCCTGAGGCGGAAGTGTCAGGAAGATGAAGTACGTAGGATAAGGGGTGGGGAGAAGGAAAAAAAAAAACGCATGAACCAGTGGGGATTAAACCAATGGGGATTAAACCAGTGCAGGTCTCAAACAAAACAGTGATTATGTAAATAGACCACAGCATTAAGCAATGCAAGCGAACCTAACGTGATGATCAAAACAGAAGGGATTTTAGAAGCAGAATTAGAAGCAGACCAACAATAATGCAGAAAATGACTAAATGATTAAATTTATTCCTATATCTGCCAAAAGATTCTAAGTACATGTCTTACTGAGAGACATTATTTCTCATTCTGCACCCTGAGACCCAAATAAGGAGGCATTTTGGTATCCTGTCCTGAAAATAAGAGTCTTTAGCGCCTTCATTTCTGACTCTTAACAGTTGATCAAATTCTGGGTCCACTTAGTTCTGGTTGACAGATAAAATTCACCTCTGAATTTTAGAATTCCTTTGACAAGATGTTAAAAAGAATAAAGTACAGTCTTTCTATTCAGACCCGCAAACATCAAGTTAAGCTCTCCTGTCCTCTCTACTGTGTTCTTCTCATACTTTGGCCTCTGCAGGGTTCTCTAAAACCCAGTTTCCTTCTTCAAACAATTGTCTCCTTATTTACAGGTAAATACCACCACAATGAGATCTCACATTCCCAAAGGACTTACCTAGAACAGTGCATCCTCCTTTTTGTCTTTCTCTTGGTAAAGTAAGCAAGCAAGAACCTTTGTCACACTTCTGATTTTTTTCCTGGAAATTTTAATGCTGTAGGGATATAACTGAATTTCCATGACCCTGAAAAAGCAGAAAGAGCAGCAAAAAAGAAATCTGGGGGGCAGACAATCCAAAGGCATTTTTCCCTAAACTTTTTTGAAAAAAATCTACCTACACAAATGAAATCAGTTTCTGGGAACTTTCAGACTGACTATGTTCTGGGAATCAAATAATCAGCTTTAAAAGAATAATAATTAGGGTGGGCAGTGGTACACCTCATTAAGCACACATATTTCATGTGCAGTGACCTGGGTTTAAGGCCCCATCCCCCACTTGGGTGGGGAAGCTTGACAAGCAGTGAAACAGGTCTACTGCTATCTCTTATTCTCTCTCCTTTTCCATCTTCCTCTCCCCTTTCAATTTCTCTCTGTCTTATCAAAACAAAATAGAAAGAAAAAAAAAAGGAAAATGGAATATTATAGTCCCTTGTAGCAGTGAGTTCATAGAGCAGGCATCCAGCCTCAGTGATAGCCCTGGTGGCAAAAATAAATTAATAAATAAATATAAAAATTAGTAATAATAATAATGGGTCATTTTTCTCCACATAGTATACCTCAACAAAGCTTAGACACAGAGTTGAAAATGATGTATTTTGTTCTGTGCACCATCATTTTCGTTTTCTTAAAAAAAACAATTTTTATTAGTAATTTAATACTGACTTACAAAATTACAAGATAACAAGGGCACAACTCTTCACTGTCCTCACACCAGAGGCCTGTACCCCTAATCCGTCCATCTGAAACTACAACAGTTCTCTCAAAGTCGCAGATATGACTTAACTATCATTTTTACAACTGTCTATCCCCCCTTTTTTCCTACAGCCTCATCTTCCATATTCTCTTCCTTTCCAAGTCACATCTACACCTATTACTACATCCATATGTTCCTCTCTATTTTCTCTTCTCTCCTGAGATACTGATGGAGTTCAGAGCCCTCTGCTCATCTTCTCTGCAGGATCATTTTCTGTCTGTGTGATCTTGGGAATACTGGTGAGTTAATACCTCATCAGGACTACAGTTTCCCAATTTTTAAAATGGAAGTGACAGTAGCTATATTGAGAGGCTAATTGTGAAATGAGTTAGTGCAGTGTACTGCAACTGCTCAGTCCGTAGTTTGACTACATCCTGGAAGTGAAACTTCTAGAAATCAGGTTTCAATTGAATGAACTGCACATATGTATAGACATGACTCACTGTACTTCTTAAGTGAGATGGTTTTTGATAGTTCTGGCAGTTGCTATGTGCAAATAATGTTGATGTTATCTAGAAAGCACTTTACATATATTATCTATCTATCTATCTATCTATCTATCTATCTATCTATCTATCTATCTATCTATCTGTCATCTATCCACATTACCTCTCTGGTACTAATTATGCCATGAGTTATATAGTACCCATCAAGCTAAAGAGAATGGAGCAAGGTTAGGAGAGAACAAATAAGCATTGAAAGTCACAATATTAGAAACTGGAGGGGGCCAGGTGGTGGCGCACCTGGTTAAGCGCACACACTACAGTGCGCAAGGACCCAGGTTCAAGCCTCTGGTCCCCACCTGCAGAGGGAAAGCTTCACGAGTGGTGAGGCAGGGCTGCAGGTGTCTCTCTGTCTCTCTCCATCTCTATCTTCCCTTCCCCTCAATTTCTCTCTGTTTCTATCCAATAATAAATAAAGTTAAAAAAAAAAACTGGAGTTACTGGGATGTGCCTCAAATTTAAAAGATGACAAAATTCTATAAGCCCATCTTTCAAAGTTATTTCCACAGGGGCTGTGCAGTGAAACACTTGGTAGAGTGCACATACTACCCTTCTGAAGACTATGTTCAAGCCCCAAGTCCCCATCTACAAGTGTGAAGATTCACGAGAAGTGGAGCAGTGCTTCAGTTTCCTTTCCTTCTTTCTGTCCCTCTAGCGTTTTTGCTCTCTCTCACTCTCTCTCAGTCTCTAGTGCAATAAAAAGAAAAAGAAAAAGAAAAAGGCTGCCCAGAGTGATAGAAGGATCTGGTAGGCATCGAGCCTCAGAAATAACCCTGGTCTAAAATAAAAATGAAAATAAATAAAGTTGCAACAGACATAGCACCACCTTAAAGATGATAAGAATGTTGGGGCCATTCCCTCAGCAACTGGATTCTCATACCTGTCTCTTGATTCTAACATTTTGACCTAGATACGACAAGACAAGACATAAATAACGTATGGTATTTCCTTCTTGTTAATTCAGAACAATGACTAGTCAGTTGACTTTAAGTTTCTTTTGGGTGAATGTTGTCACCTATCTTTGTGTTTCCAACACCCACCAGGCAAAACACAAGGAACTCACTGTGGGCTCATGTGAGCTGAGATCAGTGTGTCCATCCAAATTTTCTGCTTTTGTCTTTGCAACCTCAGTGAATTTGGTCTCCTTTTTGGAATTTGATAGAATCATAAAGGGGAAGGGCTTGAAAAATATTTATTTTGGTGCTCTCTTGTTATAGGAAGGATTTTGGATTCATGAGCTCAGCTATGGTAGACATCTATTCTGCTCTGAAGCATAAGTCCTTAGCCTGACACTTCAGTACCACATGCATTACTTCAAGCTGCAGTATAGCTCTCACCCTCTACTGCTGGCAGGCAGCAAGTGAAAAACACATGTGAGGCCTACAATGTCAGACCAGAAAATATCAAATACTGAGAGGAAAGTATTGGCAGAACCCTTTTCTGTTATGAATATTAAAGAAATCTTCAATGAAAAAAAATCCAAATATGAAGAAGATTAAATAAAAAATAAACCAACGGGACTCCAACAAATTTAAAAGCTTATGCACAGCAAGATAAACTATCACCCAAACAAAGAGACTCCTTACAGAATGTGAGAAGATCTTTACACGCCATACATCAGGGCAAACGCTAGAAGAAGGCTAATAACCAATATATATATACATATATATCAGCAAACTCAGCAACAAGAAAAAAAATGACCCCATCTAAAAATGTCGAGAGGATATGAACAGAATATTCTCCATAAAAGAGATCCAATAGGGAGTCGGGCATTAGTGCAGCAGGTTAAGCGCACTTGGCGCAAAGCACAAGACCGGAGTAAGGATTCCGGTTTGAGCCTCCGGCTCCCCACCTGCAGGGGGGGGTCACTTCACAGGCGCTGAAGCAGGTCTGCAGGTGTCTGTCTTTCTCTCCCCCTATGTCTTCCCCTCCTTTCTCCATTTCTCTCTGTCCTATCCAGCGTCTCCATTTCTCTCTGTCCTATCCAGCGTCGACATCAATAATAACTACAACAATAAAACAACAAGGACAACAAAAGGGAATAAATAAATACAAAAAAAAATTAAAAAGAAGAGATCCAATAATTATATGAAAAAATGCTCCAAGTCATTGATTGTCAGATAAATGAAAATAAAGACAATAAGATACTACTTCACTCCTGTGAGAATGTCAGACATCAGAAAAGGTAGCAGCAACAAATGCTGGAGAGGTTGTGGGGTCAAAGCAACCCTCCTGCACTGCTGGTGGGAATATCAATTGGCCCAACCCCTGTGGAGAACTCTCAGAAGGCTAGACATGGACCTACCCTATGATCCTGCAATTCCTCTCCTAGGAATAGATGCTAAGGAACGCAACGCATCCATCCAAAAAAATCTGTGTAAACCTATGTTCATAGCAGCACAATCTGTAATAGCCAAAACCTGGAAGCAACCCAGGTGTCCAATAACAGATGAGTGGCTGAACAAGTTGAGGTCTATATACACAATGGAATACTACTCAGCGATTAAAAATGCTGAATTCACCTTCTTTATCATATTTTGGATGAATCTTAAAGAAATCATGTTAAATGAGGTAAGTCAGAAACAGAAGGATGAATATGGGATGATCTCACTCATAGACAGAAATTGAAAAACAAGGTCAGAAGGGGAAATACTATGCAGAACTTAAACTGGAATTAGTGTGTTGCACCAAAGTAAAAGACTCTGGGGTGGGGGAGGGTTCAGGTCCTGGACCATCATGGCAGAGGAGGACCTAGTGGGGGTTGTATTGTTCTGTGGAAATGTTACACATATACAAACTATTGTATTTTACTGTCAACTATAAACCATTAATTCCCCAATAAGGAAATTTTAAAAAGTTTTTATTTATTTATTTATTATTAGATAGAGATAGAGAGAAATTAAGAGGGAAATGGGAGATAAAGAGGGAGAGACAGAAAGACATCTGCAGCCCTGCTTAACCACTTGTGAAGCTTTACCCAGCAGATGGGGACCAGGGGCTTGAACCTGGGTCCTTGTTCACTATTATGTGTACACTTAGCCACTGTCTCCCCCCCCACCTCAAAAAAAAAACATTTTTCTGACACCAAGATTATTGCTATGGATCAGATGGTCCTATGAATCCACTGCTCTCAGTGGACACTTTATCCTCTTTGTTTTCCCCTTTTATTATATTTGATAGGACAGTGTTCTGGTAGTTGAATCAATGTGCTTAGTATCTAGTAATTAGCTCTAAGACCAAGCACATCAGAACAATCAGGTTTGGAAAAATAGAAGACATGCTTAAAGAATGTATTTTCTTCATACAAAAAAAAAAATCAGCAGAGGAGCATCTGAAGGAGTCTTCCGACTTCCCAATATCAAAAATATTTCTCAAAGGAGAAGATTATCACCCAGTGTTGGATTTAGCTTGTGTCCACATTCATTTATTCCTTGAGCAAATATGTTGTTTACCTCTATTCAGGGACATCATGTTACAAAGGGCGGATGCAAATGTAAATTTAATATGTTATTGTCTTCAAGGAGTTAATGATTTAAGGATATGGCATACATGTGAGAAGAATGGTGAGCGAAGATGCCAGAGTCAGTGTAGGGACGGGACGCTCACCTGGATCCCAAGCCTGCTTTGTCACAAGGTGACTTCACATTGAAGCCTGGTTGGTCCCCATCACATGGAGGGAAGTTTTGATGCTGTTTTATTTTTTTTTTTTCCCTGTCTTTTTCTTTCAATCAGAAGAAATGAACCATTTAGAACAACAGAAACAATTAACAATGCAAATATACCACGAAAGTGGAAAAGGCTAAGGTTTCCTCAGGGATAGCCCACAAAGGTTCAAAGTCTGTATCGGTGAGGAGATAGTCTTGTCAAGCGCCTACCGCAGAAGGATCCCACTGGATAATTGAGAGGAGAGAGAGAGAGAGAGAGAAAAAAAAAAAGTAAGGCGTTCAGTTCCAAGTGTTTGGCCAGGGGTGAACAGAATGTGAGGGGGGAAACAGAGAAAGCTTCAGGTTATAGAAAAGTCGAGGCAAGTTCAGGAATAAAGTTTGATATAAAGAATTTGCCTTTTAAGGGGGCTGGGTGGTGGTGCACTTGCTTGAGTGCACATGTTACAGTGCACAAGGACCCAGGTTCGAGCCCCTGGTCTGCATTTGCACTTTGCGGGTGGAGAAGCAGGGCTGCAGGTGTCTCTCTAGTTCCTCCCTTCCTCTCGATGTCTGACTGCCTCTATCAAATAAGTAAAATAAATAATAATAATAAATGTCAACAACAAAAATATATTTTTTTTATTTTATAGTTGAGAAGAGACTAGTAGCAGTGAAGTAATCAGATAAAATTTAGATGCACCATAGAATTTTCTAGAGAAAAAAATGATACAAAAACCTACTTTTTCCCCATTATAATCTTGCTAAAGAGTTTTCAGATTTGTGCAGCTGTCCTTGTCTTTCCCATTCCTTTCCTGATGTTCTCTCTGGGACTTCATAATCAAATACTTATTCTTTAGTATTTGTGCAGGTCAGGGTAGATAGCATAATGGTTATGCAAAGAGTCTCTCATGCCTGAGGCTGCAACTTGGCCATGTTTAATCCCCTAAACCAACATAAACCAGAGCTAAGCAGTGCTCTGGTAAAAAAAAAAAAAAAAAAGGAAAAGAAAAAAAAAGAAAAAAAGAAAAAGAAAAAAGGAGAAAGGATTTGCAAAAATGCAATGATGTAATAATTATTGTGTTATCCCTAAAGTCTATCCTGTATTTATAGAGTTCTCCTGAATCAGAAGCACTAGATAACCTGTGGTAAACATAAGACTACACTCAATTTGTATTTTTGAAAGGATGCTAGTGGCAATTAAAGCTCACACAGACATGTATTTTCTCAGATCTTTTATTTTTTTAGTTAATTAGTTGATTTATATTGCTATCAGGGTTATCTCTGGAGCTCAGTACCTTTGGATCTATAGTTCCCAGAGGTATCTTTTCCCCATTCTTATATTTTATAAAGAAATGGAGAGGGAAAGTGACAGTGATATCTAATGCCACACTGCTTCATCCCTCAAAGCTCCTCCCTGCGACTGGGAATTAGCAGCTTGAACCAGTTCCTGTGCAGGACAATATGTGTGTCTACCCAGACTGCCACTGCTCCCTCACATACTTTACATTTTATCTTTTGTTTTGTTTTTGTTTTATTTATTTATTTATTTATTTATTTATTTATTTATTTATTTATTTATTTTTACCTGAGCATTGTTCAGCTCTAGTTTAATGTGGTGAGGGGGACTGAACCCAGGAACTTAGAGCCTCAGGCATGAGAATCTGTTTGTATAACCATTATGCTATCTACCCCCAACCATTCTTTACATTGTATAGCTATCTTATGTAGAATTTTGCTCATCTTGGACTGAAGATTTAGAGGAACAGATATAATGGAAGTACAAAACAGTTTAAGCTTCCAGAAAACAATGTCAGAGGCAAAGGCATTGAATGTTGACCTGGAAGTGAATTACCGAATTGAGGCATAACCAAAGTTTTGAAATAGAATAGTTTTTATAGGTGAACTGTGTCCCTTCAAAATTCATGTTTATGTTGTAACCCCCACCTCAGTACTTTAAAATATGTACTTATTTGGATACAGAGTCAGCCAGATTGGATTAGCCTAGATGAGGTCATCCTGGATAGGGCAGGCCACTAATCACGACTAATGAGCTTTATTCATAACTCTCCCTTTATAAGGGGGGAACTTGGAGGCAAAGATGTTTGAGAGGGAAGGGAAAAAAGAAGACGTAGTGAAGAACAACCATGTGCATGCTCAGAAGAGGAATCTGGGGCAGACCCTTCACTTCACAGCTTGCAGGAGGAACCAAAGTAGACAATGCCTAGACAACACCGTGTTTTTTAGTTTACTTTGATTTTTGTTATCTCCAGCCCTCCAAGACTGTGAGAAGATGCACTTATATTACTGAAGCCATTCGTTCTGTGAAACTTTGTTGTGACAGTCTTTGCAAACCAGAACCAATGCCCAGGAAGGATATCTACTCTGACAAGATTACCTGTGGGTGCCTGTAGTGAGTGATGTGAGAATTCCCTTCTTATCCCTTTAGATGCCTTTGACCTTTTCTACAAATTGAGCTTTGAGGTCTTTTTTGCAGCAATAACTGGAATATCATTGTTTCTCCTATACAGCAGTCCCAAGGAGTTTAAGACCTCCCTCTTTGTGTCCTTTGATGGGTCCTTATATTTCACAATTGATAAAACAAACAGTAATTGAAAAGGAAGACAACAGCTACTCTCTTACCTGACCTAACGTTCTGGTTCTTTTTCCAAGCATGACATCATCTCCCCAGACAATAACTTGGATCTACCTGCATATCAGATTTAAGGCTGAGGACAAAAAAAAAAAAAAAAAACAAATATAGCCCCAGTCCCTTTGGAAAATAACTAAAATAGGCCTACTAGTTATCTACAAAACAGAGACACCCCCCCCCCCGACTCTTCATCTGCACTATTCCAGCCTTTAGGTCCATGATTAGTCATCAGTTTGTTTGGCTCTGTATGTTAGCTCTCCTTTCATCCACCAGGTTACAGATGCTAGCATGATGCCAGCCAGACCTCCCTGGATAGACAACCCCACCAATGTGTCCTGGAGCTCTGATTCCCCAGAACCCTGCCCCATTAGGGAAAAAGAGAGACAGGCTGGAAGTATGAATCAACCTGTCAATGCCTATGTTCAGTGGGGAAGCAATTACAGAAGCCAGACCTTCCACCTTCTGCATCCCACAATGGCCTTGGGTCCATAATCCCAGAGGATTAAAGAAGAGGAAAGTTATTAGGGGAGCGGATGGGATACTGAGATCTGGTGGTGGGAATTGTGTGGGGTTGTACCCCTCTTATCCTATGGCTTTGTTAGTATTTCCTTTTTATAAATAAAATAAACAAAAAAAGAAAGAAGAGGGGGCAGAGCCAAGATGGCAACTTTGGAGCCTCAGCTGTCTTGAGGTCCAAGAGGCTACAGTTTGCACTCCGGGATCTCCTGGATAGGGCAGGATTCTGGGCTGTCAGTAAGAGGGTAAGCATGGGCTGGTCAGAGTGACACCAAAATACAGTCCCATAACTCTCTTGGGCTGGAGCTCTATTTGAGTGACAAAATAGCTGACCAATCAGAGCCTCATCCCTGCCTGGGAAAGACTACCTGGGTGGTAAAAATAAATAAAAAGGGTAAAAGATCTCAAAAAGAAATTGAGAGACACTGAAAACAACAAGAGAGACATATGGGATGATCTGAAAATAGGTAACATTTGTATAATTGGCCTATGAGAGGAAGAGAGAGAGGAAGGGGAAGTAAGCATTCTAGAGGAAATAATGGAAGAAAAGTTCCCAGACCTGAACAACAGAAAGGACATTAAGATTCAAGAGGCCCAGAGAGTCCCAAACAGAATCAACCCAGACCTGAAGACACCAAGACACATCTTGGTTACAATGCAAAGAAGTAAGAACAAATAAAGGATCCTAAAGGCTGCAAGAGAAAAAACAAAGTCACATAAGACTATCAGCAGACTTCTCCACTCAAACTCTAAAAGCCGAAAGAGAATGGCAACATATCTAGTGAGTCCTGAATGAAAAGTAGTTTCAACCAAGGAAACCTATATATAGTATATCCTGCTATACTTTCATTCAAACTAGATGGAGGGTTCAAAATCTTCTTAGACAGACAACAATTAAAGGAGACAACCATCAGCAAGCCTTCCCTGAAAAAGGTACTAAAAGACCTCTTATAAACAAGAACATCATTATAATACTTGCCATATATCAGAGCAAATAAATAATTGTTGAATAATGGCACTACAATACATTAAATCCATAATATCAATAAATGTCAATGGCTTAAACTCACACATTAAAAGGCACAGAGTGGGGGGATGGATCAGAAAAGACAATCACACAATATGCTGCTTGTAAGAATCCCACCTGACCCAACAAGGCAAACACAGACTTAAAGTTAAAGGATGAAAAACAATCATACAGGCTAAAGAACCACAAAAAAGGCAGGAACAGCCATTCTCATCTCTGACACAATAGACTTTAAATTAAATAAAGTAATAGAAGATAGGCAAGGCCATTACATAATGATTAGAGGATCAATCAGCCAAGAAGATTTAACAATTATTAACATCTATGCACCCAATGAGGGACCATCTAAATACATCAAACACCTACTGAAAGAACTACAAAAATACATCAATAGTAATACAATAATAGTGTGAGACTTTAACACCCCACTCTCACACTTAGATCAACAAAGCAGAGAATCAGCAAATAAACAAGAGAATTAAATGAAAAAATGGACAGACTAGACCCGGACATTTTCAGAGTGCTTCACCCCCCAAAAATGGAATACATATTCTTTTCAAACCAACACAACACATCCTCAAGGATCCATGTTAGGCCACATCCACATGTTAGGCCACAAAAGACAGTATCAGCAAATGCAAGAACACTGAAATAATCCCAAGTGTCTTCTCAGACTACAGTGGAGTAAAGCTAACATTCAATAACACAGAGAAAATTACTAAAAGTCACAGAATGTGGAAACTCAACAACATATTGCTCAGAACTGCTGGGTCAGTGAGAGACTCAAGCAAGAAATTCAGTTGTTCCTGGAAACAAATGAAAATGAAGACACAAGCTATCAAAACATTTGGGACACAGCTAAAGGAGTATTGAGAGGGAAACTCATAGCCATACAATCACATATTAGAGAACAAGAAAAAGCTCAAATAAGTGACCTTACTGCATGCCTTAAGGACTTAAAAGAAAAGGAACAAAGGGATCTTAAAGCAACTAGAAGGACAGGAATCACTAAAACTAGAGAAAAAATAAACAACATTGAAAATAAGAGAACCATACAAAAGATCAATGAAGCCAAATGTTGGTTCTTGGAAAAATTAGACAAGATTGACAAACTTGTAGCCAGACTCACTAAAAAAAGGGGGAGATGACTAAAATTAGTAGAATTGTAAACAGTAGAGGAGATATCACAACTGATACCACACAAATTTAGAACATTATTCGAGACATCTACAAAGAACTATAAGCCATCAAGATAGAGAATTTAGAAGAAATAGAAGAATTCTTGAAAACATATACTCTTCCAAAACTGAACCAAGAATAACTACAATCCTAAATGCACCAATCACAGACAAAGAAATCAAAAACTAAGAAATTGTTACTAAGAGTCTTCCCAACAACAAAAGTCCTGGACCAGATGGCTTCACAAACTAATTCTAGAAAACCTTTAGGAAACAGATAATTCCTATACTTCTAAAGCTCTTCCACAAGGTCGAAGAAACAGGAACATTCCCTTCCACCTTCTATGAAGCCAACATCACCCTGATACCAAAAGCAGATAGGGACACAACAAAAAAGGAAAACTAAAGACCAATATATCTGATGAACATAGATGCCAAAATATTAAACAAGAACCTGGCCAACTGGGTACATCATTATATCAAAAAGATTGTTCATCACAACTAAGTGGGATTTACTTTTCGACATAGTATTGGAAGCTCTTGCCATAGTAATCAGGCAAGAGATAGAAATCAAAGGAATACATATTAGAAAGGAAGAAGTCAAGCTCTCACTATTTGCAGAAAATATAATAGTATACATAGAAAAACGAAAAGAATCCAGCAGAAAACTACTGGAAATTATTAAGCAGTATAGCAAGATATCAGGCTACAAAGTCAATGTGCAAAACTCAGTGGCATGTATTTATGCAAACACTAAATCTGAAGAAGAAGATATCCAGAAATCACTGCCATTCACTGTTGCAGCAAAATCAATAAAATACTTAGGAATAAATCTGACCAAAGAAGTAGAAGAATTATGTACTGAAAACTATGAGTCACTATTCAAGGAAGTAGAAAATAATACCAAGAAATGGAAAGATATCCCATGCTGATGGATTGGAAGAATTAATATCATCAAAATGAATATTCTCTCCAGAGCCACATACAAGTTTAGTGCAATACCCGTCAAGCTTCTTTAAGAGAATAGAACAAAAATTAAGAGAATAGAACAAAAATTTAAGAGAATAGAACAAAAATTGAAACCATTTATCTGGAACCAGAAAATACCTAGAATTGCCAAAACAATCTTGAGGAAAAGAAACAGAAATGAAGGCATCACATTCCCAGATATCAAACTATATCATAAGGCCATCATCATCAAAACTGTCTGGTACTGGAACAAAAATAGGCACACAGACCAGTGGAACATAATTGAAAGCACAGAACTAAACCCCCACACCTATGGACATCTAATCTTTGATAAGGGGCCCGAAGTATTAAATGGAGAAGGAAGCTTTCTTCAATAAATGCTGCTGGGAAAACTAGGTTGAAACATGCAGAAGAATGAAACTGAACCACTTTATCTCATCAGAAACAAAAATCAACTCTAAATAGACCAAAGACCTGGATGTGAGACCAGAAACTAACAAATACTTAAGAGGAAAACATTAGTGGAACACTTTCCCACCTCAACCTCTAGGACATCTTTGATGATACAAACCCAATTGGAAGGAAGACTAAAGCAGAAACATATCAATGGGACAAATCAAATTGAAAACAAATGGCACAAATCAAATTGAAAAGTTTCTGCACAGACAAAGAAACTATTGCACAAAGAGACTCCTCACAGAATGGGTGATCTTCACATGCCATACATGAGACAAAAGACTAATCACCAAAATATACAAAGACTAATCATACAAAACATACAAAGACTAATCACCAAAACATACAGTAAACTTAGCAACAACAACAACAAAAGGGAATGACCCCATTCAAAAGTGGGCAGAGGATATAAACAGATCATTCACTACAGAAGAGCTCCAAAAGGCTAACAAACACATGAAAAATAGCTTCAGATCTTTGATTGTCTGAGAGATGCAAATAAAGACAACATTGAGATGCCACCTCATTCCTGTGAGAATGGCATACATCAAAAAGGACAGCAGCAGCAAATGCTGAAGAGGCTGTGGGGACAGAGGAACCCTTCTGCACTGCTGGTAGGTATGTAAATTGATCCAATCTCTGTGGAGAGGAGTCTGCAGAACTCTCACAAGACTAGACATGGACCTTCCATATGATCCAGTAATTCCTCTCCTGGGGATATGCCCCAAGGACTCCATAACCCCCAACCAAAAAGATATGTGTACACCTATGTTCATAGCAGTACAATTCATAATAGTTAAAACCTGGAAGCAACCCAGGTACCCAAGAACAGATGAGTGGCTGAGAAAGCTGTGGTATATATATACAATGACATGCTATGCAGCTATTAAGAACAATGAACCCACCTTTTCTGAACCATCTTGGACTAAGCTAGAAGGAATTATGTTAAGTGAGCTAAGTAAGAAAGATAAAGATGAGTAGGGGATGACCCCACTCATCAACAGAAGTTGAGAAGAAGAGCAGAAAGAGAAACTAGAAGCAGGATTTGACTAAGTCTGGAGTAGATCACCAAAGGAAAAACCCTGGGGTGAGGGGGAGGGTGGATACTCCTGGGGCAGCAGTGGGGGTTGGGGTGGGATGGGACACAGTCTTTTAGTGGTGGGAATGGTGATTATGTACACTCTTATTAATTTGTAATCATATAAATCACTAATTAGTATGAGAGGGGAAAATTAATTCTATGTTTCAAACTTTTTAAAGCACAGACTGAGTCTTTTTAATACATAGGCTGAGTCTTTGATATGTTGACTCTCTCAAAAGCCTAGACCAGGGAGAACAGAAGCAACCAGTAGCACAGCTATACACAAATAATGTTAAAGGGTATAAATTATGGTGATGTTGGGTATGATACAGCAAATATTAACAAAGGGATTTTTAAAGTTAACCCAATTACTAAATAATGTGATTATAACAATAACTATATATTGTTTTCTTGAACCCTAAGACAGCAGGAACCTCACATTTCCTCTACAGAGCCTATATTTCCCCAGTCCTGGAACCTCTAGGATGGGCTCACTTTCCTGCATGCTGCTCTCAATTCATACCAAGTGATATTGCATCCGCCGATCACAACCTAATTAACACAATAAATACCACCTCAGCATGCTTCACTTCAGGCTGTGTCCAGAGACTGCAGGTGTGGAATGTCAACCCTTCAGCTTCATCACTGACCTTTCCTTTCATAGTATTCTCTAATTCCATTCCAGGCAGTTCACTTCCTAACACAGTCCCAAGACCTAGATATAAACCAGGTCCCATGAGATAGATCATATGTTCACATAAACTAGGGCAAAATAAAGAGCTGAAAGTAAAAGTACAGAATAGTCTGCACTGAGTCAGTATAAAGTTCCTAATGAAATAGCATCTAATTAGACTTAGATACCCCCTCACCTACTTCGTATTACAGTTCTTTCACTCACTCCAAAGCTAACCTTAGCAAAGCAAGGACTGCAAAAGCTGAATAAGGGCAAGAGACTGGCAGACTTTAAGGATGACTCTTTAGTCACTATTAGGCCACCCCATCAACTGGGGCCTTATTTGGAGAGTCCTGAGATTCCCAAACAGACATGATGGGACTTGACCTCAAATAAATCCCTCTCTTCATTGTTACCAGTCATCTCTATCAAGAACAACAAAACAGACCCCTTTGTGGGCCCCCATAGGACCTTGTCCTTAACTTGAATTAACAATGGTAGAGAATATTCCATGCCCCAAAGGGAGGATGAACAACATACTCTATGCTCCACCTGAGGAAGATGGGTCATGATATTGGGGCAGCTTGGAATGTTTCTACTCATGACCACAGAGTGTGAGCTCAGATCTACAGGGATGCAGAGGTCACATAGGCTCCTAAACTGAATATGGGCCCCAGATCACATCAAATCAGTGGGGTTTACAGTCAACAATATTTATGCCCCTTTCCCATATTACAGAGCTACTCTCTTCCCTGATCCAGCTTTCTGTTTCTTTTCCAGCCATGACATCATCTCCCCAGACAATAACTTGGATCCACCTGCATATCAGATTTCAGGCTCAGAAAACAAAACAAAACAAACAAACAAAAAAAACAACTAGTATAGCCACAGGCTCTTTGGAATATAACTAAAATACACCTACTAGCTATCTACAAAATGGAGGACCCCCTCCAACTCTTCATCTGCACTATTACAACTTTTAGGTCCATGATTGTTCAACAATATTTTTGGCTTGTATGTTAACTCTCTTGTCAGCCTCCAGGTTCCAGATGCTAGCATGATGCCGACCAGACTTCCCTGGACAGACAACCCCACTAATGTGTCCTGGAGCCCCGCTTCCCCAGAGCCCCACCCACTAGGGAAAGAGAGAGTCAGGTTGGGAGTGTGGGTAGAGCAGTGGAAGCCCATCTTCAGCTTGGAAGCAATTACAGAAGCCAGATCTTCATGCTTCTATATCCCACAATGACCTTGAGTTCATAATACTCCCAGAGGGACAAAGAATAAGAAAGCTATCAGGGGAGGGGATGGGATACAGAGATCTGGTGGTGGGAATTTTGTGGAGTTGTACCTCTCATATCCTATGGTTTTGTCAATGTCTCATTTCTTTTTTTTTTTATTTTTTATTTAAGAAAGGATTAATGAACAAAAACATAAGGTAGGAGAGGTACAACTCCACACAATTCCCACCACCCAATCCCCATAACCCACCCCCTCCCATGGTAGCTTTCCCATTCTCTAGCCCTCTGGGAGCATGGACCCAGGGTCCTTGAGGGTTGCAGAAGGTAGAAGGTCTGGCTTCTGTAATTGCTTCCCCGCTGAACATGGGCATTGACTGGTCAGTCCATACTCCCAGTCTGCCTCTCTCTTTCCCTAGTAAGGTGTGTCTCTGGGGAAGCTGAGCTCCAGGACACATTGGTTTGGTCTTCAATCCAGGGAAGCCTGGCCAGCATCCTGGTGGCATCTGGAACCTGGTGATTGAAAAGAGAGTTAACATATGAAGCCAAACAATTTCTCATTTCTATAAATAATAAATAAATAAGAAAGGAAGAAATAAAAGGTAGGCAGAACCAATAGCACAGCTATATACAAGATACTGGGTACTGTACAGCAAACCCTAACAAAAGGACTTTTCAAAGTTAACCCAATTACCAAATAATGTGATGATAACATTAACTATCCATTGTCTTTTTGAACCCTAAGACAGCAGGAACCTCACATCTCCACTATAGAGCCCCTACTTCCCCCAGTCCTGGAACCTTTGGATAGGGACCACTTTCCCCCATGCCTCTCCCAATGCATATCAAATAATATTGCATCCGTGGATCACAACCTAATCAATGCAACGATTGCCACCTCAACATGCTTCACCTCAGACTGTGCCCAGAGACTTCACATGTGGAATGACAACCCTTCAGCTTCCTTACTTGGGTGAGACCTTTCTTTTCATAGTATACTCTAATTTCATCTCAGGTGGTTCACTTTCTAACAAAGTCCCAAAACCTAGATATACACCAGTTTCTGTGAGAGAGAGCATATGTTCACACGTATCCATAAACTACATCAAAATACACATCAAAATACAAACCTGAAAGCAGAAGTACACTAGAGTTTGCAGTGAGTACCCTCCTAACACTTCCTCTCCACTACTCCAAGCTTTGGGTCCATGATTGCTCAACAATTTGTTTGGCTTTGTATGTTAACTCTCTTTTCAGTCACCAGGTTCCAGATGTCATCAGGATGCCGGCCAGACTTCCCTGGATTGAAGACCCCACCAATATGTCCTGGAGCTCAGCTTCCCCAGAGACCCACCCTACTAGGGAAAGAGAGAGGCAGACTGGGAGTATGGACCGACCAGTCAACATCCATGTTCAGCGGGGAAGCAATTACAGAAGCCAGACCTTCTACCTTCTGCAACCCACAATGACCCTGGGTTCATGCTCCCAGAGGGATGGAGAATGGGAAAGCTATCAGGGGAGGGGGTGGGATATGGAGATTGGGTGGTGGGAATTGTGTGGAGTTGTACCCTTCCTACCCTATGGTTTTGTTAATTTATCCTTTCTTAAATTAAAAAAGGAAAAGAAAAGAAAAGGTAGGCCGAGGAAAAGAAAAAGACAGACACCTTCAGTACTGCTTTACCACATGTGAATTCCCCCTCACAGCAGGTGAGGACCCAGGGCTTGAACCTGGATCCTTGGACATGGTAATGTTTATGCTCAGCAAGGTGTGCCATGCCCTGAGTGTGGAACAGCCACATCTAATCCGTGTGGTGGTATCTACACTCCAGACATTCCTTTCTGGACAAGACCGCAGTGCCCTTCCACTGAACCTTATAAAACCTCCCTCTCCTCTGCTTCCTCTGTTCCTTCACCAATACATCTGGAGGCACTGCCTCTGTGACACACCCCAAGCTGAATCTGCACCTTACAATATGCTCCTGGGTACTGTAGCCCAAGACTGCTCAGGCTTACCCACCCCTAGCTCACAGCTTGTGAAGGTCGGAGCAGGTACAGCCAGTGAGAGGGCAGACCCAGGACAGTGCCTGCCTTGCCCTGAGCCTTTCTCATGTGTGTCTGGCCCCCAAGGTGCTGAGGAAGTCAGTGCTCAGTGTCTTTCTCTTTCTTCCTCTAACCCTCCCTTTCCTCACTTCAAGTCAGAAAAAGTCAGCCTTTGAGCAGTGAAACCCTGCCAAAGAACTACACTCCCTAAAACAAATAGTCAAAGCAGGTGGGAAGCTGTCATTCTTCATGAATAAAGATGCAGGTCAGGTGATAGTTAAACCGCAGACATTCTGATGGAATGTCTTGTAGGAAATGGGAATTTAGTTCAGTCCTCCATACATACCACCATCATCCAGAGCTTAGCAAAAATGTGGAGAGAGAGAGAGAGAGAGAGAGAGAGAGAGATGGAAGGAGGGAGGGAGGAAGGAATGAAGAAGAGGGAGGAGGGAGGGAGGAATAAAGGGAGGGAGGGAGGGAGGGAGGGAGGGAGGAAGGGAGGAAGACAAAGAGAGGGAGAGAGAGAGGGGGAGGGAGGGAGGGAGGGAGAAAGGAAGGAAGATTTGGGGCTAAGTGGTGAGAGCACACACTATAATGCATATGGACCTGGATTCCAGGCCCCAATCTCCACCTGCAGGAGGAAAGCTTTGCAGTGCTGCATGTGTCTGTCTCTCTCCCTCTCTATCTCCCCCTTCCCTCTTAATGCATGGCTGTTTCTAGCCAATCGATAAAAATTAAAAAAAGGAAATAGGAAAGTAAACAACACAAAGAGGTGGCAAAAGCACCCAGGAAGTCTCAGCACCACCTCGGCATCCTTGGTGCACTGGGAGGCGTCTGCAGGTCGCGGGAGGCAGGAGCCCATCTCTGAGCATGAGCACGCAGCAGCGGCCGGTCACACTGCCCACAGGCCTCTGTCCTGAGTTTGCTCCTTTGCCATCATCTCTCTGCAGTCCACAGGAGTTGAGCTGATGGGTAGAGCTCACAGTGAGGACAGGACACTTCACCTGCAGAATCTGGTTCCCAGTTAGTTAACTGCTTTGAGATTTAAAGGACTTCTCTCCCCTTTCTTGAGGATGTCTAAATGCTGTGTTGATAAATGTCACAGAGAGTAAGGAATGCGATGGAATGTGTGAAGGATAATGGGAGTTACTTTCTAATTTACCTGAACCATGACTTGTCTACATTTAACAGAATAATGAATGTGATTTAATGCAGCACCTTTGCAGGGAAGTGACTCCAAACACTTTTCAGAGTGAATATTAAAATGCTGAATTACTCAATAAAGACATGGATTTAAGGAGATGACAATAGATCACGCATTTACAAAAAGCATACGGTGCGGCAGAGGGGACATTTATTGAAATATGTCTTATATTCTTATGAGGCGAAAAGGGGAGATGCAGAAAAATACATCTACATGAACCAAGAAAACCAAAGGTCACACAGAGATTAACTAGCTCTGCCAATGAACAAATGTAGCACAGGGGGACGCATAGGACAGCAGTCAGAATCAGCTGAACCCGGGTTGACTCAGGGATGATACAGGGGGACTTTCAATAAGCCAGTTAACCTATATAAGCTTTCATATCCAGGCAAATGAAAAATGAGCACGTGTTGCCTACTTGATGAATTTTTTGCGGTGAATTAATAAGATAATATATATGTTATTAGGTGCTCAATAAAAATATGATCCATATTACTGATGAGATCTAACAACCACAGTCACATTCTACTCACTGATGAGACTCTACTCCTCACCTAACCACAATTAGTGATGTGTTGCTCTACAAACCTTAACAGCCCTATCTTTATTCCATACCAGACAGTCCTGAATCAAGCAAAGAGCGTGTAGCAGAGAAATTGGAATTCATCTTGTTTAACCAGCTTATTTTATACATAAAGAGAGGCCCAGTGAGGTAAACGAATTCTTTCACAATCACATGTAATTGGAGCTACCATTTTGTTCTAGAAGCAGTGCCCTGTACTTTTTTTTTTAATTTTATTTTTTTTTATTTAAGAAAGGATTAATTAACAAAACCATAGGGTAGGAGGGGTACAATTCCACACAATTCCCACCACCCAATCTCCATTTCCCACCCCCTCCCCTGATAGCTTTCCCATTCTCTATCCCTCTGGGAGCATGGACCCAGGGTCATTGTGGGTTGCAGAAGGTGGAAGGTCTGGATTCTGTAATTGCTTCCCCGCTGAACATGGGCGTTGACTGGTCGGTCCATACTCCCAGTCTGCCTCTCTCTTTCCCTAGTAGGGTGGGTCTCTGGGGAAGCAGAGCTCCAGGACACATTGGTGGGGTCCTCAGTCTACGGAAGCCTGGCCGGCATCCTCATTACAACTGGAACCTGGTGACTGAAAAGAGAGTTAACATACGAAGCCAAACAAATTGTTGAGCAATCAGTGCCCTGTACTTTAAGAGCATGGCTGAATTTGAGTTTGTGATGGAGATACTGCTATGTATCTATCCTTGTAGAAGGTGAAGCTTAGAGAGGAGAAATTGGAGCAGTGGTAGATAGCATACTGGTTATGCAAAGAGTTTCTCGTGCCTGAGGCTCTGCAGTCACAGGTTCAGTCCCCTGCACCACCATAAGCCAGAGATAAGAAAAGAGAGGGGCCGGGGCAGGGGGAGAGAAGAAATCACTTGCCTAAAATCATATAACTGTCAGCTGGAACAGCTGGGTTTGCAAGGCAGGTCCAGCTCTTTACCAGGTGTTTTGAGAATGCAACCTCCCCTCTCAGTCGCTACCTCCACATTTCTGTGCGTTGTCTCAAGGACTGGGAAGCGACTCAGGTCTGCCTTCACGAGTGTGTATGGACATAAATCACTAGTTGTTTTGTCATATACTTTTTCTTAGTGATTTGCTGTTTCCCCTGTTGGCTTGAGAAGCTAGAAAATTGATATAAACTGCACTGTGACTTATTTGACTTTACGCTTTCTCTGGGTGGAGGATTTGAGGCTAGAAATTTGGGCTTATGTCTGTGTGTTCAAGCCTGTTTTGGAGACATTCTGGGGGGCCGGGTGGTAGCACAGGGGTTAAGCAGGCATAGTACAAAGTGCAAGGATCCAGGATTGAGCCCCCATTGAGCAGAGGGGTCACTTCACGAGCAGCAATGCATGTGTGCAGGTATCTACTTTTCTCTCCCCCTCTCTATCTGTCCTTCTCTCTCAGTTTCTCTCTGTCCTGTCCTATAAGATGGAAAAAAGTGTCCTCTAAGAGTGGTGGTTTCATAGTGCTGGTACTGAGTCCCAGCAATAACAACAAGGAGGCAAAAATAAAAAAAGGCATTCTGAGATTTCACTTCCACACGTAGAAACTGGGCCTGTAATAGCATCTGTAATGAAGCTTACTTTCAAGAAACTAGCATGTGAATAAAGTAATGGTGGAAGTAAGTCGAAACCGGGCAACAGAATAGTAGTCTACGCAGCGGACTCCCATGCCTGGTGCATTGAGGTCCTAGATTCAGCCCCTGGAACCACCGTAAATGAGATTGCTCTGCTAAAAAGAAATGCTGTATCTTGTAACTTTTATGTCAAATAAAAGGCAAAACTTGTAATGATGATAGAGACAGGGAGAGAGAGAGAGAGAGAGAGAGAGAGAGACAGAATTGGAGCTTCCTTAAATGATTTGAGCTCAAACCTGCATAGAAGTACACTATTCAAGTGAACTGTTTTGTGGTCAACCAATTTTTTGTTTAGTGCTATTTTACTGCACTGTAAAGATAAAAGTTTCTATACAGGAGAAAATACCAGAGCTCCTGTATGGTATAAGCTGCACTGGGAATTAAACACTGGGCCTCAGACATGTGAGACGTGTACTCGAGTAGTTGGTCTACTTCCCTGGCTGCTATAGCAAGGTGTTAGAGAACATATATATTTTTTTTTATGTATGAGATCCATCTATTTACCCACAGCCCATAAGAAATTAATTCACAAAGTATAGTATCACTTTGTAGAATTTTTAATAAGTGTTTACGGTTATGTAGTTATTTCTGCTGAACAAAGCTAAAGGATCAGGGAGAAACTCCACTTTGTTCTTTTAAATACAGAACAAAAGGAAAATATTGGTGACTAGGAAGTGATAGTCAAGGAAATGATGGCTAAGAAAATAGAACTTTCACATCGGTTGACCAAGTATGATTTTCTAAACCAACACATCTTTGGCAACAGCCTCATCCAGTAAATCATCCTGTAAAAAGAAACAATGACCCATACCTAAAGTCCAGAAACAAAACCACTGGAATCCAAGGCGTGCTGAGAATAGCAATCACCAAGACAGCCTGGATGGAGCCATTTCCTTTCCCATTACTTGGCAGCAGGTGCAAGGGTTGGTGGAATTCTTTCAACCTAGTTGAGAGGTTCACCAATCCAGAACCACCCCCTCACCCCCAGCTATCAAGATTAGACAGTGGATTATTCCCACATTGTAATTGTGCCCCTTCCTTTGACCAGGTTATCTACTGTTATCTTCAGGTGAGAGCAATGTGAAGAAATTTATTTGCACTGCAATTCAGAAAGTAAATAAAAACATTAGCTCACTCCACAGACACGACAATCAGAATGGGATGATCTGATACCAGAAATCCCAGGGTTCTTCTCGGAAATCTATTTTATTTTTCGTTTACTTTTATTTATTTATATATTTATTTATTTATTTATTTATTTATTTATTTATACAATGGAAACACTGACAAGACCGCAGGATCAGAGGGGTACCTTTCCAAACAATGCCCACCCCCAGAGCTCCATATCCCATCTCCTCCCTTGATAGTTTTCTTATTCTTTATCCCTCTGGGAGTATTGACCTAGAATCATTATATGGTGCAGAAGGTGGGAGTTCTTTTATTGCTTCTCTATAGAACATGGGGGTTGAAAGGTGGATTCTTACTCCCAGTCTGTCTCTGTCTTTCCCTAGTGGGGCAGGGATCTGGGGAGGTGGGGCGCTAAGACACATGGTGGGGTGCTATGCCCAAGGAGATCATGTTGGCATCATGGTATCAACTGGAACCTGGTGGCAGAAAAAGAGTTAAGATATAAAGCAGTAGTGCTTGCTTCTGCATCACATATACTAAGATACAAAGGAGAACGTATTGTTGACTAATCATGAACCTAAAGACAAGAATATTGCAGATGAAAATTTGGGGTCTCCATTTTGGTAAAAGCTAGTGGGTCTATTTTAGGTCTATTCCAAGGGGCCCATGGCTTTACTAGTTTTTGCCTTTGCCTGACATCTAATATGCAGGTGGACCCAGATTATTGTCTGGGGAGATGATGTCATAGTTGGAAAAAGGACTAGAAACTGGATCAGGGAAGAGAGTAGCTCCTAAATATGGGAAAAGTGTATAAATATTGTTCACTGTAAATGCCATCAATTTGATCTGGGGGGCATATTCAGCACAGGAGTCTATGTAACCTCTGCATCCCTGTAAGTCTGAGCTCACATTCTGTGGTAATGGCTAGGGACATTACAGGCTACACTAATTTCAGGACCCATCTTCCTCAGGGAGTAGGTAGAGTATGTTGAACAACTTTAGACAAGGGAACAGTCCCTAACATTATTGATCCACATTGAGGGCCAGGTCCTATGGGGGCTAACAAAGGGATCCATTATGTTGTTCCTGATAGAGGTGACCAGTGACAGTGTAGAGAGGGGGATCTGTTAAAGGTCTAGGCCCATCATGTCTGTGTGGGAATCCCAGCCAGGGCTCCCCGACTAGGGCCCCAGGTGATGGGGTGGCTTCGTTGTGATAATGAGTCATCCTTAAAGGATGCTAGTCTCTTGCCCTTATTCAGCTTTTATAGTCCTTACTTTGATACTTTGGAGTATTTGGAGGACATGTAATAGGAGGCAGGTGAGGAGGGTATCTATGTGTAAGTAGAAACTGATTCAGTACTTTAAGGTGTCTTTTTAGTTCTTTATTTTTATATTTATTTATTGACTTTAATTTATTTTATTTATAAAAATGCAACACTGACAAAACCATAGGATAAGAGGGTTACAACTCCACACAATTCCCACCACCAGAACTCCATATCCCCCCTCCCCTGATAGCTTTCCCATTCTCTATCCCTCTGGAAGTATGGAACCAAGGTCATTGTGGGTGCAGAAGGTGGAAGGTCTGGCTTCTGTAACTGCTTCCCCACTGAACATGGACATTGACAGGTCAACCCATACTCCCAACCTGTCTCTCTCTTTGCCTAGTGGAGTGGGACTCTGGGGAATTGGGGCTCCAGGACATGTTGGTGGGGTTGTCTGTTCAGGGAAGTCTGGTTGGCATCATGGTAACACCTGGAACCTGGTGGCTAAAAAGAGAGTTAACATAAAAGCCAAACAAATTGTTCAGTAATCATTAAGCTATAGGCTGGAATAGTGCAGATAAAGAGTTGCAGGGGTTGGGGGTGGGGTCTTCGTTTTATAGATAGCCAGTAGGCCTATTTTAGTTATATTCCAAAGGGCCTGTGACTATACTAGTTTTTTTTTTTTTTGTGGGGGGAGGGGAGTATATCACATCAAATTGATAGGGTTTACAGTTATCAGTATTTATCCACCTTTCCCATATTTGGGAGCTACTCTCTTCCCTGATCCAGCTTTCTGGCCCTTTTTCCAGCCATGACATCATCTCCCCAGACAATAAATAGGATCCACATGCATATCAGATGTCAGGCTCGGGGAGAAAAACAAGCAAACAACAACAACAAGGACAAAAACTAGTATGGTCTTCTTCTGTCCTTCATACTTTCTTGTCTCTTTTATTTACTTGATGCAAACTGTTGTTCACTCTTACTTTATGTTTCCCCTAACATGTACACATGCCCTATCTCATGGGCCCTGGTCTAGATCTAGGTTTCGTAATGTCACAGACTCTAGAGGCAAACATAACATGGATATTGTCCCATCCAACCTCACTTCTTTACACAGGGGCAAATGTGAACCCCAAAGGCACGGCTTGCCCATGGGCTCCCAGCTGGCCATGTGGAATGATGTGCCGTACATGCTGGCCTTCACCTTTTGGTCAGCACATTTTCCATGACACACACTTTCTCTGCTTTTTCCTCTCTTTTAAAAAATTGTTTATTTATCTTTATATTGCAGAATTTTATGTCCACAGGGGTTTGAATCTGCACCATTCCCACCACCACCGGAGTTCTGAATCTTCCATCTCCCCGCTGCGATCCACCACAGTTCCCCTAAGTTTGTAGACCTGGTTGACCATCATCTCCACAACTATCTGTGTACACACATACTTTCTCTGTTTTAAAACTATCACCTAGAGTACCATTTTTCCAGTATATGTGCTTTAGCTAACTAATTTTATTCTTTAGTCATCTCTGGGGTTTCGCTGATCTAAACTGGCCTTTTCAGAAAGAGACAGAGAGGCAGAGAGATGGACAGAAATCGTAACACCAAAGCTTCCTCCGTGCTGTGTGTTCTGAGTCAAACTCGGCTTGCACACATGACAAAGGAAGCATCATCTAAATGAGCTATTTTGCCAGTCAGTGTCATACACGCTTAGTTATTTCCCAACGTCAGTTCTAGGAGAAAGAAATCATGAAGTAAACAATTAATTATTTATTAATAAATAAGCCTCATTACACTAAGTCTGCGGCCATCTCTCTTATTATTCACCAGGAAAGGAGAAGTTATGTATGATCACACAGTTAATTGACGAGAAAACTTCTGAGTAAACCTGTCTGCTGACTCTACATTCTAATTCTGTTACTTTGTACTACATTGTCTTTCGCAACCCTGACACTTCACCCTCCGTTCTTACACTATGTTAGACAGCGTCTTGCTTTACATTGATTTTCAGGAATGGATGATGATAATATAGAAGTATAGAAAGTCCCTGGTCACATGGAGATGACATGCTGAAAGGCCTAGACTAACGCAAATAATCAAATGCATAGGCATTATTACCCATTAATCTATCATAAACAATAGGAAAGAAAAACAGAACAGAATAAAGAAGAAGCAAACTGATGACAAGACTGGGTCACCTGAGCACAGTGTCACTGTGCCGAAGTCTCTGGCTAGAAATGGGAAACTGAGCAAAGGATCTTGTAATGTAAATACAAAGAGAAATATTAAGGGGAGTCAGGGAATTATGAGGCCAAAAGCTCACTTCCTCTACTACCAGTGCTTCTAAGATTAAATAGCTACTGATCTGTCTGGTGTAAGTTTATCTGAACACTCAGTTCTTTCCTCTCTAAAATGGGACTAATAATAGTACTCAGCTCTAAGGTTGTATGAGGATGAGTTGAGAGCAGTGTCTGGTACACAATAAACAATACAGATCAGCTGTTTTCCCCTCTCCCTTCAGCTCTGAAGGGTATGCCCATTATTCCCTTCACTTAATACTGTTGCCCCAGATTCTATTTCCACGCTCATGAAAACACACTTAACATTTTTATTTATTTCCAATAAAATGTTATGATGAAGGCCAATAAAATAAAACAGATAAAAGTGAAACTGTTCTGGCTGTCTCAAGGGAACACCGGGCAGACACAGTCTACTCTGGTGTGCTCTTACTGTCTTGGTGGTCTTGAGGAGGCCCTGGGCTTTGGAGAACATAGTTAATAAGTGGACAGAGCTTCTAAAACAACCATCGGCATGACATAGGTACCAAATGTGTAACTGCTAAAGAATGTTGAAAACTGAATAGTATAACCTCTCTTGCCCTTCACTCACTCTCTCTCTCTCTCTCTCTCTCTCTCTCTCTCTCCTTAAGATTACTAGGCCACACTGCACAAGGCCATCCTTCTTGAGGTAGATGTTGAGGGCTGTTTATTTAGTTCAGGCTTAGTCACAAGTTCAGAACATTCTGTGGGTTTTACTGGAACTCAGTACCATGGCTCATCCCAACACAACTCCCTCCACCACTGGCTGCCAGTGACCTCCCTGGGGCAATGGCCAGATTTCCCATGCTCTGTGAGAGAAAATGGGTCACTTCCTTCTCTTGCAGTTGGAGGAAGGACAATCCCTATTTCCTCCTTTCAAAGAACATAGAACCTCAGAGCTGGAAGTGACTTTGATAGCTGTATTCAGTGCCCTGCAAAAGAGACCCTGCTGTGCTCTGGATCCTAGAAAGTCTTAGATTCTGGATTTCTAGAAATATTTCCAACCACCTAAAGATCAACAAGCTATGTTTTCACTTTGTGTGTGTGTGTTGTTTGTATGCTGCTATGACTTTGGGTGTGGTTCGCCCCAAAATGGGGTTGTTGTTGAGGGTTTGTTGGTCTCTTGCCTGTTTACTTCAATTCACCTTACCACAGAACTTGCCACGTTTTCTTCACAGCTCTTGAACCTCACCTACCTTAAGTAAGACATAAATACCTCACATTGCAAGAGGACAGGATTTTCAATGACAAATTCTTTAATTCTCCCAACAATCCTAACTATCTATTCTCTTTGGAAGAGGAATATGAGGTCCGGAGACATTAAATGTATATCACTCGAGGTCACATAGAGAGTAAGTAAGAAAATCAAATCAAAGTCAGGTAGTCAAAAGCTTTCCTTCTTTCTTTCTTTTTTCTACTACACTGTAGTTTAATGAGAAATCCCTCTAATTTAAAATTGTCTGCTGTACATTTTAATCTTCCATAAAGTAGTCACATTTCTAAGACATGAGGTTTACTTATCCAAATAAATTTTTGGATTAAACAACTAAAACTTCTCTTCCTTTAACTCTCTTATATTTCACTCTCCCTTTATCTCCCCCTCCTTTTCTTTCTTCTCTCCCCTTTTCTTCTCTTCCCTTTCTTCTACTTTCTCCTTCTCTGTGGGACATAGAAAAGAAAAAAAAAAAAAAGAATTAAGGTAAGGTATTCAGGCAAGTGCATTCCTCAGTTACTTTAACTTTAAAGAAGGAAAATTTAGATAGAAAGGTTCCAGTACCCTATTAGATAGATTTCTCCTTTATGAATCCAGCACCTAAAGGGAGCTTATATGGTGACGGGTAGGTTTTCTTGAATAGCTGGGAAGTTGGATTACATCTCCATCTTTAGCTGTATAACTGCTTCTTTCCTTGATGACATAGACAGAAATGAATTGTGTGATGATTGGGTAGTATATAAGACAAGTGTGGACTTGTGGCTGAGGAAAGATCAAGAATAAAGGCTTGAACACAGTGACATCTTCTAGAAGGTGAAGCTAAACACATAACCAGAAGTTAATAAAGAACCAGTAAACATAATTACCTCCTCTAACTTTGCAATGTAGAAACCATATAAAAAATAAACATTCTTCAAAATATCCAAGAATAGTGAATATGTGTACTGTTGCCTTTTTTTTTTTTTTAGTCCTTTTAGTCTTTTGAAAGGTAATGGTTGAAAACACAGGTTGTCAAGTAAAACAGATGAGCCTGGAATACCAAGCATAGTGTATAATGATTCTAAGATCTCAGACAAAAAATAAATTAATCTTTACAAGCATTAGATTTTTTTTAAATACTGAAACTCTTTTGTACTTAATGGGATATTTTGGAAAAACTAAACAAAATGTTTACTGCACATGTGAAATAAATGTTTAGCTGATAGTTGGCATGAGAAAGTGCTCAATAAATGATTATATACAATATACTCTAAAAATATTTCATGTTGATTCTGATTTTTATAAGAATTAATGCATATCAGCCCTGTATGCTTGCAAACAGATTTAATGTGCAAGAATTTTGATTAAATTGATCATGGTAGCCATGTTAATAAGTGACAGAGCTGGGAAATAATATTAGATGTTTCTGTTTACAAAGTTCATTTGTTTTTGGTTAAATTCCAGTGTCTTCAGTGTTGAGCAAAATTCTGCTTTCTAGCCATTGGAAAGAAGCAGAAGATAGTTTGTAAGAACTTGGGATTCTCCTGTGGAAATTAAGGGCAGTAGTGGAACATCTTACACACTGGACTTAGAATATTCATTTGAATGACTGTCACGGGTTCTTCACTGCTAGCCCAAAGCCTGGCAGAGAGCAGATGCTTCGTGTGTGATGGCTAAACACTGTTGACATCTGTCTGGCTTTCCAGGAAGCATCAGTGATAAAATCCACATCCATACTAGCACAGTATAATTACAAAAGGGCCCTTGTCACATCATTTTCCAGTCCTTTCCCAAAATGGACTATGCCAGCCTGCTCACCTCCCTCTCCAATCATTCACCTCATCTTTGAACAGAGATCACGTGAAGTGGCTGCCAAAGTCACCGTAAGAAACCAAAAGGAGAAATTCACAGGCGTGCTCTGGCCCTGACCTCCTCATCCCCTGGTCACCTAGTATCACTTCCGTTTCCCAAATAAGGCACACAGTGTGAGACAATCATATGATTTTTTCCCCTTCATTCTCAAGAAGAAATAACTTAAAAGCCCAGCTGAAGAAGTGACTCCCAGTGAGGCCCACATACTGGAAACATTTGATGAACCTTAGCAGGCTGCAACCTTAGCACTGCACATTTGCAATGGGAAGTGGTTTTTTAGATCTCTTCAAAAGAGCTGCCACATTCAAATCTTGGGTCTTAATAAGGTAGAAACACCTTTTCCTCTTGAACTTGAGCTCTCTACCCTGAGATCTGTTAAACTAAGTCGTTCCTTCTTCCTCCAATGTTCGAAGACATGACCTTTTGATTATGAGTAAGTGGATGATAATCACACAAGACAGACAGTATGTCCAGAGAAGAGTGCAAAGGCATAGCCTGGAGCACCTGGCAAGCCGATGAGTGTAGGGCGGGTACCAGTTTATAAAAGTGTGGAGGGAAGTCAGAGATGCTATCTGCATCGCAAAGTCGAGCAGCCTGCCGCAGATACTCTACTAGTCAGCATGTCAGTGGAGACTAAAGAGTAATCAATGCCACCTTCATACGGAGAAAACTAATTACCTGTATAATTAGAGCTTGTTAAGCCCATCCTGCTGAGAATA